>NC_061120.1:169189278-169255434 GCF_002878395.1 Capsicum annuum | reverse complement strand
TTTTTTCATGGCACAAATGTAAATAACCTTCTTTTTTTGTAAGTTTTAAAATGCAACTTGAACTATAGCAAAGAAAATCTTTCATAAGCTTTCCTCTTTTGTCAACTTGTGAAAATTTCATGCACTTTTTTTTTTCTTTTTTTCTTTTGTTTCAAGTTGGTGGGTCCCACGTTAAAGTAATTTTTGCTTCAATATCTTTCATTCTTTGTAGCATTTCAAATTGCTACTTTACTTCTCTACAAATAAATAGCATTGCAGTTTCCTCTTATTAGCTTCTTTGTTTTTTTTTTCTCTTTTTTTCCTTATTTTCAAGATCTTGATTCTCAAGTTGGCAATGGGTGATTGTATTCGTCTTACTTTCTCTCTTCTAACCAATTGTCTCCTTGGTTGTCATTTTTAATAAGTATAGTATTCCTACAAAAAATAGAGAATACTAGTAATAAAAATTAATTAATTATTTTAAATTTATTTGGATATTTTGCTCTTATCACACATGCCATAGTGAACAAAAGGTTTACAGATTCTAATGATTTTATCATTTGTCATGATCAGTTGGGTCATCCCGATTTTAATATGATGCACAAAATTATTGAGAATTCACATGGGCATACTTTGAAGAATCAAAATATTCTTCAATCTAAGGAATTCTCTTGTGTTGCTTACTTTCAAGGAAAATTTATTATTAAATCATTAGAAGATAAGGTTGGGATTGAATTCCCTGCATTTTTTGAACATATACAAGGTGATATATGTGGACCAATTCACCCTCCATGTGGACCTTTCAAATATTATATGGTCTTGATAGATTCATTTACAAAATGGTCACATGTGTGCTTATTATCAACTCTAAATATGGATTTTGTGAGATTGTTGGCTCAAATAATAAGGTTAAGAGCAAAATTTCCATATTATGCAATAAAGACTATTTGTCTTGATAATGCTGGTGAGCGTACATATCAGTCCTTTAATGATTATTGTATATCAACTGAAATAAGAGTTTAATATCCGATTGCTCATTTTCACACTCAAAATGGTCTAGCAGCATCATTGATCAAACATCTTCAATTGATAGCTATACCAATGTTAATGAGGAAAAAACTTCCTGTTTCAACATGGGGGCATGCTATTTTGCATGCAACAACACTTTTGCGCATAAGTTCAACCAGTTATAATAAATTCTTCTTATTACAGTTGGCTTTTGGTCAAGAACCAAAATTTCCCATCTTAGAACTGTGCAGTATATATGCCATTGGATCAACCATAAAGCACAAAGATGGGGCCCTAAAGAAGGTTGGAAATATATGTTGGGTATGAATCTCCTTCCATTATAAAATATTTAAAACCTATGATAGAAGATTTATTTAAGACAAGATTTTTTTGTTATTTTGGTAAATCAGTATATACAATATTAAGGGGAGAATATAAGCAGCTGAAATATGAGATAGATTGGAATGCATTATCACTATCTCATTTAGATCCTCGAACAAATCAATGTGAGCAAGAGATTCAAAAGATGATTTACTTGCAAAATGTTGCAAATCAGATGCATTTACTAACTTTTCAAGGGTTACTAAATCTTATATTTCATCGACGAATGCTCCAGTTCGAGTTGATATCCTGATAGGACAAGTGGTCAGTACAAATGAGCTTAGGCCACGTTTGAAACGTGGTAGACCAATTGGTTCCAAGGATAAAAATCCTTAAAAAAAATGATCAAGATATGGTAGAAATTGCTCAAAAAGAGCTTCGAAATCTAACAAATGATAAGAAAATCCTAAAACTAATGAGAATAAAGAAATCTCAATAAGTTATGTCTTGACAAAAAACAGGTGGAATCGATATAATACTGTGGTTGACAATATTTTTGCTTATAATGTTATTACTTAAATAATGGAACAAGATGATGATTTACAACCAAAATCTGTCAATGAATGTAGAAAGAGAAATGATTGGCCAAAATGGAAGGATGCAATTCATGCAAAATTGACTTCACTTGAAAAATGTGAAGTTTTGGATCAATAGTCTGAACACCTGAAAGTGTCAAGCTAGTGGGTATAAATGGGTTTTTGTGCAAAAATAAAATGAAAAAGGTAAAGTCATAAGATATAAAGTACGACTTGTGGCACAAGGTTTTTGGCAAACGCCTGGCATTGACTATGCTTAAACATATTCTCCTATGGTGGATGTAATTACCTTCAGATATATAATAAATTTGGCAGTACATGAAAATCTTGATATGCGCCTAATGGATGTTGTCACGGCGTATTTGTATGGCTTATTGGACAATAATATTTTTAAGAAAATCCCAGAATCCTTCAAAGTACCTGAAGCATATAAAAATTTATAAGAAACTTGCTCAATAAAGCTTCAGAAATCCTTATATGGATTGAAACTATTAGGGAAGATGTCGTATAATCATCTTAGCAAATATTTGCTAGAAGAAGGGTACAAAAATAATCCTATTTGCCCTTGTGTTTTTATAAAAAGGTATGGATCTGAACTTGCTATAATAGTTGTGTATGTTGATGACTTTAATATCATTGGCACTCCTAAAGAGCTTTTAAAAGTTGTTGAGTGTTTGAATAAAGAATTTAAAATGAAAGATCTGAAAAGATAAAACTTTGTCTTGGTCTACAGATTGAGCATTTGACAAATGGAATTTTTATCCATCAATCAACATACACAGAAAAGATTTTAAAGCAGTTTTACATGGATAAATAACATCCATTGAGTACCCCAAAGGTTGTGAGGTCGCTTGATATAAATAAAGATCTATTTCAACCTCAAAAAAATGATGAAAAGCTTCTTGGTGATGAAACTCCATATCTGAGTACAATAGGGGAACTAATGTGTCTTTTCAATAATACTCGATCAAATATTTATTTTATGGTAAGTTTATTGTCAAGATTCAGCTATTCCCACACAAAAAGACATTGAAATGGTGTCAAACATATATTCAGATATCTTTGAAGAACCATTGACTTGGGATTATTTCATTCTAATGAATTCAAGTCAGAAATGATTGATTATGCAGACGCAGGATACTTTTCTGATCCACACAAGGATCTCTATCATATGGGTTATTTATTTACATACGGTGGCACAGCCATATCATGGCATTCAATGAAGCAAACATTAGTTGCAACGTCTTCAAATCATCCAGAAATCATTGTCAGTCATGAAGTGAGTCTGGAGTGTGTTTGGTTGAGATTAATGACTTAACATATTCAGGAAATATGTGAATTTTCTTTGAATAAGGATATTCAAACTACATTATATAAAGATAGTGTTGGATGTATAACTCAGTTGAAGAGAGGTTACATTAAAGAAGACAGAACAAAACACATTTCACCAAAATTCTTTTTCACTCGTGATCTTGAGAAAAAAGGTGAATTACATGTTCAACAAATTTGTTTGGTTCACTAAAACATTACCAAACTCAACATTTGAGAAGCTGGTATTCAAGATTAGGATGTGTCTTTTTTGAAAAATGAAATTATGTTTGTATCATGGGAGTAAAGTACACGCTGCACTCTTTTTCCCTTGGCCTAGGTTTTGTCCCAGATGGGTTTTCCTGGCAAGGTTTTTAACGAGGCAGCAAACAATGCGTATAAGAATATATGTGTACTTTTTTTCCTTCACTATAATATTTTCCCATAGGATTTTTTCTTAGTAAGGTTTTATCGAGGCACATTGTCTATCAATGGACATCCGAGGGGGAGTCTTGAAAATAATTATAATAATGTGGATGTCCATTACTTCTTGGTGCAATTCCTCCTTTAAATTTAATATATCTGACACCTCCACTACCTCCTCATTGATCATCCATTCATCCATATTCTTACCCACTTTCTTATGAGTTAATCTCATGTGTATGACACTTCTTGAAATTCTCCTATGTAATACTATAAATAGAGGTCTTGAGAAAGATGTTCTACACACTTGAAAGAAAGAAGAAACTCATATGCTATTGTTCTCTTGTTATTTACTTTTCATTGTTCCTCTTAGCTTGTCTTGTTCTTTACATTGTTAGTCTTGATCTTACTATTGAAATATTATTATGTATTCCATCATTTGTAATGTTAATTAATGTTTAATTATCTAATCAAGATGAACTACGCACATGTGATTCTCCTCTCTCGAGAGTGAATTACGTAAGTAATCCTCCTTGGGTTTGGTGATCTTATTTAAAAAATCCAAAAAAAATTTCTTCACATTTAATTTAAATTAGGTTTTTAAGACATATCTTTAAAATAAAATGCAAAAAGATTTAGGCTTTATTATCATATAACCCAAAAAGATTCTTCTTTGATAACCATAGATTTTACTTTGCATAAGGGTTTTAAAGCTGAAAAATTCAAAAATATTTTCGTCTACTTTTAAAAATTTGTTATCTTCTTTTCCTCGAAAATGATTGTAAAAAAAAGAAAAGAAAGAGAGTTTGATTGGTCATTTTTTGCTAAAACTTCACGAACTATGCAGACCTGATTCTATTCTTTTTGGGGGGTGAGATACGTAGGCGCCCTTCTTGGATTCAGTGATCTTAAAAAAAAAAATCAAAGAAATTTTTTTTCTTCATGCTTCATTTAGAATCGGTGTTCCATATAAATCTTTAAAAAGAAAATACAAAAAAAAATTCCTTTAGTAGTTTTAGATTTTATTTGTGTATGAAATTTGAAATAAAAAATTCAAAAACACTTTTTGTCAATATCTTTCTAAAAATAGTAAAAGAAAAAAGAGATTTCATTTCCTTTTCATTTCAGATAAATTCTTTCATGCATTTCTTCAATATGAAAAACCCAAACAGATTTTTCTTTGGTAATCATAGGTTTTATTTTTAATAAGAGATTCAAATTTGAAAAATCCAAAAAGACTTTCACTTAAACTTCACAAATTATGCACACCTGATTCTCCTCTCTTATGGTTGAGATACATAGACATCCTTCTAGGGTTGGGTGATCTTCTTAAAAAACGATTTTGAGAAAGTGTTGAACTCTACCATATTTTTATCTCTATTTTTCAGTTAGTTTAAGGTGATTGGTTTGTGGCATTCTGACTGGTCCTCCATATTACAACAAGTCAAAGGAAGAGTTAGTTAGGTCAAATAAGGATATAAAGAGTAACATCATGGATCAGAGAAAGAGTCAGAAAAATGAGAGTTTAAAACAAGAGATTTTGAGACAAAGGTGACAAATGATAGGAATGCACCGAGCTTGGGCTAGTGGGTTGCCTCCTCCTCTATTTCCCGCTATTAAACCGACAAATACATTTAGTTTTCCTTCAATGTCGCAAACTCAGTTTCCTAATATTATTGATGCACCATAACATGTATTAGAATTTACTCTATGCAAACAACATCCCAATGCTTCCACCACTCATTTCCTAGATCCTCAGTATAAATCTACCACATTTACAACACCACTTAAAGTATGTGCTTTTGTTGCTTAACCCTCTACTAAGACTCCCACCTTGACTATCTGCCCAGTAGTTGTGCTTTCCTAATCTGCTAGTGAGTCTATGTTCAATACTTTTATATGATTACTATCATATGCCTGAGCTATATCTAAGTTAATTGAACCATCCAAATTTCTTACCAAGAAGCATGACATGTCAGAAAAGCAAGAGAAAATAAAGAGTGCAGAAAGGGATGTGAAAATTTCTCTAAGACTTACGGGTTATGAAGAAGGACTGGGGAACATCTTCTAGTATTAACTTTACTTCAAGCTCTAAGACATCAGAATTTGAAAAGCATGATGGGCACAAGGAATCTGTGAAGCACTTGAGAAGATATTATAACCAATTGAAGAGAACTGAAGGAAAGAAGAGTAAATTGTAGATATTATTTGCTGGGACCACAACAAATCTCGAGAGTTCCAACTTACCAATATTTTATTTCTCAACCCCGAGCCTATTTATCATATCCATATACTTACGTGTAACAAGGTTCCTCTCTAGAAAATCCAAGATATTTTAGTCCTCTTTCTCAGTATCCTTTGAATAATGCACTGCTATATACTCATCTATCCTATCCCATAATGGCATGCACCGATACCTCAAAATCATCCTCGATCTGCACATATTTATAAAGGTACCCCTAAATTTAAGTTTTATACTAGGACAGAGTTTGCAAAAAAAGAAGAAGCCAATGGATAATTTCACACCAATTAAGAAATCTTATAAAATTTTGTTCTAAAAATTGAGACAGTGGGCATGATTACTTCTTTCCTCAGGTATACTCCAGACCCTCATTCAAAAAAAATCCTAGTGTACGATGTGCATATCATTCTAATGTTTAGGATCATAGTACTGAAGATTGCCATACTTTGAAAAGTGAAATAGAAAAGATGATTCAAAAAAAATTAATTATGGTGCAAGACATTAACATGTCGAGTGTCACACAGAGTCTTTCATCAACCCACGATAATGCATGTGGAAAGCAATGAGTTACGCATGGGGATCTAGAACTTATTTATGGAGGAGAATATAATTGACAGTGGTGAAAGCTCTAGTCATGCTGATGTGCAAATCAGTAGCTAAGATGTCAAGCTCAGTAATTGGGAAGGCACTCTTATCCTTACTAGGAAGGTATTTTGGTAGTTTGTTTGGTTATCATTTCTGTTATCTAAATTATATTAGGGTTGTAGTTTGAAATATATCTTATTTTGTTTCTTTGTTATTTATGTTCAAACCCTTCTATCTTTTCTTTCAAATAGATGAAGTGTCCTTTTCTCTTTGACTTTTTAATATGTGTTGTTTGTTTGTTTGTTTTCTTTACACAGAACATTTTATGTTGGTTCTAGTGCCATGGCATGCTGGTGGAATTTTCATCAAGATCTTAAAATCGAATATCATCAAGAAACTTGGAATTAGAATGTTAAAGTTAAAAAAAAAAAAGAGCATCTGAAAAAATATGTAGAGTGCTGAGGTATTTGGTGACCGAGTCGAAGCTTCACTTGAATAAATTAAGACAATCATTTTGAGAATCACAAAAATAACTTGGTCGTCAGTTGTAAGACACATCTCAATCATTTTAAATTGGATTAAACAGTGGATGCATGATCTCCTGTCAAGAGAAACAAAGAAAAATTTGATCCACTAAAGTATGAATGATTCGATGTGAGGTGTGTACAACAAATATGGAGTTGCAAAGTTTGACAAGAATAGAAAAAAAAGTAACACACATGCTCAGTTAAAGTTAGTGTTGTGAAAAGATTATATAAGTGATCTTCATCTTTCATTTTTCATATTGCATGATTTATATTTGCATTTTTTAAGGATTGATGTGACGAAGGCACTTCATTCTGCTATCCAAACATTGTATCATCCTTTGTTTACCCCATTTGAGCTTTAGTTCTATTTTTTTCGTAAACCCTCTTTTGGAATCAAGATGGATTCAGTTTAATAAAAAATTATCGAGCAAAAGAATAGAGTCAGGAAAGCTCCAAAAAAGAATGAGTCAAGAAAAAAAGATAAGAGCTTTAACAATAATAGAGTTAGAAAAGTACCAAGGAAAAAAGGAGAAAAAAATCAAAATAAAGAAAAAAAACAAGTGGCCGAAACTACAGTTGACCTGATTCTTGCAATGACAAGATACGTAGGCAGGCCTACTCTGGATTCGGTCTAATCAAATAAAAAATTTAGAATTATATAGTCAAAATAAACTGGGAAACAGTTAATCTTCGTTTGATTTAGTCGAGTTCAAAAGTTGTAAGTCCCACCCTACTTCAAAGTGTCATTTGCGTCTCATGCCATTTTGTCTTTCTAAGTTTGTCCAAAAGCCATATTATAACCAAAGAAAGACCTTCAAATCAATCTTTGAGAATGTTAATGCTAAGCATGCAATGAATATGATGATGCATTTTGGGTAATACTTGTCTTCCTCAGTATAAGGAATCAGAAGAGAAATAAAAATGAGAGAGTCTAGTTTGTGAAAACTCTCACGGGCACCGTAAGGCGAATGTAAGTTGAGAGAAATAAAAATAAGACAGTCTTATTGGTGAACACCCTCACAGGCACTGTAAGATGATTGTGAGTTAAGAGAAATAAAAATGAGAGGCTTATGGGTAAAAACTCCACGAGCACCATAAGACAATGGTAAGTTGAGAGAAATGAAAATGAAAGGGGCTCATTGGTGAAAATCCTCACTAAAATCATAAGGTGATGGTGAGCTGAGGGAAATAAAAATAAGTGAGTCTTATTGGTAAAAAACCCTCGGAAATCATAAGGCAATGGTGAGCTGAGAGAAAGAAAAGTGAGAGAGGCTCATTGGCGAAAACCCCTCAAAGCGTCACTAGCCAAATAAGATCTATGAATACAATGGGCTTAAGGAAGCAACTCAGTTTCAAGGTCGTTAATTCATAAAAATTGGCAAGAAGTTGAATAAAAAGATAAGATAGCTTAATTAAAATGCATGTCATAATCATTACAACTGGCGGTCATATTCAGATTTTTTTTGTTTTCCTCTATTTTCAAAAAGAGGACATGCATTGTCTTTTCTTTCTTCTCTATATTTCTATTTTTGTTCTCTTGGGTCTGTTATCCAAATGGAAAATCATTGTTATTTTTTCGTATCTTTGAGTCAAATCCATGTCAAAACAAGTTATAAATATTCCAAAACTTGCTACCAACTGCTTCAATTGCATAGATCAAAACAAAAGCCAACACGCAAAGAGGGCATGACCCAAAGAGAACCAAAATATTTAAAGAATTTTCATCAACTAGCAGGTTATGAACTCATGGTAATTCAAAGTTTAGATGGATTTTTTTGGGAGGATGTCTTCCTTAGAGTAACTTTTGATAGTCTAAGTTTGAATCAATGGTGCACATCAAAAAAAGAACATGATTGTAAGTTGAAAAAAGGCATGCAGAAATTTTTTATCAACAGACAAGTTTGTAGAATTCGTGGAAATGCCAAGGTTCAAAGGGCTCATCTGAGAGACATAGCAAAATAAAGATGTTATGTTTGTTCAGAGTCACTATTAATAATCTGAGTTTGGATTAATGGTGCAGGAAGACAATGACATAGGTCAATAGTTGGAAGCAAAATTAAATGTGACAAGTGCAAGGGTGATCACCTCAAAAGCTATAGTCACAAACTAGCCATCATGTCTTTATACTCACAGGTTTACTTTGTATGAAACAGTAACACATGTTACCTTCAAATCAAGAACTTCAGAGCCTAAATATCAAAGGCTGCAATTCTTCACTTCTACAAATGCAAAAGGCAATATTGCTACACAGGTTTGGTAATTACAATCATGGTAAAAACTCATCATCATATACCTCTAAGAGATGGACTTCCTTGTCTGGGTATTTCAGGTTTCATTTATTAGGTGACACACTTCCTAATTTAAAATATTGTTCCTAGAAGCCGCACTTTCTAGTCGATCCATTCCATTTAACCTCTAGGGGATGCACTTCCTTATCTGGGTATTTTAAGTTACATATGTTAGGAGACACGCTTCCTAATTTGAACTTTTATTTCTAGAAGATGCACTTTCTAGTCAGAATTTCTTACTTTATTCTTACGAAACACACTTTCTAGTCTTGGTCCTTTAATTTAACTCTTAAGAGATGCATTTATTTGTCAAAGGCTTGATTCACTTTTGAATCATGCATTTTGCAAGTAGTTGTAATTGGGTTTGACACTTGCAAAAGTTTTTTGATGATAAACTGGGGAAAAAAATTCATTCGTGTTACTTGAAACTTTACTTTAGGACCCTCCTGGAAAATGGGACTTTATTTTTTAAGAAATGAGATCTCTCTTTATCATAACCTTTATTTGGGATAACGTTCGTTGTAGTTTTAATTTTGATTTAAGGATGCCACCTATAGAACAAGGTGAAGAAAATCAAATTCAAGAGCCCGCCTGGAGAATGGGTGATGAAATTGCAAGTCAGGAGCCCACCTGGAGAATAAAGTGATGAAATAACAAGTCAGAAGCCCATAATAGGGTGATGAAATTGGAAGTCGGCAGCTCGCCTGGAGAATAAGGTGATGAAATACCAAGTCAGGAGCTCGCCTAGAGAATACGGTGATGAAATTGCAAGTCAGGAGCCCGTTTAGAGAATAGGGTGATGAAACAGAAAGTCAGGAGCCCGCCTGGAGAATAAGGTGATGAAATTACAAGTCAGGAGTCTTCCTAGAGAATAGGGTAATGAAATAGCATGTTAGGAGCTTGTCTAGAGAATTGGGTGATGAAATAGTAAGTCAGGAGCCCGCCTGGAGAATAGAGTGATGAAATGGTAAGTCAGGAGACCGCCTGGAGAATAGGGTGATGAAATTGCAAGTTAGGAGTCCGCCTAGCGAATAGGGTGATGAAATAGCAAGTCAGGAGCCCGCCTGGAGAAAGGGTGATGAAATGTAAGTGAGGATCCCGCCTGAAGAATAGGGTGAAGAAATTGTAAGTTCAAAGCCCTCCTAGAGAATAGGTTGATTAAATAGCAAGTCAGGAGCCCAGCTGGCGAATAGGGTGATAAAATAGCAAGTCCGAATTCCACCTGAAGAATGAGGTGAAGAAATAGGGGGTTAGGATCCCTCTTGAAGAAATAACAAGTCGGGAGCCTGCCAGAGAATAGGGTGAAGAAATTTAAAGTTGGGAGCCCGCCTGAAGAATAGGGTGAAGAAATCATAAGTCAAGAGACGACCTGAAAAATAGGGTGAAGATTTTCAATTCAAGTTTAAATTCAGAAGTACCACCCAAATAACATGGTCAATTTTCAAGTTCATCTTGAATACCAAATTTTTAATGAAGAAAGGATTCACTTGCAAGTTCAACCCAAAGAAAAATAGATATTTTATCACTTGAGAAAGCATTGAAGACTTAAGACAAGAATCAAGAGATGCTGCATAAATAGGACTTTTATAATTTCATTTATCTTTCTATTTTGTAATTTTCATTTTTGATGTAATGACAGAGCAGCGGACCAAAACCTCGATAGGATGTCACTCGACTCTCCAATTCGGTATAGTCCCTCTCTTTTTCAATTATGAAAACGACATGTGACCTGATTCCCACATAACATGGGATAGGTAGAATATCCAGAATCAAGACTCGATTGCACTCTATTCTTCTATTTCTTCTTTTTGAATAATGGTCAGATAAAATTTTATCTCATTGTCTACTTCTTTGTCAGAAAATACTTTGTCTTTATAGTCAAAAAAGAACATGATGTCGACACGTAAATTTGACCCTTTTAGATGTCAATTCATCCCATTCCCCCACACTCATATCACGCACCCCAGCCTAATTAATATTTCCCCACTAAAAGACAAAATAATAAATATAACCACTTCACCCATTTAAATGTGAACACCAAACCACCCCCTCCCTTTCCCCATACTCCACGTACCCCTCTTCCTCACCCATTTAGTCATATTTTTTGCACCCATTATTTGAACAGTTGTATAATACATACACAGAGAGAAATAGAAAAATGGATATACACTCATAACATATACACTCACAGAATACACCTGGTATACTCCTCTATTTCCATTCATAGAGAGGAGGACGCATACATTCACACTCATATATACCCAAAAAAGTCGATACACACACCTAAAATGCATACACAAACACACACCTCATCTGAATTTGAACCTCACTGGAATTCACACACACACCGACTATTCCATTAATACATACAACATACACTGTGAGAAAAATTATGGGAGAGATCGAGATTGTGAGAGTGATATAGTAAAGAAATGTAAGCAACAGAAAATAAAAAATTAAAAATTAGAGAAAGAGATAAGAGAAGAACGTTGAGAAAAAGGAAAAAGGGGAGAAGAGAGAGGAAGAAAGATTGAGAAGGAGTAGAAAAATAGAGAGAGTGATTGAAATTGAGAGAAAAAAAACACTGAGAGGGAGAAAATAGATCGGGAAGCTTGATTGTTTCTGGAGACTTCTCTCCAGAACCTTCCTCACCGAAAAACAAGGC
Source organism: Capsicum annuum (assembly GCF_002878395.1). Lineage (NCBI taxonomy): Eukaryota > Viridiplantae > Streptophyta > Magnoliopsida > Solanales > Solanaceae > Capsicum > Capsicum annuum. The sequence continues at coordinate 169,243,492 of NC_061120.1, read as the reverse complement.
CACCACATCATACCCACCTTACAACCGACCCCATTTAAAATGATTCCAGTGAGGTCTCATCGGAAAATAACCATGAGCTTTGAATTCTGATGATTCCAGATGGTCAAACTACCAAAAAAATGCTATCTCTGTTCGAACTCCAATCATCTTTTGCCGTCAGGTTAAAGCCAACCAGCGGTTCCACCATCGAAACCCATCAAAAAATAATTAGGTTTGGACAAAATGGAGTGGGGGTCAAAGTTGTAATTTGGGACTCGTATTGAGGTTGAGTCGAGGTTATCGAAAGTGAATTCTATTTTTTTATCGAGTAACACTTTGATTCTGAAAGCTTTTTCTAAGATTCAATTTTCAACTCTATTCCTTTAATTTTATGTGATTGTGGATGTGTTTTGATATCGTGGTTATATTTATTGGTTGATTTTTTATTGGTGTTTATTTGTTGTGAATAATTGATCTTAATGATACAAATTTGATGACAATATTGATTTGGATAACTAATTTCACGTAGGGATTGTGTTAAAAATGAAATTGGGGTGGGAATTGAAAAATTGATAAAAGTGAAAAGTGATTGCTTTGATTCATTGATTGTTGTCTGATTTGAAATGGACGTTAATTTTGTTGAATTCGATAGTATCAAGATTAGGCCGTGGTAGGCAAACCTCAGGTTTTGGGTTAGACAACTTTTAGAGATTGTGGATTGTTGAATGGTTGGTGTTTTATCGTATTTGAATCAGTTATACTCATTTGGCCAGGGAATGCCCCGAGAAAAATCGTGCTTAGTCGTTGGGGGATGCCCCGAGGTCACATGCATATATATATTGGGAAATACCTCGCGACACTCTGTATTTGGAAGGCCGATCGTGATCAAGGCTCGAGGCATCGGGTAAAGCATAGTTTACAGTAGTTAGAATAGTTTAGATTTTCATTTCAGCATTTTTTATATGGTCCGTATTAATTGAACTGGACATTATTTTTCAGAGTTTTGATTTTCCTGGTTGTTTGTTTTCTTGTTATGTGTTTTTTGGTTTGTTCGTCTCATAGCGTCATACTAGCCAATATACTCCACGAAGCGACCGTGATCGAACCACGAAATCGAGGGATGCCTCATACCTTACCTTCGGTCAATAGAATTTCTTAACCAGAATCTCTGTTCGCAGATCGGTTTTAAAGAGTCAAAAATTATTTTGAAAAAGAATTTTCAAAGGTGACTTGGCACACCAGATTTATGTCAAGTGGTAACTCTAAGTTTAAGTTTTAAAATTCTTTTTGAAATATATTTTTCATCTTCTTTGTCACTTTTAATAATTAAACCCTTTTGAACTTTCAAAAGTACTCCCTCCGTCCCATTTTATGTGTCGTCATCTGACTGGACACAGAGTTTAAGAAATAAGTTATGACTTTGTGAAGTTTATAAAATTGTCCCTCTTAAAGTTACTTTAGTGTTTACTTTTTAGTTGTCTTTTCTTATTAAGTGAGATTCAGTAAGGATAAAATAGGAATGATGCCATTAAATAGTTATCAAATAAGAAAATGTGACATTCTTTCTCGGACGGACCTAAAAGAAAATGACTACACATAAAATGGGACGGGGGGGACGGGTGGGGGGGGGGGGGGGGGGTAATTCCTTTTTGATAAATAAAAGGGGTGTGACAAAGGAGTAGAAATCAAAAGATTTTAGTTTCCACAAAATCAAACACAATACAAACTAACCAAGTTCTTGATTTATAAATGGTGAAATTTTTTCCCACCAAACAAGCACAAAAACTAAATATTTTTTGTAGTTATGCAATTTTCTTAGGATTATTGTTTTTCAAGTTTAGTAAAATCTGTATTTTATAACAAGAACTTTAAACACATGTTCAAATTAATCATATGAATAATCAAATGAAGTTGTAAATCTTGTTTCACAACTTTGAACTTCAATCCAACGTATGAACATCAACAAAATAAAGTTCAAACTATTTTCTGTAAAATAGCAAAACGAAATGTTTAGAAAAAGATGAAAGTTAAAAGATTCAAGTACATTAAATTCATGGTGTATTCTTAAGGAAATTATTCACCTCAGGTTATGAAATACATCCTTTCAGGATAAAATAAATCACTTCAACAAAATATCGGTACCTCAAACTCTGTCAAATTCCGAACACACTCAACGATAGCAAATCATGCTGGAGTTTTTTCAAGAAAGAGGAGTATTTTTTCTTTAAAATTTCATGCCTCTACCTGAGAAAAAATCAAGTATTTATACCCAAGGTGTTGCTTCATGATCAGAAGCAATGATTCAGAAAGATGCACCTGCTTATAAAGGTGCAACTCTTCGAAAAAGGTGTAATTCTTCGAAAAAGTCACAACTCATTGAAAGGTCATAACCATCCAGATCAAAAAGATGTCTATTCAAATCACATCATTTCTTACGGTGTCTTTTCGAAAAAAATAGTTATTCATTTTTCATTCACACCTCTTAAAAATTTAACGGTTGGTCCTTTAGATAAGGAACAAAAAAGATTAGGGGCATTTGGACATGAAAACATTTTTTCTCAACTCTAAAAAATATGAAAAATTCTATTTTTACTTTATTCATTTTTTTCATCAATTTACAAAAATTCCAGAAACAACAAATATGTGTTCACTTTTTTTTTCATTTCAAATTACTCAAAAATAAATTAAAAATAATTCTAATTTATTTCATGCCAAACTCAACTTCAATTTTCAAATATTATTTTTCACTTTAGAAAAAAAAAAAATTTAACAATAAAACATGTTCAAATGCCTACTAAATTTTCTCAGATAAATTTGCAAAGCATTAGAACTCTTCATCGGTCAAATTGTTAGAAACGTGGGTCTCAACACTCCATTCCAAAATGACGTACGATCTCTAACTATTCACTTAAGCAGTACACCAGCACGTACCTTTAGGGATCGTTTGCTACACTAACTTATTCATTTGGTAGAGTGTATTGAAAAGTTAATACATGTATTAGTTTAATAAGTATTATTAATATCTTGTTTGATATATTTTTTTCACCCTATGTATACTCTATTGTGTATTGAAGTGTGTATTACTAATACCTCAAAATCCATGATATTATCAATGCAATGGATCCAATGCATGCATTAACATGATTAAAGACATTATTATCCCTCAAGAAAACTTTTTGCATCCTTTCCAACATATATATGAAGGGGATTTGTGGAAAAAAAATTAAATAATATAATGTAATTCATGTTATTTTTAATACATCAAACCAAATATTGCATAAGAAAAATACAAGCATTACTAATACACCATATTTTTCATTATTACACTCCACCAATCATGGAGCTATTTTATCTATTCTTCATATAGAATAATAGTTTTATCACTTTAATATAAATGGTGGAATAAAATAGTTTCAAGAATTAAGTAATATCATATACCAAATATGAAATAAAATTAATCTCAAACTTCATTCAAAAATTATTTTCCTTGTCCCTTCTACTAAACTACCCCTTAAACATATATGCAAATCTTTCTTTAGGACCTTCAAAATTTATCTTTGTCCTCTCCAAATTGTGTGATTTCAATTATGAAACATTAAGTCTTTAACTAGTTTTTGTTCACCAATAATAATTGTAATGAGAAAGGTTTGTATTTATCATTGTTTTAATTTGAAGAACTTAATATTGGATAACCGCGACTTTAGATGTAAAGCTGGTATGAAAGATACATCTCAAATTATTGGAGATTCTGTAACACTGAATGTGTTAATCAACAAAATAATGCAATTTATAGTGAAAGATTAAACAGTTAGTGACCTTTTTCTTTCCTTTTATTCCTTTAAGAATATAAGCCTCACCAGCGCTTATTTATTGATACAAGATTGAAAATACGAAAACGAAAACAATACACAAACAAAAGAAAATACTAAAACAAGAAAACAAGATAGAAAACAAAAGGACAGATAGATTGACACAAATTGATAAAGAAAGAACAATCAAAGGGTATATTAAACCCAACGACTTTTCTATCAATTACCAGTAAACACCACCCTCTTACGAAAACCGAGAGTGAAATAGATCACTCAAAACCAATGTTTCTAAACAACCAATAAAGCTTCCAACAAGCTTCAATAAAAACACTCGCAAGTGCATACAATCATCAAAAATCAACCTTACCTAAAATGAAAAGAGTCCAAGCTATTTATAGAAGGGAAAAGGACAAAATGACACCTAAAATTAAAATAATATCCTAAAAATAGCCCCTAAAACTAAAAACCTGGTAAATAGCCATTCCATACGCTTAACTCGGCTGAAACTAATCTCAAAAAAAAGCCAAATGTTTAATTTCCAATTTATAGCCGCATTTGTTGACCAAATAGCGACCAACTTTGGTAAGCTTCTTCCGCTTCTTCTTCTTTTTATTTTTGTTTTTTATAGTTGTCATTTTACTTCTTTTCTTTCTTTTTTTTAGCTTTTTTCTAGTTTTATTTTTCCTGCTGGTTTAGTACAAAAAAAAATTGCTCTTTATTGTGTAAACAATCAAATATAAGTTTGTAGTTATTCTTTTCTAGCTAATTGAAGATGTTATTTGTTTTATTTTTATGTTTTTATATAACAATGATATAATTTGTATACACCATAAAAAATATATTTTGTACAATAACTTTACAGTTTGTATACCCATTCTATATGACAATTACATAATTTCTATACATTCTATACAATCTTTAGTTGCCATTATTGTATATATTTGCACAGATTTTCTTTGTAAAAGGTGTATTTATGTGGTATATTACTGTATCGGTGTGGTATAAAAGTGTATCAATTTTAGTCTAAGAGAGTATCAATTAGGTAATATGGACACTGCATAGGCATGCATAGGTTTTCCCTCTCTCTTGTTATAAAAGTGTATCAATGTAGTATAAAAGAGTATCAATTGGGTATAAGGACTGCATGTGCTTACATAAAGTTTCCTTTCTCTTTTTTAAAAAGTGTATCAATGTAGTATAAAAGTGTATCAATGTGGTATAAAAGTGTATCACTTGAGTATAGAGACTGCATGTGTCCAATTGGGCCAAATGGCTAAAAAGGGAAATAAATTGGGCCGACTGGCTCCAATTGTCCATATTTTCAAATTGTGGGTCATTTTTTTTCAAAGTGACCAGCTCATCTCCTTTATCCTTTATAGACTAAATACCATTTATTATAACTTGGGCTCAAAAGTGATTCTAAATGCTAATTAGGCTCAAAAGTTAGCCAAAATGCCAAATAGCCACATTTCTATGCTCTTCGAGGCCCAAGATATTATCCAAATACGATGTTGCTCCTTACTCCGTCGAATGACATGATCAAATATAGCTCCTTCCCAAGCTATCCTCCAATTACGTATATGCTCCTCTAGAATGACTAAGTCTTGGATCCTTACGTGTGATCCTTGAAGTATAAATTCTAAGAGAGTGGAGCCCATTCGACTTGTATCATCTTGCCTTTTTTGAAAATGATTTATCCTCGAATCCAATTCTTTCATCAACTTATCGTCATACTTTCTAAGTTTGGAATCCCTTAGTAAGAATTTCGTTTGACCTTCAAGCTCACTTTCATGAGGCACTCTCCTTTCATTTTCCTTTGAGATTGGTAGTTCATGAACCTACACAAATGAAAGAGTGGTACTATTTAAAATTCTAGTATCGTGGTTAGTGAGTAATAAAGCCCCAATATTAAAATTGTCTTTATCAATTTAGGTTTGGAGTGGTCGTACAATAATTTGTGAAAATTATGTTGTGTTTGGTAGGTTTGGGGGAGTTTGGACATGGGGTCGAGGAGTAACATGAGTGGATTTTGAATGCTCCTTAAGGTTTTCCAACCTACCATTAATACTTTCCAACCCACAATCGATGATTGACAACTTCTTACTCATGTGTGACAATTCCCTAGTCATTTGTTTCATATCTTGTCTCATCCCTAGGATTACCTCCAAGGGGGTATTAAAGGTTGCTCCACCCATATCTTCTTAGCATAATTAATAAAATAGATGAAGCAACTATAGATGACTCATTTAAAAGTAAAGGACTTGACTCAATGATATCGATGAAGAAAGAAATGCTAAAACACACAATGAATGAATAAAAGAAAAGGACTCAAGAACCAACTGAAAAGTAAAAGACTTGAATTCAAACATTTAAACTAAGAAATAAACAAATCAAAATGACAAAACGAACAAAGAAATATAACATGAAAGAGGGACAAGAACTAATTAAACAACTAAGTATTTTGAATGTTAGTTGTTAATTAGTGCTAAGAATTAAAGAGATGAAAGGAGGAATTAATAGATAAAGTTAATGGATTGAACTTGTGCAAATGAAGTATTTTAATAGTTGAAGATGCGTTGCATCAAGGTTGAGGTGCAGTGGAAGTGTGTAGGCAGTCTAGGCGCACTTTGAACGCAAGTCAAAGAGCAAAATGGACTGTTTTAAGGTATGGAAGTAGGTTGGGCGCAAGTTGAGGGCAGGTTGGATGCAGGTTGAATTTCAGCTACTGATTTGACCTGCTTTTGATGTGTGGAAGTATCCCAAACACAGGTACAAGGCAGTCTAAACACAGGTCAACCACCAGCTCACTTAAAGTACCTTTTTGTCCTCTTGTGGCCCCCCTTTGTCTACTTCTTTAGAATATTCTTTAGGATCTTCAAAAAGTGTTTTGTACCAATACTTTTTACACCTTTTTCTTCTCTTTTGAGGATAAAACACCAATTTTTGAAGAAAATTCAAAATGAAAATTTGAATCTTCCTTAAGAACTTCAAAAAGCTCTAACTCTCCTACCCTTGCTCGGAATGCGATGAAATTTTGAACCTAAGCTCTTTTCCACCTTTTAATCACATTTCAAGCATCATTATACTCAAATTCCTCACAAAAAAAATTCAGATTTCAAAATTCACTTTACTTTTTTTCAAATTCAAGCATCCAACAATGGTAGAATCTTCAATATAGCTCCTATGAAGATCAAATTTGGTATTTAGACTCTACTACTAATGAGAATTATTTGAGCATTTTAGGAGGATGAAATATATCAATCTATTATTGGACAATAAAATTTTTGAGTCAGAAAAATAAATAAATTCGAGATAAGAAAATATTGCAACAATCAATTTATTGATTTCAATATGTGAATGTTGCAATCTCTATGAATCCTCTGATTCGCCTTTTCAAATATAAATTCAAGGGCTTAAAGCTTGATCTTGAATTTGAACTTGATTTTTTGATTTGAGAGACTCGATCTTGACTTGTTCTTGAATTTAAGGGCTTTTGAGCTTGTTCTTGAATATTGTGGTCTTGATCTTGAATTTTGATGGACTTAATTTGAATGCTTGAGCTTTGTAGAGAAATTGCAGCGTTTGATCCACGATCTTTCTCTTGCTTTTTGTTAGAGTTCTGGGGTCTTTTTCTGAATTATGAAACTCCTATTTATAGTTGTGGAAAGAGAAGAGTCATGATGAAGATGGACTTCCTTTGACCAATCAGATTTGAGTGACATGGCACCATTTATGGGTTTTGATTTCATTGGGCCTACTGCATCATTTTGATATGTGGCATGGTCCTATTGGCTCATTCCCTTGACTTGGCATGCCACATCATTTGACACGTGACGCTTATTTGGGCCTCTAGAATATGGCAATAAGTGGGCTCATTATTTGTAGCCCAAATTAATGGACTAACCGAATAAATATTGAACCTTATTAAATTCATATATGTTTGGACTTAAATAATTAATCCAACTATATTAATCCGCAATATTTATTTAGGACTAATATATTTTAAATTTAATATAATTTAAATTTCGTACGGATTTAAATTTAAGAAAATTTCAGAGCCCACAAATGCCCCTTAGATGCAAGATCATGACACTTGGCCTTGGCGACATCTTTAACCCTTTTCTCATTCACAACATAATTCTTTAAGTAGAATTTTGCATTGACAAAGTGTGACTCAGCTTCAGTGAATGGCTTTTCATCGACAACTATCTTTCTTTTCACTCCGACTTTGAGGTACTTCAAGCATTGATAGTAAGAGGATGAGATAATTTTGTTCTCGTGTGCCCAAGGCCTACTAATAATATATTGTATGAAGTTTTTGCATCGATCACTTGCATCAATGCATTTGATGGAAAATCATCCATACAAATTCCTAACTTAACAGCTCTCATGGCCCTCTGGCCCCCTTGGTTGAAGCCTTGGATCATTATACGAATTTTAGCTAGTTCGTCTGTAACTATGCCAAGTTCCTTCACTGTACGGATAGGCAGGATGTTAACTCTGGATCCTTCATCAATCAAGATTCTATTTATCTTTTTTCCTAGAACTTGCTCCACCATGTACAAGGGATGATTGTGTAGAGCTCCTCCAAGAAGAAGATCGTTATTTGTAAATGTGATTTTTGTATCACATATATATGCCTCTTGGCTAAGTGGTTCCGTAGGCTTTTCAGAAGATGGAGGAATATCCACGGGTAGGTTTTCACCCTTTGCCCCCTTTTTGCCAGTATTAAACCAAGACACCTCAAGGTTGACTTGAGCAGTCTTTGCAAGAAACCAACTTGGTAAGAATTCTTCCAAAGTTACTGGACACCGTGCTTTTTGGTGGTGAAGCTCCATCACCCTCGTCTTCTTTAAAAGTTCAATCAACTTCTGTTTCCTTGGTTTCTTTACTATTTTTCTTCTGGTTAGATGCTCGGATGACTCTTTTCAAAGACTCATCTTCTTGCATCTGTGTCTGGTCACCAGAGTCCAACCTTCATCATCGTCTTCATCAAATAAAGACCTATCAGGCTCTAATATCTTTTCATTATGCTCTTCAATACATATTTGGACTGGTTCGAACAAGCCAAAAGTGATAAAGATTTTGTAAGACCCCGTAAAATTCTAAGCTCGACTCAGTCTTTTAAGCTTGCTAAGGGGTTCCAGACTTAGAAAATTTTAGCTAAGTATTCAGACTTAGTATTATTTTGGCCTTTGTAAGTTGGAAACTCTATTTCACCACTCTTATGACCTTAGTATTGATCTTTAGATAAATTCATGATCAGGAATGCCAGTAGGTGTTCCCGAACGAGTTTCGTATTTTTTGAACCTCGTTTAGGAATCCAAAATAGAGCGTCAATGCGATCTCAGCGCGGCGCGTTGGCCATTGCGTCGATCAATATTTTTCCTTGGCTCCAGTTGTAATTTCCAGTGAACCGATGCGGACTTGACGCAGCGCGTTGGCCATCGCATTGATGCCAATGACGCGGCGTGTCGGTCTGCGCATCGATAGTTTGGTTTTCAGTCATTAAAAGTTGCGTCCTTAGGGGTATTTGGGTATTTTCCCACGCCCTTCAGCCCCTAAAAACATGAAATTTAGCCTTTTATTTGCAACATACACTCATTATTTCATAAATTGCTCAAGAATAAAAACCCTAGGTGATTGAATTTCAAATTCAAGGCTCAAGATTCCACTATTAATCTTCAAGAATTTAGCAATCAAGGTATGTCAAGTGTTCATCCAAGGGTTCCTTTCACCCAAAGAAACTCTTTTAAACTTCAAGTAGCTTGATTTCATGTTTTCCATGATTTGGATTCAAGTGTATTCAAGATTATAATGTTGATTGGATTTCTATTCCATGATTAAGTGCAAGATTTATGTAAAAACAATGATTATGTATGTAGTATCATGTGAATTCATGTTAAAGCCTTATAATTTTAATGTTCATGTGTTGATTTGTACTATGTGCATATACAATGCTTTCCAAGTGTTTGATGAGTTGTTCATGAGAATTAAATAATAAAATTATATCATGTTAGCATGTATTCAATTTCATGGTATGCAAGTGTTTGCTAGAATGTCCCAGTGAAGGAATGATGATCAAGTAGTTATTTATCATATTTCGAGATTACGTCATATCTTATAATTTATGCTATCGAGTCCTGGGGGTATCTAATACCCGATAATTTAGCTGATTACCTAGAGCCATGGTTAGTCTTAGGATAGTATCAGTCATGTCACGATCAGTAGAACTCTCAGTCAATTATAGAACTCAGGAAAAACTGAGTAGACTCAGTATCAGTCCAGTCCAGTTCAGTATTCAGTTTAGACCTCAGTAAATTCAGCCAATTAACAGAATTCAGTAGTATTTTGTCAGTCAATAGAACTCAGTAAACTCAGTTCAATTTCAGTTAGACAATATAATCAATAGAAGTTCAGTGAAGTCTAGTATGAACTAGAAATCAGTTTAGTGTCTATTCAGTTTGGAGTAGGATTCAGCACCGAGTGAACCCACGGATAGAGAATCACCTGCCAGTAGAAAGTGTGATCCTTAGAAGTAGTCCTTGTGTTCCAGAACTACGTAGTCAGCGTAGGTTGAGACATCAACCTGCCAGTTGAGGATTGATGAGATGATCTACCTGCCAGTTGAGGGTACCACCGTTCTCGTTCAGAGAACCTGCCAGATGAGAGTGACTCAGCTTGTCTTTACTTGTGGCACGGTACTGACACCCTTCCAGCTGGGGTTACAGGTTGGACACCAATCATTTCAGAGAGGGATATGTCGGTTAGATGATTGCTTCCCACAGTCTCAATTTCAGTTCCAGTCTCAGAATATAACTCAGTTTAGTTCTACATATTTAGGACTGTCAAATACAGTCACTCAGTTCAGTAAGAAACTCAGTATAGTTTCATAAGATCAATACTGTCAAATACAGTCACTCAATTATCAGCTACACAGTATCAGTAAACTCAGAAATCTATAAATTAGTTACTCAGAACTCAGTATCCAGTGTTATCACGATCTCAATTACAGTTTATGTATTCACGTATGTGCTCTTATTCAGTTATATTCATATCATTCAGCCAATGTTATTCATGCATATGAACCCCATACATTTTATCCTACCTCACTTTGCATACCAGTACATTCAAAGTACTGACGCATACCTTTCTTTTGTGCTATGATATTTTATATCACAGGTTCAGATGTGTGGGATCCCAATCATACTTAGCAATTCAGATATTCAGCTGGCAGAGTTAGTGCTGAGTCCTCTTAGTTCAAGAACATGATGATTATTTCAGTAGTTCGGAGTTATTTGGGGACTTGTCCCATCAACTTCACATTTCAAACAGTAGAGGCTTTGCAGACTAGAGTATTTTTTGGACAGATATTTCAGTTTTGGTATTGTTATACCGTATTTTATTACAGTATTGAACCTTATGGTATGTTTTCTGCCTAATTTCTGCATATTTGCAGTATTACTATTCAGTTATTACAGCAGGTACCATTCTTGGGTTAGCTTGTGGTCCTTCGGGATTATGAGCACCGTGTAGAGTCTGGGGTACAAACTCGGGGCATTACAGATTTGATGAGAACTGGTTGTCTCATAGTCGAATAAGATCTTCTTCTCTTTTGCCAGTTGCATGACTTTATCTTTAAAGACAAAGCACTTTTCCAGAGGGTTACTTACGAGCCTATGATATTTGCAATAATTAGGATTATTGGTCCTTCCAGCTTCGTTGGGTCACTTTATCTTTGAGAGTTTAATGATCTTATACTCAAGGAGTTCATCGAAAATCTTAGCAACATCAAAATCAAGGAAGGGATATTCCTTTTCTTATATCTCCTTTAAAGTTTTTTACTTTGGACATGCTCCAGAAGTCATCTTCACACTTTGCTTCATGTTTACCTTTGTGCTGACATTCACAGGAGATACATTAATATTCATGGACTCCTTGTTGTCATTTCTGGGGACAAACTTGCCCCATATTTTGGGTTCCTGCTTATCCTTTCCCCTTTGAGGGTCATGGATAGGAGTTGATCCCTTTTCATCTGAAAACATGCTCAACTCCATATCGTGAGCACGGGTAGCTAGCTCTTTAAAGTATTTAGGCTTAATGCCTTGCAAGATGTAGAGAAGCTCCCAGTACATTTCTTTAATGCACGTCTCTATTGCAGAAGCTTCGCTGAGCCTATCTTTACTGTTTAGGCTAGCATTTTCCATTGATTGATGAAGTCAATGACTGGTTCATCCTTTCTTTGCTGAGTATTTGTGAGCTCTACCATGCTCACTGTATGCCTTGTGCTATAAAAGCGATTTAGGAACTCATGCTCCAATTGCTCCCAGTTATCAGTGGAATTAGGCTCAAAGTTCGTATACCAATCAAAGGTGTTTTCCTTCAAGGAACGAACAAATTGTTTGACAAGATAGTTACCGTAAGTTCCAGCATTGTTACATATGTCAACAAAGTGTGCGACATATTGTTTTAGGTTCCCTTTGCCCTCAAATTGTTGAAATTTGGAGAGTTAATAGTCGGCAAGCATTTTGAGGCTATCTATCCTCGCAGTGTAGGGCTTGGCATACGCAAGGAAAGATTTGGTGACAACATCATACTTGTCTTTGAGGGTCCCTTCAATGAATTCCCTCAATTGCCCAATTGGGATCATTCCCTCAAAAGAAACTTTTACTTATTTAGTCTGTGGTGTTTGTTTCTCAGGATTTTCTATCTCATGAACCTCTGCAGATTTTCCAGGTGTATGGCTAGACTCTCTGTCTATCAGACCTTCCACTCTATCCACTATCTTATCAATTCGAGCATCTTGATTCTGAACATATTTGGTCAGGCCCTCAATTGCATTTGCTAGATTCGCAAGTTGCTCCTCCATAGACGAGGCATCAGCCACCATCACTTGCATAATCACTGGAGATGTTGGAGAGTGGCACGGATTATCGCACAAGTTGATCTTTGAAATGCTCAACTTATACGGTGTAGTCAGAGATAATGAGTTCCTTGAACACCCATCGCTCTTTGCACCAGAGTATTTAGAATCGGAATGCTCAAGTAGAGCTAGAGTCTTCTTAAGTGATTCCGCCACACTGCTTCCTCCTTCCGAAGCACTTACATTAGACTTCTTTCCTTTTGGGGTTGAAGATCCAAAAATGGGAGTTGGTTCGAATGACACTAGATGTGTTTATTGTCCTAGCAAGCCTCCCTTGCTCCTTATGACAGCTCTTAAGCTTCCGAAAGTAACACCAAGGATGCATTCTACTCCAACAGAGAACTTTGAATCGGCAGCCTTAGAAGCAGTTGATTGAGAATTAGCCTTCTTGAAAGTCATTTCAGTGTTGTTGAACTTTGCAATTGGAAAAGTTGAGATGAGAGATAGAGATTGTCCCACTGGACGTGCCAAAATTTGCTGGACAGTAAAATTTTTGAGTCAGAAAAATAAATAAATTCAAGACAAGAAAATATTGCAACAATCAATTTATTGATTTCAATATGTGAGTGTTACAATCTCTATGAATCCTCTGATTTGTCTTTTCAAATATAAATTCAAAGGCTTAAAAGTTGATCTTGAATTTGAACTTGATTTATTGATTTGAGAGACTTGATCTTGACTTGTTCTTGAATTCAAGGGCTTTTGAGCTTGTTCTTGAATATTGCGGTCTTGATCTTGAATTTTGATGAACTTGATTTGAATGCTTGAGCTTTGTAGAGAAATTGCGGCGTTTGATCCATGATCTTTCTCTTACTTTTTGTTAGAGTTCTGGGGTCTTTTCTTAATTATGAGACCCCTATTTATAGTTGTAGAAAGAGAAGAGTCATGTTGAAGATGGACTTTCTTTGACCAATCAGATTTGAGTGACATGACATCTTTTATGGGTTTTGATTTTATTCGGTCTTCTACATCATTTTGACATGTGACATGGTCCTATTGGCTCATTCCCTTGACTTGGCATGACACGTCATTTGACACGTGGCGCTTATTTGGACCTCTAGAATATAACAATAAGTGGATTTATTATTTGTAGCCCAAACTAATGAATCCAATAAATATTGAATCTTATTTAAATCCATGCATGTTTGGACTTAAATAATTAATTTAATTATATTAATTCACAATATTTATTTGGGACTTATATATTTTGAATTTAATATAATCCAAATTTGATAAAAAAAATTAAATTTAATAAAATTTCAGCCCCCACACCTATATATAGAAAAATTTAAAGCTTTCAACGTTGCACTAGCTAATAAAGTTGGACAATAACAAGATTGACTCTTCCGAAAATGAGATTAATTATTTTGTTTATATGGGATATTAAATGCAATTTAAACAACACCGATGACGTTTGACATTGACTAAGATAAGAAGTAAATTTCGGTACAGAATGAGACCTTCTAGAATGAAAGAATTTAAAAAAAAAAAATAGAAAAGAAAACCTCTTTAAGTCAAAGTAAAATCAGCTTTTTAAGTAATTGACGTAATAGAATTACAAATCAAGCTAACAATCACAGTCCACTTTATCCAATGGTCCCTTTACTTCCTTCGTTCGTTTTTACTTGTCATATTTTAATTTAGCATATTTATTAAAAAAATAACACAAAGTGTACAATTTTAATAGTTAATAACTATACAAACACCTCTATTTATACAAATGGTTAAACCCTAAACCTTAACGATTTAATAAAACAAAATATTACATACACCCTAAAAAAAAAAATATCTCTAGAGTACTAGAAAAATATATTTTGTACACTAAAAAAATTATTTTGTATACTTAGGAGAATATTTACCTAAATTAGAAAATTCTAACAATTATTTTATCATAGTATCTTTATTAAATGATATTTAACATTGTGTCATAAAATTAATTTAAAAAATAATTAATGCTAACAATATAATAAAAAAATTATTTTTCTTAATTTATCAAAAATAATAAGTAAAGATAAAAAATTTCATTAGAAAAATACTAACAAGTAAAAATAATAAGTGAAGATAAAAATTTAATTAAAAAAATAGTGACAAGTAAAAGTAAACGGAGAAAGTGCAATAACAAAGTTCACTGTATACATCTATTCCATGTGTGCTTCTAGGTAGTATGGTGAAAAAATATTAAAAGAATAGATGATCTCTAGTAGGGGCGGCTCAATAAATTTGGAGGCCTAAAGCCGAATTTTAGTATGAGGCTTTAATTTAAAAATAAATAAATAATAAAACTTATTGCTCCCCCCCCCCCCCCCCCCCCCCGCGCCCTCTATGCATATATGTAAAGTCGTTGCTTGCTTAGATAAAGGAGAAAATGAGAAGAAATGATTTGCTTGATTTATTCCAATTATCAAATGTAAATGATCTGTAAAGAGTCATATTCAAAAAACGTAAGGATCTAAAAGAGATTCATATTATCTAAAAAGAAAAAGTGCAATGTTACTATCATTCATAAGTTCAGAAGTCTTCTTTTTTATTATATTTAATTCATATCAAAGTACTTGTCATGTTCTGTTTTAGACTGTCAAACTGTATACACCTGAAAAATTGCAATTTATAAAACTTTTCATATAATTTATGAATATCTGATGTTTAATTTTTATATGTTAAATTAATTTAATCTGATTTAACTTCAAAAATTATTCAAATTAACTTTTTAAAAGTGAAATATATCAAGTATTTTAAATGAAAGAGTAATTATTGGTAAGTTTTACACTATTTTTAAAAAAAAATGAATAAATAACATGTACACATACAATTTATAAAAAATGAGGGCTCCAAAAACTTGTAGACCTGAAGCATTTGCTTCGCTTTGTTTACATAATAGCCGGCCATGATCTCTAGTTTAATTTCCTCAATATGGTAGTATTAAATCCTTTATTTTAACCACGAACCTACTTAATGTTTTTTTATTAGAACTAGAGGCAACGGTCTGTGTCAGCAAATTAATTATCAAGGTGATGACAGATGATCAATACTTAAAAGTTTAAATTTCAAAATCAATTATTATTATGTTATTTATATAAAAACTAATATAATTTTATCATTTTTAATAGTAATCATCAATAATTTATTGACGTAGTACATTAACCAAATATATGATGATATGTGTTGCACATATAAATACAACATTATTTAATAGTGAATTATGTCTACCTCTCACAAAAGTAAAATTTTATTATATGTTATTAATTTCTTTTTACTTGATACATATTGAGTTAACACAAATCTAATGAAAATATTCATTAGAAATTTATATATTACTAGTTTAGTTTACGTGTTTTGCACATGTAACTTGCATCAATAAATAAAATTATATATATATATATATAAATAATTAAAAATAGCAATGATGCTAAAATAAATTTATGTATATTCAAATGATGTAAATAAATATTGTATATCAAATATGTCATTGTTCGTTGTATAAAATTAAAGATCATGCTTCATACAAATAAATTATTGATTCGTATAATTCATATATAATATTTAAAGTGATTAATTGAAAAAAATAACGAAAGGATGAAAAGATGATAAATGAATGCAAAAAGATAACTAAACATAGATGGAGTACAAAAACATACCATATATGACGTAATGAAAAATTATAAAATAACCCACCATGAAATAAAAAAGAAATGGACTATTAGTTATTCAATTCTTTCAAATAAAGTAGGAATGCACGCAAAACAACTGATTTTTACTATTGTTTTGTTTATCTTTATGTCTAAACCTTTGAAGAAAGGGTTTATAGATAAATCAACCAACCAAAAAATTGAACCCTAGTATCATACTTATTCCTATGCCAATAATAAATATTTTTTTTTAAAACCCCTATGACAATTCCTACACTAATTAAGAGTACTTGTCCTATTATCTTATTTTTTTAGCTACGATTTTTTTTTTCATTCTTTTTTTAAACTGAGCCAATTTAAGCTACGCCAAAACAACTTGTTGTTCTATTATTTTATATTTTACTTTGATAGTTTAACTCCAATTAACACACTTATTCTTCTTTTTTCATTTATTTATGGTCCAATTATAGAAATCTTTTACATAAGGTAAAATTCTTATTAATCTAGGAGGATTAAAATTATGATTTCTTACTTATATAAAATAAGAATTTTAATTAATTTTTAAATCTTAAATCTAAAGATAATAATTGAATCAGAAATATTTTAGAAAAATAGTACATGACTATTTTGTGATTGTAGAAACTTTTACTGAAGGATAAAATTAACAAAAAAATTGTAAAAAATCAGCAATCGACAATCGATTAAATTTTATTCATTTAAATGACATAACGTGTAACAAAACAAAAAAAAAACAATCATTAGAGCCTATTATTTAAAATAAGAATGATATACTAGATCTCATCATTTATTCACAATTGAAACAATTACATATAATTAATTTTAGAAGAGAATTCATATAAAATTAGAATGACTAACCAATTTCTCATGATGAAATGTAACGATTCAAAGAATCTAACAAAAATTGTAAATAAGTCAATATTAAATTATTAATTATTTATGTCATAAAAATAAAAATCATAACAAAAAAAATTCTCAATTAGCAATTATTTATCAAGAAGTACATGATAACTTATTATTTTCAACTTCCAAAACATACTAAATCATAAAAGAAAACTTTTCAATTATCAATTGTTTATAAAAATACAAGATAATTTATTCTTGTAAATATAAAAAACATACTAAAATCTAAGAAAACTTACCTCAAAGGACAAGCAAATTTATCTCTTCAATGGACCATGCTATCAATGTTTCACACAAACATAAAAATCTTCTTAATTAGCAATTATTTATTAAGAATATATTATAATTTATTTATTGTAAGTTTCAAGAACATACTAAAATTTAGAAAACTTACTGGGGAGCTTTAAGTTGTAGGTGACAAAAGAGTTTGAAAATAAGGTGTAGATGACTCAAGTCTTAATAATTGAGTGGAGGTGACAATTACTTTATTATGGATTAAGAAAGTTAGAGAAATTTCAAAATAACTCACAAGTTTTTAAATTTATACTTTGATCCAAATATTAGTTAATATTATGGCAAACAGAGGAAAAAAATATGTTTCACTCTCTTCTCATCTGTTGTTGTTTTCTTTCTCTTTGCGATTTTTGTTATTCATTGATGTTGCTGGTTTATTCATCATCTTCTGCTTTATTATCATCATCTTATACTTCATTATCTTCTTCATAATCTTCTTATTGACCATTGTTGTTGTTGTTGTTACCGCAACTGCTACTCTTTGACCAATTTCTTAGGTCAAATTTTATTTCGTACATCACTTTCAACTTTCGCATTTACTTGATAGGAGACTTTGGTAAGTCAAATTATGCTTTTTATTTGAATTTGTCATCTGGGTAACTGCTAGTGTGTTGTTTTTTCAACAATAGCTAATACGCGAACATGAATGCAACATAAGAGCCATCTGTTTAAACAGATACATCATCTGTTGCACCAGATAGTTATTTTGTTACAACAGAAGACTCATATGTTGGATTCATGTTTATGGTTCAATAGTGCTCGTAACATGAATCGAACAAATGGGTATTCTGTTGCGACAGATTAGTAATCTGTTCCAACAGAAAATTAATCTGTTGCACCAAATTAGTAATTTGTCCCAACATATAAGTAATCTGTTGTAACAAAATATTTATCTGTTGCAACAGAATATTTATTTATTGCAACAAATCATAATTTTGTTGCAGCAGATGAATAATCTATTTCGAACAACACAATACAACTCCTGTCACAAACCCAGTAGATAACTCGTATGTTGACCTCTTGCTATTGATACTGGATTCAAATTATTCCTTAATCGTAGACATGTTTGTTGAAAAGAAGAAATAGAAAGAATGAAAATTAAATGAGAATTAAAACGTCAAAGTGGATCAAACATAAATTTTTTATTAAATAAAAAAAACAAAAATACATAGGTAACAGAAAAAAATAATCTAATTATTATTATTATTATTATCATCATCATCATCATCATCATCATCATCATCATCATCATCATCATCATTATTATTATTATTATTATTATTATTTTCAGTCGACCAATCTTCAACCGGCAGCAGCAGCGCCCTCCTCATCTTGCGAATCTCCCGCAGCATCCTTACTCTGACGCCGTCCAACTCCCTCTGTAGGTCATAAACCTGCATCTGCAATTCCCGCACGGCGTCTCATAAAATAGCGACATCCCACACTAGATCATCCATATCTAGAACACGCATACATTGGCAAAAAATTCTAAAACAAAAGTAAAGAAAAGAATCTGAAAGTAATACAACGTATATTTACACAAAAAACTAGAAAAAAACTTACCAGAGACAGGAAAAAGCTATCAAGTTCTTAAAGAGAAAATAATTAAAGCTATAATACGAAAGACAAGAGCAAAAAATAAATAGAGTGTAGTAGAATGAACGAGTAGGGAGGGACATATTTATAGAGGATTGAATTTGAATGAGTTAGGCAAAAAGGCGCGACTGTTCTCCTCAATTTATTAAGTACATTCAAACTGGTGTCTTTTTTATTACTGTGGAAAGTTATGACTTAATTAATTCTTTTCAGTAACCGTTTTTATTGAGTTGTGGCAACAAATTATCTATCTGTTGTATCAGGTAACCCATCTGGGATAATAGATATACCATTTGTTGCAACAAATTGATAATTTATTGAAGCTATATTTTTTAATAATCAACACGTCTTTAATCCAAATTTGGTGACTTTTTTATTATATAAATTAAAAAAATAGATTTAAAAATAAATATGTCCAAAAGTCACGATCAATTATTAAAATTAAATAACCATTCTTTTACGGTTATAAATTGTGTTTATCATTTATTTTCTTACTTTACGAATCATTTTTCATATGAAATAATCGAAAAATCATGACTAAAGACTTTTCACCCTCTCAATAATAGTGATAACCCTTTTTTTAATTAATTATCGCCTGTTGCAACATATGATCCATATGTCGCAACAGATTAACCATCTGTTGCAATATATGGTTCATTCATTGCCACAAACGCTCAATTCCTTCCTCCAACTGTCAACTTGTTGAGAATAAGGAATAGACAGAATAAAAATTAAATATTAAATAAGAATTAAAAATCCAAAATCGATCAAGATTTTTGAATCCCTAAGATAGATCCGATACAAAAAAGGAAAATACATATGCTAAAAGGAAAAACATAACCTATCTATTATTACTACTATTATTATTATCATTATTATTATTATAAGTATTACTATTACTACTTTCATTGTCTGAAGGATAATTTTCATCCGGCAGCAGCAGGACCCTCCTCAGCCTTGCTCTGAAGTTGGTCAAATCCCTCTGGAGTTCATTATACTGCCTTCGAAGTTTTTGAAAGGACTCGATATAAATCTTCTTGTACAAATCTGGATCATCCATATCTGAAAGTATAGTAGTAGAATGAACAAGTAAGGAGAGACCTATTTATAAAGAAAGGGGTTAGTCAAAAAGCCATGACTGTTCATCCATCCCTTAATTAAATAAAACTGGCGACTTTTCGAATATGTAAATTACAAAAAAGGATCTAAATAAATATTTATCTTTATCGTATTTCAAAAAAAAATATTACCTTAAAATAAATCTAATAGATGGGTAATCTGTTGCAAAATATATTCAATTTGTTAGATAATTTACAAAATATTAAAACTATTGCAACAAATGCATGTATCTATTTAATTTTTTCAAACAGATAAGTCATATGTTACAACAGATTGATCATCTGTCATAACAGATGCATAGACCTGTTTAATTTTTTCGAATAGATAAGTCATATGTTCCAACAGATTGATTATCTATCGTAACAGATGTCTATAACTGTTTGATAATTTTAATAGGCTAGGTTAGTGATGAGGAGTTAAGCCATAGATAAGCTAGGAAGAATAAGGTATGTGCAGATGGATGGATCCATTTTCATGTGTGGGAATTATGTATTACTGATAAGGTCATCGGGATAACACACACAAAGTACAATATTTTTATGAATGCAACTTTTAACCGATTAGGCACTGATCATTCAAACAAGATCCTGTGTTGTATAGTTAAGTTTGATGGGTTCAAATTGATAAGGCCGAGGGACTCATAATGATAGTGTTGATACCCTATTACGAATTACTGACATTTGTTGCTCATGTTTATGTGTGTCAACTTTTGAGAAGTGATCAATATTTGGTGTCATTGCAGAGATCCAATAGAGATTGGACTTAACTTTAAGTGTGCATTGAACTCTGAGAAGGCCTTCGAATCCTCGCACTGCATCAAACAAGAATGGAAAACCAATAGAAATTCCCTGACCTAAATTTATATGGAAGGGTTTTTCGAGAAGATGATTATACGCCAGAAAAAGTTGAAGGATAATGCCTTCGAGGGAAAGGGGAGTTGATGAAAGACTATATCATATGAAAGCTAATTGAAGAGGAGACATAGGGTAGCAAGGAACTTATAGCGAATCTGGTCGATGAAATTGACTTAAAACAGGAGAAATCTGAATCAAGTGCAAATATAAAAGTACATCCAGTAATGTAAATCCATCTGTTGTTTCTCTTAAAGAAAAATAATGCAGACGGACACTTTGCTAGAGAGATGCGACTAAGAAGCATGGTCAAGATAATCACCTAGATATAAAATAGCTGAAGATCAAGAAAGCAGTCTCGTGGGCATCGAGGGTTGAAATGATGTACAGTACGTCTAGAAAACTTGCGCCAATAACAGCTACAGCTAAAATAAGGAATCTAAGAGAAGGCTGCAATTTTTGAATTTTAAATTGCATCCTATGCCTTCTTGTTTATGGTTCTGAATGGTCTACTACTGTTGACCTGATCGGAACCATAAATAAAATTGAAAGGCAGATTGAGATCATTACTTCCTTAGCAATATTGATTAATTGATTGTATTTTCTTGCCTTATCATGCTTTCAACATATCTTGGAGAAGATCAGAGGCTTACTGTAGTATGTGAATCTCGATAATTCTCAAGCTTGCCTCCAACTTGCCGATTTGGTATTCAAGTTTGTCGTTGCTATCTTTGAAGTTGGTATAGAGTTATTGGTCTTTTGTGAGCTCAATCAGGAACACTTTCTCCTTTGAAGTTGTAGCATTGTAGGAGGCCTTCAGAACACTTTATTCAAAAGCCTTAAATGATACATGAAGGGTCTCTATGTTTGTTTTAGGTCAAAATATGTTGATGCACAGTTAGGCAGTGGTCCAGACAGTTGAATATCTCACTTTTATCAAGCATTGCTCAATGCAGCTTACTCAACCAACCTTTAAGGGATTTAATAAATTAATTATCAAGGAGTTATGTAACGTTTGATCAAAACTGACTCTACCAAGCCTATCAAACGTTACATAACTCCAGGCTCATTGCCCTATAAAAATCTTTGCCCGAGTTAGTGCACAAATCAAATGAGCTCAATCTCTCTACTTTTCTTCTGATCAATCTTCTCCCATATAGAGGACAAGATATCTTCAATGCAAAAGTCTACACTATCGCCAGAAATTCTTGCCACAACTAAAGTCTTGAGAAGGCATGGCTAGTAGTCTCTCAATATCACTTTTATGGTTATCTTGACGTCTCTTACCAATATATTGGAATGGACATAGCGAGCAATTGTGCTTACTTTGGTTTGTCCATTCCAATATAATTGTAAGAGATGTCAAAAAAGTCACAAAAGTGATATTGAGAGATTACTAGTCATGCCTTCTAAGACTTTCGCTGTGGCAAGAATTTATGGCGACGGTGTAGACTTTTGCATGGAGGATATCTTGTCCTCTATATGGGAAAAGATTGATTGGCAGAAAAGCAAAGATATTGAGATCATTTAATTTGTGCACTAACTTGGGCAAAGATTTTGATAGGGTAATGAGCCTGGAGTTATGTAACGTTTTATAGGCTTGGTAGAGTCAGTTTTGATCAAATGTTACATAACTCCTTGCTAATTAATTTATCAAATCCCTTGAAGGTTGGTTGAGCAAGCTGCATTGAACAACACTCAATAAAAGTGAGATATTCAACTTTCGGGACCACTGCCTAACTATGCATCAATATATTTTGACCTAAAACAAACATAGAGACCCTTCATGTATCATTTAAGGCTTCTAAATAAAGTGTTCTGAAGGCCTTCTACAATGCTAAAACTTTAAAGGAGAAAGTGTTCCCGATCGAGCTCACAAAAGACCAACAACTCTATACCAACTTCAAAGATGGCAACGACAAACTTGAATACTAAATCGGCAAGCTGGAGGCAAGCTTGAAAATTATCTGGATTCACATACTATAGCAAGCCTCTAATCTTTTCTAAGCTATTTTGAAAGCATGATAATGCTAGAAACCACAATCAATTATATCCAAATTGCTAAGGAAGAAATGATACTCAGCCTGCCTTTCAATCTTATTTATAGTTTCGATCAGGTCAACAGCAGTGGACCTAATCGAAAACACAAACAAAAAGGCATAGGATGCAATTTAAAATTCAGAAATTGTAGCCTTCTCTTAGATTCCTTATTTTAACTGCAGCTGTTATTGGCGCTAGTTTTCTAGACTTACTGTACATCATTTCAACCCTTGATGCTCGCGACACTACTTTCTTGGTCTTCTGCTATTTTATATCTGGGTGATAATCCCGACCACACTACTTTTCATTATCGGATACACTTTCATATTTATTCTTGATTCATATTTCTCATGTTCTAAGTCAGTTTCATTGGTTAGATTCACTAGAAGTTTATTTCTACGCTATGTTTCCTCTTTAATTAGCTCTTAGATGATGTAGTCTATCATCAACCCCCTATTTTCCCTCGCAGGCATTCTCCTACCGCACCTTTTGGCGTATAATCATCACCCCGAGCAACCCAACCATATAAATTTGAGCTAGGGCAAAAACTATATTGATTTTTCATTCTTGATTGAAGCAGTGGGAGGCTTTGAAGGCCCTCTCAAAGTACAATGCACCCTAAAACTTAGTCCAATCGCTATTGAATCTCTTTACAATGACATCAAAACTAGATCCCTTCACAATACTTGACATATAAACATGATCAACAACCGACATTAAATCTCAACAGGGTATCAGAACCATATTTATGGTCCCTCAGCCTTATCAGTTCAGACCTATTAAACTTAACTGTAAAATTACAAATATCATTTTTAAATAATCAATGACCAAATAGTAAAAACAGCATTCACAAATTTAGCGTACTCTATATGTGTTTTCACGATAACATCATTAGTAATACATACCTCCCATATATGAAGTGGTTCCATCTGCAAGTAGTTTATTCCTCCGAGTCTATCTTTACTGTAGCCTCTTGTGTTGGTCGGGCAAAAGTTGATCAACTTTCAGTTTCTTATATCTACAAAAAAGAGAAAAAAAATTGATGTCAAACAAGAGAAGAATAGAAAAAACATTATTCATCTATTGCAACAGATGTGGATTCTATTGGAATACATCAAATCAGCCTTGCTAGTGGTTTAATTTGTTCCAACAGTTGCTCCATCTGTTGCAACATCAATAACAACATAAACTACAAAGAAACAACAAATAAAAAACATCGACCACAAAGAAGCAACATCCTTTGTTCCAACACCACACAACAAGTTCCAACAACACCAACCCCACCAACAACATCAACAATAAAGAAACAAACAAAATACATACAAAAAAATGATACTGCCAACAAGGCTTTTAAACTTCTCCCAATAGATGACTTTTTTGCATATTGTAATAAAAATTCTCGATTCGTTTATTCAACACTTAAAAGCTCTTTCAAATTTTTTAAATAAATATGATGTGGGTAAATGGTAATTAAATAAAAAAAATAGATGTAAATAACTTGTAAAGAAGAAGACGAGAATAAAATAGCAATAGTGAACTATACCTTACCTGCAATGTCAAAAAAGGATCAAAATAGCAATTTCAGTCGAGGAAAAATATGGACCCATTTGGATCCAAAAGGATCTATATGAGAAAGGGGAGAGAAAAGAGAAAAAGGTTGTGATAAACCTAAAGAGGAGAGAAAGAAAAAGATGAGAGATAAATTAAATAAATTTAGAGTTGAAGGAGAGATGAGATAATTTAAGATTTAAATATTCATTAATAGCTTGAGGGGCGCGAGGAAGACGGGTGATATTGAAAAGACAAGACAAGACTACTCAATGATATTTTTGAGTAATCCGAGAAATATATTTTACTGTCTTTAATAGTACTATTGTATCTCTCTTTCTTCTTTTGGACAGAAGTTTGCTTTAAAATTAAAAGAAAAAAAAAGATTTTCAAACATATATGTCATCTATTGCAACAAATATCAATATCAGTAACAACAGAGCAAATGTCCATTTGATAGGGTCATCAGATATGTCAACTGTTACAATAGATATCAATATCTGTTTGAAAATTTCTAACAGCTCAGTCATTTATCACAATATATGCAAATTTTTGTTTGATAATTAAATCAGATATGTCATCAGTTGCAACAGATATGAATATTCGTTTGAAAAATTCCAACTGCTGAGTCATTTGTTGTAATAGATTTCTTTGCAATTGATTTAGGTAGAACTAAGGATGAGTTCATAGGGTCGACTACAATATCAATTGAGTCTTTGCAATTGTATGGTGTTGGTATTGTGTTCATCCCGACCCGAGTCGTTAATCGATCACTCTGAATTGAAAAGATTCTTATTAACTTAATGTTAAGCTAGTACTAAATTGATTTTGGTAGAACTAGGATTGAATGATTTCATAGGGTCAACTACAACTTTAATTGAGTCTTTGCAATTGCATGGAGTTGGTATTGCGTTCCTCCCAACCCGAGTCATCGATCGATCACTCTAAGTAGAAAAGATTCTTATGAACTTAATGTTAAGCTAGTACCTAAATTGATTTTGGTATAACTAGTGATGAATGAGTTCATAGGGTCAACTACAACATCAATTGAGTCTTTGCAATTGCATGGTCTTAGAATCTCGACCCGAGTCATTAATCGATCACTCTGAGTTGAAAAGATTCTCATTAACTTAATGTTAAGCTAGTACCTAAATTGATTTTGGTAGAACTGGGGATAAATGAGTTCATAGGGTCAACTATAACATCAATTGAGTCTTTGCAATTGCATGGTATTAGTATTGCATTCATCCCAACCAAAGTCATCGATCGATCACTCTGATTTGAAAAGATTCTCATTAACTTAATGTTAAGCTAGTACCTAAATTTATTTTGGTAGAACTAGGGATGAATGAGTTCATAGGGTCAACTACAACATCAATTGAGTCTTTGTAATTGCATGGTGTTGGTATTGTATTCATCCCGACCCAAGTTATTGATCGATCACTCTGATTTGAAAAGATTATCATTAACTTAATGTTAAGCTTGTACCTAAATTAATTTTGGTATAACTAGGGATGAATGAGTTCATAGGGTCAACTACAATTTCAATTGAGTCTTTACAATTGCATGGTGTTGGTATTGCGATCATCCCGATCCGAGTCATTGATCGATCACTCTAAGTTGAAAAGATTCTTATTAACTTAATGTTAAGCTATTACCTAAATTAATTTTGGTAGAACTAGGGATGAATGAGTTCATAGGGTCAACTACAACTTCAATTGAGTCTTTGCAATTGCATGGGATTGGTATTGCATTTATCCCAACCCGAGTTGTCGATCGATCACTCTTAGTTGAAAAGATTCTCATTAACTTAATATTTTAAAAACTTTATCTTTTAAAATTTTAAAAATTAATTAAGATCAACTCAGATCAAATTAACAATTTCAAAACTTGACATTCTTTTTTAAAATTACAAATCATCCATTTGCGGGAAAAACTTTTCCTTATTTCAAATCTTAAGTTATCGCTCTTCTCTCTACTCTCTCAATAATCATCTCTTCAAAACAGATCGATATTCTTTTCATTTCCGACCATAGAGTTGTTATTTTTGACTTTATTCTCGCTTGTATCCATATTTTTCTCTGTCTTTGTAGGTAACAGAGTTTGAGAAGAGTTCTACATTTGTTATTTATTCTAAAAATTAGGAATTTTTAGTTAATGATGAAAAATAAGACTTTTAGTTGTATTATCTTTGTGAATGGGTTAAGAATTTTAAGTTTTTATGCTAAAAGAGTAGGAAGCACCCGATAAAACCCTAGTTTTTTTTGTAATGTTTTGTTGACTATCGTGGTATTTTTGAATGGTATTTGTAGTGTTGGTATGGCTGTTATTGGTTTCTGTTGTTGGCGGTCTCGGTATTTGTGATTTTAGTGGTGGTGTCAGTGGTCTTGGTATTGGTATTGGTAGCATTGGTGGTTGTGTTGGCGTTCTTGGTTTTATTTTCAGTATTAGTGGCAGTTGTGGTAGTCTTGGTGGCATTAGTGGTGGTCGTGGTGTCTAACAGGTGGAAGATCTATTGGGAGATATTAAATAAGTATTCAAACAGATTCCCTATCTGTTTCAACTGATGGGTTATCCATTGGAGTATTTTTTTGTAATGTGGCGTATAATAATTTATTAAAATTTGTCTTACCTTTTATGAAAAATTATGCTTACATCAAATGTAATATATTTTTTATTTTTTTGTTATTTGTAATTAAAAGATGTCTCCCAAAAAAAAACTGAAACTGGATCAATTTCTGACCACCCAACAAAAAAGGCTACGAGTACAGATAGATTCGAAGGAACTTCCTGAACAATTTCAGTCAGGGTAAAATAAAGTTAAGGAAAGTAAGAATTCCTTCTCACCAATGGGGCGTGAATTAATATGAAAATCCTAACATGATCTTGTCAAAACCATTAGTATTGATAGGTTTTAAGTTGCGATGCTGATAGATTATCCTGCAAAAGTAACTGGTGATCTTGTACTTAAATGTCAATTGGGGAAAGGTTTTTATGAATTTAGAAGTATTATGAAGCATGAAAACATAGATTGACTTTTTAAAATGAGCTGCATTGCATACTTTCTTAAGCTGCTCGAGGACCAAACTCTCTATTTCCAAATGAGCATGGTATATGGTCTTCTCAAGTGTAGGATCAAGTACGCGGGGGATGATAAAGATTTGAAGAAGGGAGAAAAAAAGATAGATGAAATCTAGATCAACTACTGCGGCATGCTGATTTTTTTTGGATTGAAAGAGTTTTCCACAGTAACGGGCTTGAGATGCGATCGTCCAGAAAAACCTCTCATCAAGGAAACGCCCACAAAAGGTCCAATAAATGCAAGAAAAAAATATGGTTTGTTGGGCATTGTTAGAAGTAGCTACAAAGAAGGAGATTTGATAGCAAACCTCGAGGATAAAGCCATACCAAACCAGTATAGGGAGAAATTATGCTTAGTTTGGTTTGTCCATTTCGTTATATTGGCAAGAGACGTCAGGAAAGTCAAAGAAGATGATTTATTGATGCTTGCTGATGATTTTGAGAAATTCCATGATTATCCCAAGGGATATGACAACTACTACTTAACTGTCAAATATTTACTGACAAAGCTAACCACACGGATGATCACATTACTCGGATTTCTTTGGGCTTTCATGGTAAAAATAATCACTATTATTACTCATCCATTAATTTATATTGAATATAGTTATAACTGTTTTTTGTTTGCTTCCTATTTATATTTTTTAGGCTTGGGCATTTAAAGTCATTCCTCCTCTCCAAAAGCAGTTCAAGGATTATCCAAATGAGGTTTCTCATCCAAGGACCCTTAGGCGGTTGGCTGCAAAGAGCAGCAAAAAAATAAGAAGGTTGATCTCTTTAACCCTTAGGATGATGTAGTACGTCTTCTTTCAACTAAAATAATTTGCCTCAAAGAAAGACATTTAAATAGATGTGCCATCTGTTGCGATAGATGGGTCATCTATCGCAAAAGATTATTCGTCAACTACAACTGGTGCAATAGATGGGTGGTCTGTTGTGATAGAAGATCCATATTTCGCAATAGATTAACCATCTGTTGCTCTGGTTCCCTGAACCCGACTCAACAAATTACCCATCTACTGCAATTATGCAAAAGATAGGTAATCTGATGCAACATATTTTCAATTTATTATGACATACAGATCAACTGTTGCAGCAGATAGATCATCTATTGCATAACTTGGCTATGTTAACATGTAACCTAACTGACTGCAAATTATTATTATTATATAATTTAAATGTCTTCTATTTTTTTTTTATAGGTTGTGCATTCTTGGATCATGCCTACTAAGCAGGAGTTGGGGAGGACTTTTTTTATTACTCTAAGTCTTGTTGATACAACAGCAGACCCAACGGTGGAGTTAATAAATAAGGAATTGGTTAAAGCAATAGCCATAAGAAGAGTAGTAAGGCAAAATTAGCCTAATGTTGAAGCTCTTCATAACCAACCTACTGGAACAGATTCGGGTGTTTCTTCTGGGGGTGCTGCTGCTGGAGTTGTTGATGATGGTGGCAGTCATCCTGCTACTGCTGTTGCTACCAGTCATGATTATGAGCATATTGGTGCTCTAGAAAATTAAATACATTTGAAAACACCCATTGCACAGGTCCCTCTCACCCTTCTTCACTCTCATATTCTCATTACAAATGCAAAGTGTGCAAAGAAAGAGAGGATAAACTCCTTAAAAAACTAGAGGCTATTGCTGAAGCTTTCGAGGAGTTAAAATCCAAGAGAGGTGTCATGTCATCCAAGAAGGTGAGGGAGCCATACACTCCTACAGTGGCGGTTAGGAGAAAGAGAAGAAACATTAACCAAATACTCTCCATTCTAAAAATAAAAAAATTGCAACTCATCCCGCTCCAAGAGTTGTTGAAGTTCAGGGGCCATTGAAGAACGTGGAAATATACGCGGCACTTGCGACGAAGAGAAGAAGGAACTATAAAAAATCATGACTGACGAGACGAAACCTCCATAAGAATACAGCATGCATTTATTTGCTGCCCAAGACTTCATAAGTATGAAAAATATGCATAAGTGGTATGTGGAAATTGTAAGTTTACTTTTGATAACCTAGCCTTCCTATCTACTCCAAGAAGAAGAAGCTATGCAATAGATATGTAATCTTTTGCAACAGCTGGGTATTCTGTTGCAACATAATACACATCTGTTGCATAAGTGGCGCTAGCTTGGTAATCTGTGAACTAATTCAGAGAACTCTCTGCAATAGAATCTTTCCACTGTATTTTTCTTCTTTACAACTACTAACCTATATAAAAATTATCTTCTTATACCACAGTATGTTGATAAAATTCTCTGCCTTATGAGGGGCTGGCAATTAGCGTACCCAGATGCTTATGATGCTGCCGATAGGATAATAAACCTCAAATTCTAAAACAATTTCAAGAGTAGGTACAATAGTCTCCGTAGGAAATCTGGTCCCGGTGGCCTGGAAATTAATTAGTTGGTTTCTAAATTCAAATGGAATGAAAACATGTTTAACTATGTTAGAGTGAAGAGGCCATATCCACACAACAAGAGTTGGACCAAGGCAAAGAGAATCCTTGCAGTCATGAATATGGAAGTCAAATATTTTCTCGCTATTGAGATACTATTCGACAAGGTAAAGATTAAGGTTTATGACTGCAACTTACCTGTCTTTAGGGAGGCCATGTTTTTAACCCACGTGCAGCCACTTTTGAAGTTGTTCCCCAAGTTGGTAACACAGAGTAAACTGATGGATCATTTGCCGGCAAAAGTCTTGAATAAAAATCATAGGATTTTGAAGGTCAAAATAAGAACATCCACCTTCCAAAAAATAAAATCAGTGTCGCGTGCAGGCCGTACTCGCTTGCATACATTCAGTGTTTGCTGACCGACACAGAAATAGCCGGTATGTGTGATGCCATTGTGAAATAGATGTAAGAGGTCTGGGCTTATGGGGTTCTAACTAAATGGTTCGAGCCCGTGTATAAAGAAGAATATGTACAAAGACAGAGACGAACACGATAACAATTTTTTATTTCAAGACACTGTTCACTTTACATTGTAGTGGAAATTTTTTATGTCTAGCGAAAGTTGAATTTTTATAATGCAACAAATTGACAATCTATTGTAACAGATATCATACCTGTTGTGACAGATTGGTTATTTGTTGCAATAGGTTATTCATCTATTGTATTATGCAGATGTTTCTGCCTGTCTGCCGCAATAGATATACAATATGTAACATATAATCTATCTGTTGCAACTGATAAGTAACATATTGGAACAAATCAAAAAAGTAGGAAGACCTATTATATAATTTTCAACAGATGACCTACATGTTGCAACACATGTCTAAATCTGTTTGATAAGATGTCGTCTGTTGCAGCAGATGTATTATCAGTTGTGATATTTGAATCTAGTATTCCATTTCAATTAAAAAGTTCAAAACTAAGGATTAAATTATATTCATAGACAACATAAAATAAATTGAAGCCTTCGAAAATTACATGAAATAACTCAACAAATAAGTGAAATGTAAAAAAATTACTATGGGTACAAATAATCTACTCTACGAATAAATCAACAAGTTAACCAAGGAAGATAGGTTATTATATTTACATACTCAAGCTATAAAGATCTACTCAATAATCCGATGCTACGGAATTCAGCTTTGGTCATCGTGGATCTTTAATGTCGTTTGCGAACAATTTTTGAGTTTTCACTTCTCCGTATTTCCATAAAAGAGCAGCATATATTTTGCAGAGTAATCTAACATCAAGTCCATCATTTGGTACTTGTAATACATCGCTCAAATACTCGGCATAAGCGGCAATAAAAAGATCGCAACCCCTGCATTTTAAAAAAATAGATAATCCATATCTTACAGTTTAGGTAAGCATTGTGAAATTTATGAAATGAAACTAAATCATGAAACTTATACTTACAGGATACCAATGATTT
Source organism: Capsicum annuum (assembly GCF_002878395.1). Lineage (NCBI taxonomy): Eukaryota > Viridiplantae > Streptophyta > Magnoliopsida > Solanales > Solanaceae > Capsicum > Capsicum annuum. The sequence goes on along the minus strand of NC_061120.1, from coordinate 169,211,819 downwards.
GTTGAGCAATTCCTTCAACATATTGTACATCAAATGGATTACCCATTTTATTCCGGTATGCCTCAATAGTCGACCAATCAGTACGAACCTTTTGGCCCAAAAAGCCACTCATATCAAGGTAAGTAGGTAATATTTTGGCCAACTTTTGTATCCCAGACGATGGCCCAAAATGTCTCCTTCGCGACATCGACTCATAAACTCGGATTCACCTCTTTTAGAGCAACGACAGCCAACACTGAATGAAATTCATTACCACAATTAATTGAGATGTACACTTCATCGACCAAATGACAAGGTAAGCCAGCTGGAATGCTAAAACCTTTAATGATTTTGATTAAGCATTTCTCATTTTGGGAAAATTCCGGCAGTTGTTGACAATACCTATCATAGGCATTATTGATATAAAATTTGTACAAACAATTGTCAGCCGTGTATCTATATTGCTCTTATGTTTGCAACTTGGCCTTCTTTTGGAGGTAGTAAAAAATGAGATCGATGTGCTGCACATATTATCAAACCTTTCAGATTACGTGATGAAAAAATTAATACACAAATGCAATTAAATAAAGTATTAATTAATAGTAATATGTATGTCATTTAAACCTCATCATTCCAGCAAGTTTGGGTCAGTAATATGTATGGCATTTAAACCTCATCATTCCAGCAAGTTTGGGGTTGTGACATCAAATAAAACCAACTTTTCATTTTGGGATGTGCAACAACAAAGTCAAACATATCAAAACCAAGACTCGATTCGTTTATTTTGTAGTGTTCGTCATTTTGTTTTCTGCATAATGTTTTATATGTATTAATGCCATATTTTTACAACAAGAATTGTATAAATCAATATCTTTAAAATTGATTTATGTACCTGTCGGCTTGATGCTTTAATAGCCCATTGGCAATTCATTCTGAATAGTTCTCGATCAACTTTGTTAGTTTTTTTAAAGCCTCATCCGAGATGTTGAACCCTTCAAATGGGCAATTCTTTCGTTCTCCCAAACTGACAGTCGTTACTTTTTTCTCTTCTTTGAAAGCAATTGATGGATTATCAACTATGATAATATGCTCTTCAGCAATAGCTTCTACTGTGACATCGACTTGGAAAGCCAAAATTGTCAATGCTAATTACAGATATACAACAGATTGTCTATCTATTGCAATAGATGGATCATCTGTTAGGACAAATTTGAATAGGTAAAATAGAGTACTACGATAATTTTGAATAGATGACCAATCTATTGCAACATAAAACTTATCTATTGGTACAAATTAAAATAGTATAAAAACCTGTTTTATTTGCTAAAACAGACGGACATATATTGCAGCAAATAACACATCTGATGCAAAAGGTTAGACAACAGATGTATATATCTATCTGATAATTTTAAGTAGATGTATCCTCTATTGAAACATATATGTGCCTGTTTGTTTGTTGGAATAGATGATATACATTCACCTTCTCCAGCTCATGCTGCTCTCCTGTGTCCCTTGTACATTGAACTACGATGTAAGATAAAGACAAAAGAGTTGCAAGTTTGCTTTTTATAATTCTTGATGATGCCCTAGAAATATCTTTCCTTCTCCTCTTAGCCACCTTAATCTCTAGTGGAGTATATGGATATGAAATTTTCTTTGATGGAATGACACCCCTCTTAGATGTCATTTCCTTTATAGAAGCAGTTAGTTCATTAAAGAATTAATCATTCCATCATTTTTCGCCTTGCAGTCTTGACATTTGTATGAAGAACATTCGATAGAAGTGGTAAAATCTGTATAACCAGTATGATCATAATAATAATGGTTTGTTATTTTAAAAACTATAAGAGTAGCATTATCGGCCCAAACAATAGCACCACTACCACTACCACTACCATCATCAACATCAACAAGCCCACCATCCAAAATTATTTTTCTTATGATGGTTGTTGCTCCAAACAATTCCAGTTTTATTCTATCAACGACCTTAGGATACGATAAAGTTTGCACAAACCGTAAAATAAGAAAAAATAGCATCTTCAACTCTCAATTGGTCGGATCAAGCCACAGATGGACAATCTAAAATAAATTAGTACATATATTAGAATGATGATGAAATCATTTAAAATAATCATTAATTAAAATAAAAACTTATTTAGAATTAGACTTACTGCTTCCTTCGAGGGATTGAAAAGATCAAGAAAGTTTGTATTTTTATCAGTTTTGGCCGAAAACCATCTCAGGATTCTTGAAAAGGAAAGTTCTTCCTGGTAGTTCACTTGTTGTCTCAAATAAGGAATAGTTTCAAATGCCCAAGCCTATAACATAAGAACAATAAATTAAAAGTACTATTGAATAAAAAATATAAATCATATCATAATAAAAGAAATATTTACCATAAAAGCCCATGGAAAGCCATATAAGTTGATTGTGTTTGACGTTAATGGAGTCAACAAATATTTTATAGTTATTTTGAAGTTTTTATAACCCCAAAAATAGTTGTTAAATGCCTCAAGATCCTCGGAGAGATTTATTAAATCGACGCTTATGTTGTTGTTAACGTCTCTCGTCCAAAGAATATTATGTACAAATCAAACCAAGGACAATGATTTTTTGTGCTTCTTTGAAAGTCTTTTACCTTTCAACGCTTCTATCAAATTTTTTGTTTTTGAAGCTTGAACCAACAATGAACACCAGGTCATCACGATCACTCAATTTTCCTTTGCCTATTTTGGGTTTGTGGGGTGCTTTTTTTTGGGTGAGAGTAGGTATAACTTGAGAAGGAGAAGGAGGATAATATTTCAGTCTAGTAACTATGGAAAAATCCTTCCAACCAAAACAAAAAGGCATGCCACAGTAATTTATCCACACCTCATCCATCTTATCATTGTTTTCATACATAAACCTACGCTTGAGAAGATAATATACCATTTTTATTTGGAAACAAGCATTGTTGTCCTCCGGCAAATCAAGATATTGCCCAAAGCAGCTTTCCATGAAATAAGAATCCAATTTTTAATCTTGAAGTATTTTTTGAAGGCTACGAAAGATTTTCCCATGGTTGACTTAATCACGAAATCACCCGCTAAATTGTGGCACCATTGCACTGTATTCTCATAGGATAATAATCAATGCTGAAGGTTTTGACCAACTCTTCACTGGAAGGGCTATTAGCATTTGTATCTTCTCTTTTGAAACATTTCTCTTCCCTGTGTTCATTATCTTCTGCTCCTGATTGATATAATGCTTGTAAAGCAAGCTCATAGAGTGGTGGATGTAGCCTAGTTGCTTTACTTGTTCCTTTACTAGGACTTGATTCAATTTTTTTTATGGAGTCATATTATCTTAAATTAACAGCAATATAAAATATATTATAATTGATTAATACATCATTTGAAAAGGATAACAGTAAATGTAACATGCACAACAGTAAAATAATAATTTCGACAGACCATACATTTGTTGCACTAGGTATGTTATCTGTTGCAATATATAATCGACCTATTGCAATGAATGAGTAAATCGTTGAAACAATATAACCGACCTACTCCTGGTGGGATGCTAAGGCATAGAATATAACCGACTTGCTTCTGGCGGGATGGTAAGGCATAGAATCTATTCTGGCGCTGACCGCCAGCAGTACTAGATGAAGCGCCCTGAGCAGGGGCAGGACGCGCTCCAGGACCTAGTGCACTAGTAGCCTGTGTCTGAGGTCGGGCATCTTTGTTCCCTTGCCTAGCATGTGGAGACTCTCTAAGTCTGTGGCCCATCTTGCCACAACCAAACAACCCCTATGGTCTGCTAAACACTCACTGGGATGGTCCCTACTACACTTAGCACAAGGAGGATAGCAAGGTCTGTTACTTGCACTGCTCTGTGACCTAGATATAGAAAACCTGTTCCCTTTCTCCTTCCTGTTTCTGGGTGCGGGAGCGCTAGATGATGAAGGCACTGGCATAGACGAACGACTCTAGAATTGTGGGCGGTTCCCTCTATGGGACCTATCCTGACTATACTCATGTTACTAGAATATAGCCTTTTTGTTACCCCTCACTCTATCTCTTTCTTTTATCTTGTATGCCTCTATCTATTGTGCATATATCATCAACCTAGACAGATCCATATCCCTATTCAGCATCGTAGTCCTACACTCTTTTAGTACTATAACGCCCTAATTTTCTATAATCGGAATGCTATATGGTGCTTATGATCCCGAAGGACCACAAGCTAACCCTTTTTTGGTACATGTACTAAGTACTACATAATATAATAAGATACATGCAGAAAACTAGTGGAAACTTACCATGAGGTTCAAAATACTGAATACTGATATATCTATCTGAAAAGTCTCTAAACTGTCTGAACTGAAGAGTTGATGAGACATGTCCCCAACTAATTCCGTCTACTGAAAATAAATTGAATCTTATGTAATAATGAATTAATAAGCATCCTTAAATAATGAGGAATAACTGCTACGGCTACTGCTGCTGACTGATTCTGGACTGCTAAGGGTGCTCTGGATCTCGCGCTTCTTAACCTATGGTATAAGATACCATAGCGCAAGAGAAAAGTATGCGTCAGTACTTTGAATGTACTGGTATGCTAGATGAGGTAAGGATGATGCAAGGGCTTATGAATAAACATAACTTAACGGAATAATATGAGAGTACTAAATGAGGATACATACATGAATTCATAAATCATAACTGAAATTATAGTAACACTGGATACTGAGTTCTGAGGACTGACTTACTAATGACCAAGTCTACTAGTGCTGATATATGAGTTTACTAACACTAGGATACTGAATAACTGATTCTACCCATACTGATGATGATTGACTTAGTTTAAGATCAAGCCTATATAGCGGGTGATATCTGAATCTACTAGAATGAATATGATTGACTGTATTTGAGATCAAGCCTCTTTAGAGGGTGATCTTTAAATCTATTAATTCTAATACTTGTTTAGTAGGTTTGAGATCAATCCTAAATAATGAGTGATCTCCGAGAGGTAGCCTAGCCTAATATATCGGGTGACTCCTCAGCTATTTTCTATTACTGAGACTGAATCTAAAACTGAAACTGTGGGAGGTAGTCATCTAACCGACATGCCCCTTCTAGCTAGTTGGAGTCCAACCTATACCTCAGTTGGAAGGCTATCAATACCATGACACGGGTAAAGATATCTTCTTAAAATCAAGGATGCCAAGACTATTATAATAGGTGACACCTGGGCGTAGCCAAGCCTAATATAACGGGTTGACCCCTAGGAAGTAGTCAAGCCTAATATAATAAGTGACTCCTCATCCTGTACTGGATAAGCAGTTATAGAGTTTAGGGATTGATACTAATGACTCTACCTAGAATAATGAGGAAACCATCATCCCTGCCCTCGCTCGGTGCTGAATCCTACTCCCAACTGAATAGACAATGAACTGATTCTTAGATCATACTAGATTGAGCTGAATCTGTTACTAATTATCTTACTTGACTAATCTGACTGAGTTCACTTGGTACCGTTGACTGATGGAATACTACTAAGGTCTGAACTGAGTACTGAACTTGATTAGACTGAATACTGAGATTACTGAGTTTTCTTAATATTCTGACACTGACTGAATTCTACTGATCATAGCACGACTGAGATTATCTTAAGACTGACTTGGTTCTAGACAAGCAGCTAAGTTTAAGGGTATAAATACCCCCAGGACTCGATAGCATAAACAAATAAGATAGGACCACACTTGAATATCATGACAATGGACTTTCATTCACAACACAATCAATACGATATCTCGTCAATCACTTGAATGTCAGAAACATGAAAATGTATAGGGTATGCATACTAATATCTCATAGTTGCTCAATAAGGAATACACATGGATAAGAATGCATGCAACTTATCATAATACATTCACTAAGGCATTTCAACAAACACTTGGCATGCACTAGTTATCACATAATTGGGGATTTTATGCTTAACATACTAAAAAGGCACTATTCTCTTTACCTAAGCATTCTATCAAACATATGGGGAGCATGCTTGGGTTATACCACAGATTCTATACTTAATTATCATAAATACATTAATATCATGCAACTTGAAAGGGTTTTATCATGAACATCACATAGTAGGATCAAAGCTTGGATCTTTGAAATCAAATCATGAATTAAAACTAATCAACAATATGAACTTTAATTTCTATTCACAGAAATCATGACAATCTCATAAATATATAATCTTGAATTTAAAAAAAGTATTCTTGAACTTCTTAGGTGAAAGGAACCCAAGAATCAACATCTAACATACCTCAAAAGCTTGAATCTTGAAAGAGAATGACTTTTCTTAAAGGTTCTTGAATTTGGAATGATAATTTCTTGGTTTTCTTGAAGGAGATCTTGAATCTTGTTCTTGGGAGATGATCTTGAGAAGAAATCCTAATTTTCTTATTCTTGAGAGTGAAGAGGATTAAGGGTTTTTTAAAACTGATTTATGATGGTTATGTACGTGATTTTGATGATTTAATTCGTGGAAGGTGAAGGAAAAGTCCAAAATACCCCTCGAAACTGTTTCCTAGTTGCTGAAATTCTTGGCTGACGACCAAGGCTGATAAGCTGTCAGATATGTGACGGCCCGTCAGCTCAGGTCGTTACTTGGAAGCTGAAATTGATGGATTTCTTCCTAAGTCTGACGAATTGGGCTGATAAGTCATCAGATATGTGACGGCCCATTAGATATGTCGTCACTCAGTTGTCAGGCTAACATGCTGGAGTAAAATGGGTATAACTTTTTGCTCCGATATCGGATTTGGGCAAAATTGGTATCGTTGGAAAGCTGATTCAATTATCTATATTTTGATAGGTCACGATCTCAAAAAATTTTAGTAACAAGATATATTCTCATTTAAAGTTGACTATACCAATATCCTTTCCAAGAATTCAATGTATGGAATGCATACTGATACATCTGTCAAAAAAGCCTCTAAACTGTCTGAACTGAGGTGTTGATGGGACATGTCCCTAACTAACTTCGTCTACTAAAACTAAACTAAATCTCATGTAATAATGAAATAACAAGCATCCTCAAATGATGAGGACTCAATGCTACGGCTACTGCTGCTAACTGAGTTTGGACTGCTAAGGGTGCTCTAGATCTCGCGCATCTAAACCTATGGTATAAGACACCATAGCACAAGAGAAAAGTATGTTTCAGTAATTTGAATGTACTGGTATGCTAGTTAAGGTAAGGCTGAATCAAAGGCTTATGCATGAACATAACTTAACTGAATAACTTGAGAGTACTGAATGAGGATACATACATGAATGCGTAAACCATAACAGAAATTGTAGTAATACTGAATACTGATTTCTAAGGACTGACTTACTGATGATTGAGTCTACTAGTGCTGATATCACTGTTTACTAACACTGAGATACTAAATAACTGATTCTACTCATACTGATAATAATTGACTGAGTTTGAGATTGAGCCTATATAACGGGTGATCTCTGAATCTACTAGAATGAATATGATTGACTGTATTTGAGATCAGGCCTCTCTAGCGGGTGATCTATAAATATATTGATACTAATACCGATTTAGTAGGTTTAATATCAAGCCAAAATAATGGGTGATCTCCGAGAGGTATCCAAGCCTAATATAGCAGGTGACTCCTCAATTATTTTCTATTACCGAGACTGAATCTGAAACTAAAACTGTGGGCGGTAGTCATCTAACTGACATGCCCCTTCTAACTAGTTAGCGTCCAACCTGTACCCCAATTGGAAGGGTGTCAATACCGTGCCACGGGTAAAAACATCTTCTCAAAAACCAGGATATCAAGCCTATTATAATGGGTGATACCTAGGCGGAGCCAAGCCTAATATAATGGGCGACCCCTAGGAGGTAGTCAAGCCTAATATAACGGGTGACTCCTCATCCTACATTGGCTACGTAGTTATGGAGTTTAGGGATTTTTACTAACGACTTTGCCTAGAATAATGGGGAAACTATCGTCTTTGCCCTCGCTAAGTGCTGAATCCTACTCCCAACTGAATAGACACTGAATTGATTCTTAGATAGTACTAGACTGAGCTGAATCTATTACTGATTATCTTACTTGATTGATCTGACTGAGTTCACTTGGTTTCATTGACTGACGGAATACTACTAAGGTTTGAAATGAGTACTAAACTTGATTAGACTAAATACTGAGATTACTGAGTTTTCTTAATGTTCTGACACTGACTGAATTCTACTGATCATAGCACAACTGAGATTATCTTGAGACTGACTCAGCTCTAGACAAGCAGCTAAGTTTTTGGGTATAAATACCTCCAGGACTTGATAGCATAAATAAATAAGACAGGACCGCACTTGAATATCATGACAATGGACTTTCATTCACAACACAATCAATACGATATCTCGTCAATCACTTGAATGTCATAAACATTTAAATGTATAAGGTATGCATACTAATATCTCATGGTTGTTCAATAAGGAATACATATTGATAAGCATGCATGCAACTTATCATAATACATTCACTAAGGCATTTCAACAAACGCTTGGCATGCACTAGTTATCAATATATGGGGATTTCATGCTTAACATACAAAAAAGGCACTATTTTCTTTATTTAAGCATTCTATCAAACATATAGGGAGCATGCTTTGGTTATACCACAAATTCTACTTAATTATCATGAATACATCAATATCACGCAACTTGAAGGGGTTTTATCATGAACATCACATAGTAGGATCAAAGCTTGGATCTTTGAAATCAAATCAAGAATTAAAACTTATCAACAACATGAACTTCAATTTCTATTCACAAAAATCATGATAATCTTATAAATATATAATCTTTAATTTAAGAAAAGGATTCTTGAATTTCTTGGGTGAAATAAACCCAAGAATCAACATCTAACATACCTCAAAAGCTTGAATCTTGAAAAAGAATGACTTTTCTTGAAGGTTCTTGAATTGGGAATGATAATTTCTTGGTTTTCTTGAAGGAGATCTTGAATCTTGTTCTTGGGAGATGATCTTGAGAGAAAACCCTAACTTTTTTGTTCTTGGGAGTGGAGAGGATTAAGGGTTTTTTAAAACTGATTTATGATGGTTATGTACATGATTTTGATGATTTAAGTCATGGAAGGTGAAGGAAAACTCCAAAATACCCCTATGAAGCTGCTTCCTAGTTTCTGAAATTCTCGGCTGACGACCAAGCCTGATAAGCCATTAGATATGTGATAGCCCGTCAGCTCAGGTTGTCACTTGGAAGTTGGAATTGATGGGTTTCTTCCTAAGTCTGACGACTAGGGCTGATAAGTCGTCAGATTGTGACGGCCCATCAGATATGTCGTTACTCAGTTTCCAGACTAACAAGCTGGAGTAAAATGGGTATAACTTTTTGCTCCGATATCGTATTTGGGAAAAATTGGTATTATTGAAAATCCAATTCAATTATCTATGTGTTGGTGGGTAATGAGCTCAAAAATTCATAGTATAATGAGAGATATGCTCATTTGAATTTGACAATACCAATATCCTTCTCAAGAATTCAATCGGTAAGGAATGTTTTGATTTGTCTAATAGCTAGGACGTATTTGAGGCCTTAATATACATCAAACTTGATAATAAAACTAGAAAATCACTAGAATTATTTCTCATGAGCTTGAAGCATGGTTCTGCTATCGGTTGGAAATCTCAGGGTATTACAAGTACCAACCCAGAAACACCTGTCACGAACTTGCTCATACTAGCTCGGATGTCAGCAATCAAATCAGGAGCATACTTGGATAACTGGTTGAACTTCAAGTAGTACTCTTTAACAGTCATAGATCCCTGCATTAAGTTCATAAACTCCTTAATCTTCGCTTCCCTCATCTCAAGCGGGAAGAACTTTTCCAAGAATGCATCTTGGAACGCCTGCCAAGTTATAGGAGCAGCATCCTCACCTCTACCCTTCCTCCACGCTACAACCCAGTCATAAGCAATGTCTTTCAACCTTTATGATACCAGCTCAATACTTTCTTCCTTAGAAACATGCATCACCTGTGTGATCTTTCTCACCTCCTCAAGGTATAACTATGGGTCCTCACCTACCTTATACCCATAAAACTCTGGCAGATTCATCTATATGAAATCACAAATCCTAGCAGTAGCTAAATCACCTCCCTGCTGATTCGGAACTGCGGCTTGGTTATTAGCCTAAACATTGGTGGTGACTGCTTGGGCTAACGCCTGAAAGGCCGCCTGAAACTCAGCATAAGACACAGTCTCATTCAAGGGATCAATAGGCTGGGGTTGCTCATTATCATTTCTGCGGGCGTCCGCTCTTTGGGGAGGTATTTTCTGAAATAGGAGATCATAATTATTAGATGAGAGGGACAACTATAGGAATGATAGAATCTGAAATAAAGAAATAACGTTTTCCAAAAACGTCTTGTAGCCTCTTGCTCATAGGTGTGGCGCTCTACACACCGATGATCAAGACTCTACTTAATGTGGCTTGTCAGACTCTCTAGGACTCCTTAAACCTTAGGCTCTAATACCAAGTTTGTAACGTCCTGAAATCTCATCCCGAGACGTCACACCGTTCTTAAGGCTATGAGTAGCCCCAAGCTAACCCTTCGAGCCTGTTACTATCTCTATTTATCACTTGGGGATATCAAGTCAAGCAATAAGACTATAATATATCATCTCAAAATTGAAATAACTGGAAAAAAATAAGTTGAAATATAAAATACTGAAAGTCTACAAAACACCACTACTAGTCTAGTCTGACAAAGCCTCTACTACTCAAATTGGAGAGCCATTGAGATAGACCCCCAATGGACTCGAACTGATATGAAAGTAATAACAACTGAAAATCTGATAGAGTAGGTCCTCAGACCATGAGGACTCACCAACTGTGGGATGTAGGCAAGGCACTCGGAAATCACGGTCACTTCTAAGATTGAGCACCTGAACCTACATTATAAGATAATGTAGCACACAGACGTATATGTGGATCACTACTTTAAGAATGTACTGAGTATATAGGGGTGTATGAATTTACATAAAACAATATCAATACTCTTTAATAAAATCATGCATGCAAATAGGAATGACTCACATAGCTTGAATAAGACAAAAATATAAAACTCATGAATCATGAATAGTGAAGCATGTAACACAAATCTCGTGAGTCATTATACTTAACTTTAAAATCTATACTCTCCTCTTATTCTCAGTACTTGAAGGCTAAATGAAGCTTTAAACAATACTTTCAAACTCATTATTTTGTCTCATGGAGAGTAAAACTTCTTTAAGACTTAAGGACTCAGAACTTTAAGGAACTTTCAACACTTGGAAACTCTAGAACTCTTTTAGACTCGGGACACTTGTAACTCAGGAGTTTCTTCTAACCGACATAAACCAAGTGAGCTACATGGATTCTAACTTCTTGCCCACGTTGGGGAGAGTTGTTCTATCGTTGCCATCAGAGTAGAACCTTATCTTTAATGATCACTATCTCGGCCTTGGGCCCATAAATCTCAAACGTACGGTGGCACGTAGTTCTGAGGCATGAGACCTTGGAATCATACCCAACTCGATACTAAATACTACTCCCATACTCAGCTCAGAACTCTTAGGAAATCCACTTCAAAATAACTCAAGGGTCTTTAATGAAGACCAAAACATATTTCTATTTGCTTTAAATCATACTCAATATGGATTTCAACTATATTATGACCAAAAGGCCAAATCATTCTCAATAATATCAAAGTACTCAATTCATGGGTGCTTATAGCACAAAAGTCATAAAATTGTAAATCTCAAGTAGGGCTTAGTGACCTATAATCAAATCTCAAGTTAAGACTCATCAAAATGCATACTAGATGTCATCAGGATTCATAAATCATATAGAAATCTAGAATTTTCAGCAATTTGAATTAAAATCTCAACATACTCATGTACTTCAATTTCTAGAACATTGGAACTATTAAAATCTCAAGGGAATAACAACATAGAGTATAAACCCATACTTCAATTTCATAAGAAAACATAGAAAATCATATATTCTCGTAATTAAAACAACTTTTAGGCACAAGGACGAAAGAAGCGTCCTTGTTCAAATCCTACATACCTTAGATTATGACTTGTGGATGAAGAAGCTTTCTTGAGATTCTCTTTTCGTACTCTGAATAAGGGTTCTTGGAACTTATGTCTTGGGAACCTCAACTCTTAACTCAATTTGTAAAATTGATGGTGAGTTCTTGAATTTCTTGGAGAAGGAATTTGTTCTTGTTCTTGAGGGAGAAACCCTAGCTTTGAAATGTTTGGATGAATAATGAAGCCCTCAGCTTCCTTCTGGATATTTTTGAGTGTTAAAAGGGTGGGAAAAAACAAAAAGCCCTTTTTAAAATGACTTAAAATTACTGATCGGGATGTGCGACGGTGGGGTACGATGGTCCGTTGCTGGGTCGAAGGTCCGTCAGTCCTAACTGTCGTACCTGGGCCACATTTGGACTTTCTACCTTGCCTGTGATGGCTGGGTCGACGGTCCGTCGCTGGCTCGATGGTTCGTCGGCCCTCTCTGTCGCACTTAACCAGAATATGGTCTCACTGCCTCTTGGGCGACGGTTCGTCGGCCCTCTCCGTCGCACCTGGACAGTTTCGACTACTTTGTGTAAAACGTCCATAACTTTCTCTTTCGGTTCAGATTTTGACGAAATGGGTATCGTTGGAAAGATAATTCAATTTTTCACACGATAAAAAGTCATTTTTAGGAAAATTCAACAAGGTTTAAACACTTATCACTTTAGAAGTTACTCTTTGATCTTTTAGGACCAGAATTATACTTCACTTGACACGCTCTAAAGGCTCAGACTATGAGGGAACTTTGTGGAGTCTTACATTTATCAAAAAAAATAATAAACTAATCCAGCAACACCAACACAACGCACGCACACTAAGAACATCAACGGTGACCAAAAATTACCAACAAATCGAATCAACAGTTTGACAAGAAGAACTACAATAACAGCAAAAAATTATATTTCACACCGGAAGGAGTAGAGAAGAAATGTCAGAAATTAGGATTTTATTTAGTCTACATTTCAACTTTAAGCAAGAAATATTGAAATTGTTAACCAATACTAGAAGAGAAGTTGGCTCAAGTCATAGTTTTTTACCAGTGAAAGAAGAAATGGGACAACGAAGAACTCAAAATTGTTGTCGCCGGAGAAGTTGACTCATGTTCCTCTATTTTTTCACATCGATTGACGGTTGAAAGTCGAAAAGGAACTCGCCCATCTATTTATCGCCGGAGATTGAAGGGAGAAATTTTGCAGAACTATTGATTGGGAGAGAGTTGAGAGACTGTCTAGAGAGAGGGGGAGAGAGATGGTTGATTTGGAGAAGAGGGGTGTGGGTTGATTTGTATTTTTAAAAATATTAGAAAGTTTTGAAAATATTAATCAAATCCACAATTAACTTAATCAAGTTTCCTAATTATGTTTGCCCTTTTAAGTCGGTCAATGTGATCAATCTTTCATTCAAGACTTAAAAGACATCTTTCCTTCAATTTTCTCAACTTACAGCATATTAATGACAACCAAATTTATCTATTTAATTATAGATACTATCTTAATTCTAGAAAACTTACTGCATATTAATGATGACCAAATTTATCTATTTAATTATCGATAGTATCAAGATTTTAAACCCCAATAACATGTTAAAATTTTAGAAAACTTACTCAAATCACAAACAATTATCTCTTCAATTCTAAGCTACATAAAAAATTCACAAAAAAAGCATTAGCAATTGTCTATCAAGAATACATGATGATTTATTTTATAAATTTTAACGTATTAAAATTTTAAAAAACTTACCTCAAATCACAAACAATTTTATCTCTTTAAGCACATTTACTATCAAAATTGTAAATACCAAGAATATGCTTAAACATTGAAAAACTCATCTCACATCATATATCAAGATTTCACAAAAATAAGACTTTCAATGAGCAACTGTTTATCAAAAATACAAGATAATTTATTTATTATAAATTTTAAAAACATACTAGAATTTTAAAAACTTACCTCAAATCACATAAAAAATTATATACATTAATAAAAAAAAATTATATCTAAACCAATTTTTTCTCTACATGTTGTAGGTTTGGAGAAAAACATCTAAACCTAAAAAAGAAAAAGATAACTATCATTAATTAATTAAAGAATCCTAATGTTAGCGTTATTCAAAAACTAAACAAAATCCTTTTTCAATATTTAATATGAAGGATTTTTTCACGCCTGTTAAGTTTTTCCCTTTTTTTTTTTTTTTGCCAACTTTTAAGTTTTTATTAGGTTTAATCCTTTTTTTTTTCTTTTTATCTAGAATATTATTTTTAGTTTTTGGTGTACAATTGTGCGATTTACTATGCATATTTCCCCCCTATATTTTAGGACTTCTTTTTCAAGTACACAAGGAGAAAAAAAAATTATCAACATTAATTTTTCATATATTTTTCTTACTATATATTGTAGGACTCATTTTAAATATCATAAATATAATGATATAATAATTTGAAAAAATAAGCAAAAAGACAATTTTGTCTACTGCATAGACTTTTAACGAAGGGCAAAAAGTTCAAATCGTTTTTCTAATGATCTTCACACTTTTAATATATTATAGATATAGATTATAAATATAGATATATATTATAGATATATACTTTAAGAATTTAAATTGTAAATATTAGTATTTTTGTATAAGACAGACATAATAAATCTTTTTTTAATTTTAGTAAGAGAAATAAGTAAACAAAATTTGAATAAGAAAACCAACTAAAATAATAAAATTTATTTAATTTAAAATATTGAGCTATAATTTATATGAATTATCATCTTATTAAATTACTTAAATATATTAAATTTAAATAATTTAATTTAAACCTACAAATGAAAAATATATGAAAATCTTAGGGCTAACAGCACAGTCTGTCTTTAGGAGCATCGTCTGTAATTTAAATGAAAAAAAGTGGATATTTTATAAAGACATGATTTTGTAATTTAGTGGAATAAGGTGTGCTATTTTTTAATTTTTTTCATAAAGTAATACAAACACTACAGAACATGAAACAATTTTTAAAACAAATTGGTTCTTGTAAATTTCCTTTAATGACCTAAATACCCTCAAAAAATTTTAAATGCGATATTGAATGTCCCTTTTCTGGTGCTCGTATATAGAAATAATAGTTTCTCTATTCTTCCATTCTTTTTAATCGTAAAATTAAATTTTAAAATATAATTGATTAATGTTAGATGCTATATGATAATGGGATAAATTAATTTAATTTGGACAAAAAACATCTCAACAAAATTAATGATCCGAATTCAATTTTAGTGAGAGATCTAAAATATTTACACATATACACAAACGTAATAATAATTTGGAATTACATTTATCATTCTTACATTATACTTGTTTTTAGTGTACTACTAGTTTAATTGCACGTGTCTCGCACGCGTAACGTTTGATTATTTAAAATTAAATATTATCGTCTATTGCGGAGATTGTTAATAAAGTGTAAAATTTTAAATCACTTTTCAAAAATCTTTCACACTTTAATATAATAATATAAACATAAACATATACATAAATATATTTTATATTTTATATAGTATAATAACATAAACATAAACATATACACATATACACAATTCTGATGACTTCTAATAAGAAAATATTTCATCATAAATATATTTAATAATTTTTAACTCTTAAATATAAGAAAAAAATAATGAAAAGACGATTTCGTCTAAAGCAAAGACTTTTTAATGAAGGGTAAAATGTTCAAACAATATTTCTAAGATCCTTCATACTTTTAATTTATTATAGATTATAGATTCTTAAAGGGCACAAAACATTTAATTTCACATAGTAATGTTATTATTTATTAAAATAATAATTAATTCTAATTAATTTGATATTAGTCATTTATTAAAATACATTATCTTGAATATTATTACAAAAACTTTATTTGTTATTGTCAAAATTTGAGTGTTCTAAAATATTTCTGATAAAAAATACATCCTAGGTCCAAGGTCGAGTCTAATAAGTAAGAACTATATCCGTCAAAATGAAATGTCAATTGATTATTGTCAGTAATTTGATCAGATATTTCTTTTTAAAATTCTAGGGGGAAAAGGCATCGTTTCCACCCCAAATTATACCAGAAAAGTCGAAGTCACACCTAAACTATACTAGTGACCTATTACACACCTAAACTATAAAAAGGTGAAACTATTTACACACTGTCAGGCTACCACCACTTGCATGTGGTGTAGCGTTTTACACGCGCTTCCACGTCAGCACCACGTCAGTAAAAGGTATCACTTTTTTATAGTTAAGGTGTGTAATAGGTCACTTATATAGTTTAGGTGTGGATTCGACTTTTCGACTATAGTTTGGGGTGGGAACGGTGCCTTTTTCCTTAATGTTTTTAGCCTTTTACTTTTGTTATTTAATAGGCTGGACGCGCCTAAAATAAGTGTAACACACGCACCTTAGAATGGGGGTCTCGGGGAGGTAATAATATCACTTTTATATAGTTAGGGTGTGTAATAGATCACTTATATAATTTAGGTGTGGCTTAGACTTTTCTTATATAGTATGAGGTGGAAATGATGCATTTTTCCAAACTCTAGAGTGAATATTTTCTCTTATATTATAAGAGCGAGTTAAGCAGTCCCAGGCATGAGGTTGACATGCTTGTTTCAGTTGCTTCAACTGTAATTTTACTATATCATTCCTAATTAATTATTATTAGTTGTTTATATATTAGAATTCTCTTATATTATAGGAGTGAGTTAAGCAGATGAAGCAGGAGGTCGACATGCCTGCTTCAGCTGTTTCAACTGTAATTTTATTATATCATCCCTAATTAATTATTATAAGTTATTTATATATTAGAAAATTAATACTATTTACGAGTTAAGCAGCTGAAGCAGGCAGAAGGTCGACATGCCTACTTCAGCTGATTCAACTATAATTTTACTATATAATCCCTAATTAATTATTATAAGTTATTTATATATTAGAAAATTAATAATATTTAATAAAAAAATTAAAATAGACATTTATGACATGTTTGCTTCAGAGCTTCACTGTAGTTTTACTATATCACCCTTAATTAATTATATCCCTAATTAAATATTATAAGTTATTTATGTATTACAAAATTAATAATATTTAATTAGAAAAAAAGGTAAAATAGACATTTATGACTGGTTCAGCTGCTTCAATCGTAATTTTACTGTATCAGCAAAGCAAGCACGAGGTCGAAATGTCTGCTTCAGCTACATCAACAGTAATTTTACTATATCACCCCTAATTAATTATTATAAATTATTTGTATATTAGAAAATTAATAATATTTAATAAAAAGTTAAAATACACATTTATGACATGTCTGCTTCAGCTTCTTCAATCGTAATTTCACCATACCATCTCTAATTAATTATTATATTCTAAATTAAATATTATAAGTCATTTACATATTAAAAAATTAATAATATTTAATTAAAAAAAAATAGACATTTATGACTGTTTCAATTGTTTCAATCGTAATTTTACTGTACTATCATTAATTAATTATTATACAAGTATTTTTTTATAATAATTTTGTTATGTCGCTTCTAATTAGTTATTACAAGTCACTTAAGACATGTGTGCTTCATTACTTCTACCGTGATTTTACTATATCACCACTACTTAATTATTATGATCGTCTAAGCATTGAAAAATTGATAATATTTCATTAAAAGAAGGTAAAAGAGACATAAAATAATATGTCGGCATAAAAAATTTAACTAACTATCGAAATTATATTAGTGCACATAAATTGAAATGAGACAGAGCAAGACATAAAATAACATATATTATTTAAAAATGAAATAAAAAGTATTATAAATCACAATAATTAAGAGCTTAATATAAAAGTATATATGTAAAAAAAAAATTGATTCACTGTCGAAATTTGATTTGTGCCACATAAATTGAGACATGAAGAATATTCATATATTATTGAAAAATAATATAAAAGACATTGTAAATCACATAGTTAACAACTTAAGAAATTTAAAAAATATAAAATATTTGACTGACTCTAAAAATTATACCAGCATCATTTAAATTAAAACAGAAGAAAAATACTATAAATCACAATAATTAAAAATATAAAGTATTTTAATAATTTAAATTGAGATAAAAAAAAATAACATATATTGGATCCGTGCTGGCACGGGCCATCAATATCTAGTACTATCTTATAAGAGTGAGTTTACCAGCTGAAGCAAGTAGCAGGTCGACATGTCTGCTTGTGCTGTCTTCTTTAGCTTCAATCAAAATTTTACTGTATCATCTTTAATTAATTATTATAAGTCATTTATGTATTAAAAATTGACTAATTTAGGTGTACCTGCTTCGCGCATGTACCCCACTTTAATGAGTTCAAACGTTACATTAAATATAATATTTATTTAAATAATAAAAATAAATACAATAACTAAATTCAAAGTCTATTGAACATGTGAAGATAGAGAATTTATTTTATTAGTTAGTATTTGTAAATATCTAAGGTGTAATAGTTGAAATACATTGACAATTTCTTAAATTACAATTGGTGTCTTCAGTAAGCAGGTGATTAGTGCTTGATAATCTATAAAATTGCACAATTTTACTTGATTTCATCCTAGAAGTGCGAAATTTGACTTGGAGAATCCATGTCACTTTAATTCATCTTTTTGATCAAATAATCGGTATATCTTTTTTGCCGCTTTAAATACAGCCATTCTCTTTTCCCCATAATTCCAAAATGTAGTTTGTATCATGGATTAAGAAAAACACTAATAATAGTGTATTAAGAAAAAAATTATATTATTATTTGATCATGTGTATATAATAATAACATCATTATAAATAATATTAACACAACCAAGAATGAAAAGTAAAAACAAGAAAAGAAACATGTCTTTTGAATTCGCTATTAATCGACACAAAATTTTAAGCACACGCTGCATGTGAATTTTCTTTCTCCTGTAATTTATTCATATATTGTTGAAGAAGGTAAAAAGATAATACTCTTATAACGACTACAGACATATTCGTAGTAATAACTCAAAATAGAAGGAGAATTCATAACTATTCCAACAAAAAACTGAAAACAAATGGTATTTAATTCTAAAATATTTCTAATTTTTTTAACTACTTTCTCTGTCTCATGGTTGTTTCAATGTCAATATAATATAATCTGAAATCTAACAGAAGTGTTTTGAATATAGGAAAATACACTCTATTTTTTGTAGTGGTCACATACATTCATAGCAGAATTAATCTACAAAAGCATTTTAAATATAAGAAAAGATACTCTATTTGTTGCAATAACACACACTAATAGCAGAAATATTTTTCATCAATCATATAATATGCAAAGAAAAGATGCACTAATATGCAACTAAACAAAAATGATATTAAAATGTGTTATTTTTTTTTGGAGGACAAATATCTTTTGCCCTGTCAGGAAATAAAATTTTAATTGTTCACATGTTAAATTTAAATGTTTATACACCTATGACCATTGAAAAAACAATTGACTATGTTACCTTCAAGTAAACAATTCGAATAGAAACACTAATAAAAAGATTAAAAAAATAAAGAAAAAGAAGACTCAATTTATGTGTATCTATACAGGCTACGTGTGTATAACTTTCTCTATTGTCATCGTTTCTAGGATTTCTTACATAATTAAGATAGGTATTTAACTCCAAGAAATTTTGGACTCTTACTATACATATTTTTTATTATACATTTTAGAATTTCTTAATAATTAAAATATTTTTTTTCTTATCATGTATTTTAAAACTACTTAATTATTTGTTCTCCTAATAATTCTTACCATATTTTAGGAATTTTTAATTTTAAATAATATAAAAATAATTAATTAATAATTAGAAAAATATAATGAAAAGACGACTTTGTCTAAAGTAGAGACTTTTAATGAAGGGCAAAAAGTTTAAATTACTTTTCTAAGACTCTTCACAATTTTAATATATTATAGATATTGATTATTACATAATATTTAATACAAATAAATAAAATAGATATTTTTGACATGTCTGTTTTAGCTGTTTCAACCGTAATTTTACTATATCACTCTTAATTAAATATTATAAATTAACTAAGTATTAAAAAATTAATAATACTTAATGAAAAATAAAATAAAAATAAAATAATAAATTAACTCTTCATGTTTTTAATTAACTTGAATCCTTATATGAGGCCTACTCAATTTTTTTCACCATTACTTTTTTTTATATTAGTTTTGTTATATCACTTCTACTTATTTATTATAAGTCACCTGCCTTGCTGGTTCAATCGTGGTTTTTCTAATCACCCCCAATTAATTATTATGGTAATCTAAGCATTAAAAAATTAACAATATTTCATAAAAATAAAGGTAAAATGCACACAAAATGATATGTCAACATAAAAAAATTAATTGACTATTAAAATTATATTAGTGTCACATAAATTGGAATGGGACATAGGAAGACATAAAGTAAGTTTCATTCATTAAGCAGACAATAGGTTGACATGTCTGTTTGTGTTGCCTGCTTCAGCTGCTTCAATTGTGATTTTACTGTACCACCCCTAATTAATTACTATAAGTCATTTACGTATTAGATGATTAATGATATTTAATATAAACAAGTAAAATAGACATTTCTGACATGTCTGCTTCAGCTATTTCAATCGTAATTTTATTATATCGCCCTAATTGATTACTATAAGTCATCTAAGTATTAAAAAATAAATAATACTTAATAATAAGGATAAAATAGATATAAAATGATAAATTAACTCTTGATGTTAATTAACTTGACGTCTTAGATGAGGTCTACTTAAATATTTTTCACAAGAATTTTTTATAGTAATTTTGTTATATTACTTTTAATTAGTTATTACAAGTCATTTAAGACATGTCTGTTTCTCTACTTCAATCGTGATTTTACTATATCACTCCTAATTAATTATTATGATCATCTATGCTTTAAAAAATTAAGAATATTTGATAAAAGGAATAAAATGATACAAAATGATATGTCAAAATAAAAAATTTGATTAACTATTAAAATTATATTAGTGCACATATGGGATGAGACAGAGGAAGACATAAAGTAACATATATTATTTGAAAATGAGATAAAAGTATTGTAAATCACAATAATTAGGAATATATACATACATATATATATATATATATATATATATATAAAACAATTTGATTGACTGTCGAAATTTTATTCGTGCCACATAAATTGAGACGGAAAGAGTATTCATACCTAATTGAAAAATTATGTGAAAAATATTATAAATCACATAATTAACAACTTAAAAAAATTATAAGATATAAAATATTTTACTGACTATCGAAATTATATCAGTCACTTAATTGAAAGAGAAGAAAAAGTATTATAAATTACAATAATTAAAAATTTAAATTATTTTTAATAATGGATTATCTAAATTCTATTTGTCCCACATAAATTCAGAAAAAAAAAATTACATATATTGAGCCCGTGCCATCGATATCTAGTTATCAATATATATGCTGTGTATTTACCATGTAGATTACAAAGTGTGTATCATCTCTAATATAGGTCACTAATCTAGGGGCAGTGATTATTTTGTTGCTACGACTCGTTGGATTGATCAGATGAAATTTGAAAAAATTGTACTATTGGCGTTACTAATACCCGTCTTGTCAGATGCAGATGTAGGATTTAAAGTTGGATTTGAACCCACAATAAAAAAAAAAATTAATAAAACTTTTACAAGTTTCTCTACTCGACTAGACCAACAACACACTGTGTTTATGAGTTCTGAACTTATAATTCTTATATATTTACTAAATTTTTTTATATAAATATTAGATTCGCACGAAAGCAACTGAATTCGAAAACATCCACTCAACACCCTGGATCCGCCCCTCACTAAATTTTTTAAAAGTTATGTTGTTATAAAAGAATTCTTGAAATTTACTCCTAGTATCAGATCAATATTATGAAATTGTGGAATTTCACCACAATTTCATAAATAATTATGATTTAATTCTTAATAATAATTTGTAGTTATAATTTAGGTATTTACAATTCATAGTAAGTGTTTGAGGTGTCAGTGGACTGAATTCGTTTTTTTTTTTTTTTTGGTCAGGACTGTATTCGTTGTACTTGTATTTAGGTTCTTTCAATAAATATAGTCCTCATTGAGAGGCTTCAAATGCAGGACACAATTTTTTTTAATAAGAGAAAACACAAAAGTAAAATATCACATTAATACTCTTTTAACTTTGCTATTACAATTTTGCGGTGAAAAGTTGTGAAGGGAGTGTTGATCTTATTATGTATTTTCAGCAAATATAAAAGATATTTCCGTTATTTTTTGGCATTGCAGTAGATGTGTAAGGATCCTTTATCTTTAATTAAAGTTTCATGT
>NC_061120.1:169157226-169186278 GCF_002878395.1 Capsicum annuum | reverse complement strand
GTCAACTCTTGCCCGTGGTGCATAATTTGTAGTTTGAAAGTCCTTGAACCAAGTTTTGCCTATAAGGCAATAGTCGTAGAACATCTTATAAATGAAAACATAACGCGGTAGAGTAAACTTTTGCCTGTGGGGTATAATTTGTTGTTTGCAAGTCCCTGAGCTAAGTCTTTCCTCTATGGTAAGAATTATAAAACATCTCATAAATCAAAATACAATATGGTAATGTCAACTCTTGCCCATGAAACATAACTTGTTGTTTGAAAGTCATAAGTCTTGCCTCTACAATGTAGTAGTGTCAACTCTTACTCATGAAACGTAACTTATTGTCGAAAGTCGTAAGTCTTGCCTTTATAATGTGATATGTCAACTCTTGCTCAGGGGATGTAACTTGAATGGAAGAAATCAAAGAAAAGAACCAAAATAATAAAAATTGCAAAAAAAGAAGAAAATGAAGAAAAATATTAAAAAAATAAAAATCAAAGAAAATGTAGAAGTTGAGAGAGAATAGGAAAAAAAATAAAGGTTGATAAAAAAAGAAAGATTAAATAAAAATAAAAGTCGAGAAAAATTTAAAATTAAAGAAAAATTAAAAAAAATCTATTTATAAAAATAGACGTTGAAAGATGTAAAAAAAAACTAAGGGTTAAGAAAAACTAAATAGAACACCAAAGAGGAAAGTAAAAAAAAAAGGGAAAAAAGAAAAAAGAAAAAAGTAAGGGTTGAGAAAATTAAAAAGAAAAGAGAAAAGAAAAACTAAAAATCAAAATAAAATTTAAAAAAGAAAAAAATAAAAGTTGAAAGATATAAATATGCAGTTGTTATCCATTATGAGGATCATTTATGTAATTTACTCGATTGATCAGGGGCAATTTTGTTCAAAAAGATATTAATTAATAGAAAAGACTATTTTAAGAAAGTTTTTTTTATTTGGGACTAAAATTTAAAAATCATCCTAATTTGAATCTATTTTTGCGATTCACCCGATAATATCCCCATAGGAACCACTTTCCCCTTCATTAGTCCTCATGTGAATTCATATTAATCGAAATTTGAAAGCAAAAGACAGACACCAAATGAAAAAATCCCTTGGAATTATCCTTAACTTTTAACTCTTTGGAGTACCGGAAAATAACAAGATTTTTTCTAGCATATGGTATGAAATTTCAACATCTAGGAAGCTTCAAATATAACAGGGAAAAAAAAAAATTAATTTTCAACCTTCAAATACTGTTGCTCATTTTTTACTACTCCCTCTCCTCAATTTCTTTTATTTATTTCTCGGTTTTTGTACGAAGTTTTTTCATTTATCAAGCTGAAATTAATAGGGATGGCGATAAAGCATGGTGAGGAAAGACAAGCTAAGATGGGTAAAAGTTTTTTCCGCAAAAGATTTAGTTTGGTCCACCAAAGTTATACATTGCCTTGCCATGGCCACACAACACTCGCCCCGCTTCGTTGGCAACTCTTGTTGAGAAATTAAAAAGGTTGGAGTATAAGAAGAAAAGAGAATCCACAATCGCATCAAGTTTATTTGCTACAAGGAAAATAGCTACGATTAAATGGCGGAATAAAAATGTTAATTTAAAAAGCTATAATATATTAGATATTTTAAAGAATTTAACATATGATATATATACATATAAAACGAGGTTGAATCGAATTTTACTGGAGTAACATGTATTGTCCCAGTCGATAAATAAGGCACAAGAGGGGTAAATTCCATCAATGGTCACTTTAACTTTCTACCTATTATCCAAAAGTCATTTTTCTTTCATTCATTTCAATCATGATTACTTAACTTTGTATCCATTGCGCAAAAGTCATTTTTCTTTTATTCATTTCATCCATGGTCATTTAACTTTACCCCGATCATCACAAAAGTCACTATGACCGGATTTTACAATAATTTCATCGAAAAAATGATGTGGCAACCTTAATTAGTTTTTAATTTTTAATTTAAGTAAATATATAATATATTACTCATATCTTGACCCTTTTTATATATGCACAACCCAATTTTTCCTTATGGATTATTTAATGAAAGAATAGCTTAGATTACCTAATAAAGACTATTTTCATAAAAAAAATTTGATTGATATTTTTATGAAATAAAATTATACTTATATATTCTTAAAATCCTCCAAACTTGAGACATGTGTTAGTAAATTATTTTTTCCACTAGTATATTATGGCATGTAGTTGATAAAATTATTTTTCTCCCTCTAAAATTGTGACATGTAATTGATAAAATTATCTTTTTCATACTTTTTTTTCCTTTCCACTCAAGTCTTTACATTCGGTATATCATAAAAATATGATAAACTATTCTATTTATTGAGTTTGTTTTTGTATTTTTAATTGTTTGAATAATCGATTAATTCTCTTAAAAGTTTTTATTATAATATTCAAATTCTGGTAAATTACATATTGTTTAATTAATTTAATTGATAAATATAAAAATTAGATATCCTATAATTTCTTTATCTATTAAAGTACTTATATTTTATAACTTTTATTAACAAAATTGTACGTTAATATAACATTATTTGTAGAAATTTTGATAATATTTATTCAATGACACAATTAAAAAGATTTTATTTTAAAACTATCTTTAGCATGTTGATTTATCTTCAAAGAATTAAAATAATATTTTTTAAAAATAATATCATACATGTATTTCTATTTTATGTGTTAATGAACAATTTATCTTGTTTATCACTCTTTTTCGATGTACTTTTTTGGCAGATGAATGTAATATTATGAAATATTTCCTAAAAATATCAACCAATTTTTTTTATGTAAATAGTCTTCATTAGGTAATCTAATCTATTAAGAAATTGGTATTCTTTTATTAAATAATCCATAAGAAAAATTGGGTTGTGCACATATAAAAAAGGTCAAGATATGAGTAATATATTATATATTCACTTAAATTGAAATTAAGAACTAATCAAGATTGTCACATCATTTTTTCGATGGAATTATTGTAAAATCCGATTATAGCGACTTTTGTGATGGTCGGAGTAAAGTTAAATGACCACGGGTGAAATGAATGAAAGAAAACTGACTTTTGCGTAATAGATACAAAGTTAAGTGACCATGGATGAAATGAATGAAAGAAAAGTGACTTTTATGTAATAGTTACAAAGTTAAGTGACTATGGATGAAATTTACCCGTCACAAGAGTATCCAAAAATGCTCCAAATTGAATCGTTAATTTTTTCTTTTTTGCAAGTACCAATCATTTCTAAGAGTGTGGAGCCTAAAAAATAAGTTTTTTTATTCAAAATTCTAAAGGATATCTTAAAATGAAAAAAATATTAAAACGGAGATTTTACCTTACAAGGTAAATGGAGCCACTTACCTTATCTTTGACTAAAAAAGTTGATGGAGCTTGGAAATTTAATGACAGTACTTACTTCGTCCAACTTTATTATTCACTTTTTTATTTTGGATGTCCAACAATACTTGTTCAATTTATGAAATCAATGGACAATTTATTTATTTTTACTATTTTACCCTTGGTATTAAATACAATATATCACTCATTGCATTTTTCAAAGCAAAAAAATTATTATATTCAAAGGGTGATATAGTAAAATCACCTATCTATTTATTGTTTCTCAAGACATATTTCAAGTTAAAAGTGAACAAATATTTATAGATGGAGATGGTATTTAGTGAAGAATTTATTACAACTATAGTGCAAGGTAGGAAGACTAGTTTACCTTACAAGGCAAAATTTGTCGCTTACTTTCTTAAATTTTTTTTATAAACCACCCATTTCATTATTTCTTATTCACATTATTTGTTTGTTTACACGTTTCACTCTCTTCATTCACATTACTTGGGTGTTTGTTCTTGTTCAAAGTCTATTTCATCAAAAAATTTACTCTTTAAAGTATATTTTAATGACTTTTTTATATAATTATTTTGCACTTTAAGGTATATTTTAATCACCTTTTTATATAAAATGGGTTGTTTATACCTATCAATTGCCTCCACTGTAAAAGAATATTGTGGACCACTTGAATTAAAAACTTTCAAATTCATAGACGCATTGTTAGGTCCTCCCATATCGAAATTATTCACAAGTTTGGGTGAGTTTTGATAATGTGCATCAAACCTACCATCAAATTGTTGTTACATTGCCATTCTTGAAGAATCAATATTCAAATTCGAAGAATTTTGACTTACTCGAAGATCAAACTCACTATCGTGGGTTCTTCAACAATAGAGGAATACTGCACACATGCATACATGCCAAGTGTCTGTAGATTAAAAAGATTACCAAAAATTTCAACGGTACGAAGAAATAAAGATAAAGAATCATCATTTTAAATAAGAGTTTCATCAAATATTGATTGTTTGTTGGACATAAAATAATTCGGATATCGATAAAAAATAGCCACATCATTTTTCGGATTAGTAATACCCATTTTACTCCTAAACAACCTTTTCAAACGATCATATTCAAGAGATAAAGGAAAAGATTGAATCACTATAGGACACCGATTATATCGCACAGAATATCCATAGTGCAAAACTTCACCACTCCAATTTAAATTTATTCTTACCTTATAATTATCCATCTTGAAGTAAGAAATGAATAAGGCTCAACAAATATTTTGAATTATGAACTTTGACATTTTTTTTTGAATTGATGCAAATGAAAAAAATCTACGCTCACACTCTTTATATAGCACTGTGAATATTAAAGTTGTTACAAGGCAAATATGAGATCCTACCTTACAAGGTGAGAGTCCATGCTCACTTACAATCCGCCACCAAAAGGAAATTTATTCCCTCCCTTGTCAGCGGTAAGTCTCTTCTTGCAGACACTCCTTCCCTAGGAAAATTTATTCCCTACTTTTTCAGTCAAAGAATAAGGTAAGTGACTCCATTTATCCTATAAGGTAAAATCACGATTTTACCTTGCACTTTTTTAGTCACTAGATAAGGTTACTGACTCCATTTATCTTGTAAGGTAAAATCACGCTTTTATCTTGCACTTACATGTGACTAACGCCGTGAACTTTTTGATGAAGTGTTTATCTTGTTCGTTTTGATATTTTTTTCATTTTGATATGCCTCTTTGAAATTTTGAATTAAAAAACTTGTCCTTTAGGATCTGAACTCTCATGTCTAATTTCTAATAGAGTTACGTGAGAAAGTGTGTTTCGAAATATGATGTTGTATCTCATGAGATATATAAAGGCATGCAAAAACGATTTATAAATTAGGTCGTCGTTTGACCATGAATTTTTTTTTTCAAAGTTGAATTTTGCAAATCATGTTTGGGCATAATTCACTTTTTTTACCCTAAATTCAATTTGTATTCCTGATCAATTAAACACAACTCTAATTTTCAAATATTAATTCTCACTTTAAAGATGAAAATTATTTTTTCAAATTTCACAATTTTCATGACCAAACGGACACTAAGATTTTCAATTACTCCACAAACTCACTTTAGCATCTTAGACTGCATGCTAAAATTCATTTACACTTACAATCTCTAGTTGCAGTTTCGTTAAGAACTCCAATTTCATTTCTTTCTGTTTTGTTCTGCTATGAAGCTTCGACTAATTTGTATTTGAGAAGCATAAGAATAATTAAAAAAAGCTCTCTTAGCCAAAAGAATTTTTTTTTTGTAACACTCACACCACCCGACATTTTTTATTAAGGGAGAAAAATTTCATCCATCCAATCACAATTATGAGCAGTGGCTCTACTTACATTCACATGGTCAAAAGAGACACAATTGGAAAGACACGGAAAGTAGGGAATGTTATATAATATAAATGCCATATAACATGTATATGTGTGTGAAATATTAGAGATAATAGTTAGTAGTCAAGTTGGATTTGAAGATCAAAACATTCCTTGTTCAATTTGGATTTGGAAACCTAAAATAATTGGCCAACTTGCCAACTTAAAGTCAAGTTTGGCAAGCTTAGAAACTAAGTTTAGTGTCTATAAATAGCCATCATTTGTACATTTTATTGACATAACCAAGTAGTAACAAAAGTACTACTAAAACTCTCTAGTTCTTTCATTTCTTTAAATTTGATATTGATATTTTATCTTTATTTTATAACACATTATCAGTACGAGACTCTGTCAAACAAGATAAGATTATCAACCTAAAGGTAATTTTAAGGTTAGTAATTCCTTATTTGTGTTTTGCTACTGATGATATAATTATTGTTGGATTTGACGAAAAATAATTGGTTTGAAACCAATTATACTTTAAATTTGTTCATGAAGAACAATATTGTTAAAAGATATAATGATGGATTTAAGTCTCATCTCATTAAGAGGGTAAGACATTGGATTAAAAGTTTCAATGCACCATAGTGATAAGATGTTGGGTTCAAAGTTCCATCGATTTATGTCTAAAACACCTTTATATGGATAAGACATTGAGTTTGAATCTCAATGCACCATATTGATAATATAACGATGGCTAAGGCAAAATAATGTGTATTTCATAAAAAGTCATGAAACATATCTCATTTATATGCTCTATTCCATGAAGTGAATATGGTAGCAATACATGATGAATCTGAAAGTTGACAACTTGCTCTATTCTTAAAAGGAATGTGATAGAAGTGCATAATATGTCTGAAAGAAGATAAGTGATTGAATGCACGAATATAAGCGTGAAGGGACAATATAATAATAATCATCAAAAGTGATATGGACGCTAACTCGAAAAGCCTTTTCGCGAAGCCTCAAAATAACGCTAGTGGAACCCGAGCTTTGAATAATTTATTCGGATAATTAATCTTTAATTTGATGCTCAAATAATGTCAAAATATTTTAGCCCTTAAACTGTCACTACCGAATATGTATATATGTGTGCGATATATGTTTACATATAAGAATACTAGTACTTAGATTGCCCTTTTTGTTAAAAAAAGAAAGACTATTTTTGAAAGGCACTACCAAGTATATATATATATATATGGCCAAAGTCATCGATAGACACTCAAACTTGTTTCGAAAATTCACTTAGACCCCTCAACTATGGCCTATACCTATCAGGCCCCTAAACCCCCCGAATTTTGATCCAATTAGACCTTTTTTGCCTACATGGCACTGTGCGTGTTTTTCACTCACTAGGGACGCGTGAAACACGATTTTTGACTAAATAACAAATAAAAACGTGCTAAATGGCACTGAAAGCCCCCAAAAAATTAATAAAATAAGTTTTTTTTAAAATAATCTTTTTCTCTTCCTCTTTCTTTTTCATTTTCTTTTTAAATAATGTTTTCTCTCTCTTCTTCTTAATTTTTTTTCTTACAGCTCTTTCTTTGCCATTTCTTAAGCTCTTTCTTTCTCTTCCATTTCTTACTGTTTCTTTCTCATTTTCCTTTTAAATAATTTTTTCTTTTTTTTCCTCTTCATAGATTACAATTATCTCCCCCACCACTCCACACCAAATATTTACGATCTAACTTCTCTTGATAAGTTTCATCGAAATTAAAAATATTTATTTTGGGTATTGAACTTATGAAGAAATAAGTGTGATAAATTAGATAAGATTTATTGAAAAAATATCTTTGGAACTAAAAATTTGATGAAGTCCAAAAATATCAAAATTTGAGAATTTTTAATTGAAGTCTTGAGCTGTTTCTGTTGAAATGTTGGAAATTTGGAGGTGAAATTTAGTGAAAAGATTCAAACTTTAGGAAAATATAAAGTGAATTTTTGATAAGTTTTGATGTATTTTTTATTGAATTGGCATTATGAGACTCGTGTTGTGAGGAGAAGTTTTTGGCAATTTTGAGCTGATTTTGTTGAAGTGTGTCAAGATTTGGAGGTGAATTTGATGCCTTTTTTGTTAGATTGGTATTGCCAGATTCGTGTAGTCAGACATTTCTGATGTTTTTGAGCTGATTTAGTTGAGGTTTAGGTGAATTTGGTGCATTTTTTGTTATATTGGCATTACCAGATTAGTGTGGGGAAGGGGGGTTGAAGAAGACGACGACTGGGGGATGGATTATTTTTTTTTTAAATTAAGAAATTATTATTAAATAAATAATTAAATAGAAAAATGGATAAATTAGCAATTTCATCATATAATTATTATTTTTTCCACGTGTTTTTTTGAATTGATTAATTTTTTCACGAAATTTTAGCTGATTGATAAAAAAGGCCCAATTGAATTAAAATTTAGGGAGTTTAGGGGTCCGATAGGTACAGGCCATAGTTGAGGGGTCTAAGTGAATTTTTGAAAGAAGTTTGAGTGCCTGTTGATGACTTTGGTATATATATATATATATATAGATGTATAAAAGAAGATAGGACTTTAATCGAGTGGCACATGTATGGCTGCCACTAAGCAAAATGTTGCTATCCACATATCATTTTCCACGTGTCATGGCATTGGCCACAATTAATTATTTTTCTACACTGTATACATATTCGGGTATTGTATAAATTCGTAGTAAAATAATTATAATATTTTGAATATACCATAATAAATAAAAAAAATTATTTCTAACAAAACTTCTATTATATAATAATAATATTTTAATATTTTTAAATTTACTATCTCCACTTAAAATATAATAAATCATAAAAATCTATTATAAAGTAATATAAATATATCGTCACATAAAGAATATTACCTATATCAAAAATATTCTAGAGGGGTACTAAATTATATTCCTACCAAATGCCAAATTAAATTAATAATCCACGATACATTTAAATAGTACTAAAATTCTATGAAAATATAGGAAAATGACCGTAAGGGTCATTACAATATCCATTACTAAAAGGACTTTCGTTCGCGAAAATAAAATGTAAGGCCATACCTGAAGGCTCAAACAGGTAGGGATACTGTGTGCCCATATCACACTTGATCTCCCAAGTATCCTCCTCAACTGGACGGTGACACCACTGAACCTTAGCTACCAGAATGTCACTGGAGCGCAATCGCCTTACATCCCTCGCCAAAATAGACGCTGGCTACTCTACAAACGCCAACCCCTCATCCAACTGAACCGATTCCTACTGAAGTATGTGTGACTCATCTAGAATATACTGACGCAACATAAATACATGAAACACCGGGTGAATGCCTGAGAAGGCAGGTCGCAATGCCAACACATAAGCTACTTCTCCAACTCTTTGTAGGATCTCAAAAGGTCCAATATATCTAGGGCTAAGCTTGCCCTTCCTTTCGAACCTCATCACGCCCTTCATTGGCGATACTCGTAGAAAGACCCTATCACCAACTCTGAAACTCAATGGACGACGTCTGCGATCAGCATAACTCCTCTGTCTGCTCTGAGTTGCTCGTAGCTTGTACTGAATCACTCGAACCCGGTTCAACAAATCACAAATCAAATCTGTGCCACGAGGCCTAGCCTTAGAAATCTCAAACCAACCAATAGAAGATCAATATCGTATACCATACAATACCTCAAATGGGGCCATCTGAATACTCGAGTGAAAGCTATTATTATATACAAACTCTGCCAAAGGTAGAAACTGATCCCACTGACCTCCAAAATTAACACACAAGCGCGTAGCATATCCTCTAAGACCTGGATAGTCCGCTCTGACTGCCCATCCGTCTGGGGATGAAAGTTTGTGCTAAGGTCAACCTGGGTCCCCAACTCCTCCTGAAATGCCTTCCAAAAGCTAGAAGTGAATTGGGAGCCTCGGTCAGAAATAATGGACACAGGAACCCCATGTAGGTGAACTACCTCCTGAATATAAACACGAGCTAACTTCTCGGAACTGTAGAAAACTTGAACAGGGATAACATATGCAGACTTGGTTAATCGATCCACGATGACCCAAATGCTATCAAAACCACATGAAGTACGAGGCAATCCACCTACGAAATTCATAGTAACTCGCTCTCATTTCTACTTGGAAATGGGTAGCTGCTGAAGCAATCCACCAGGCCTCTTATGCTCGGCCTTTACCTGCTGACAACAAAGACATCGCACCACAAACCCTATTATATCTCTCCGTATACCACTCCACCAGTAATGCTACCTCAAATCCCTATACATCTTAGCTGTCTTGGGAAGAATAGATTATCTGGAGCTATGAGCCTCACGAAGAATCAACCGAATCAAATCTCCAACCCTTAAAACACAAATACGATCGTCAAACCTCAAGACACCATTAGAATCTAGGGTAGCCTGCTGAGACTCACCTCTCAACACCTGCTCTCGAATGCTACAAAGTCTGCTATCCTCAAACTGACGACTCTAAATCTACTCCAACAAGGTAGATCTGGCCTCAACACTTGTAATGATTCTCCGAGGGTCAGAAATATCCAAACGAACCATCATATTAGCTAAGGACTGAATGTCCAAAGCCAACGACCGCTGAGAAACTTAAATGAAAGCTAAGCTACCCATACTCACTGACTTCTGACTCAAGACATCCGCTACCATATTTGTCTTGCTCGGATGGTAGAGAATAGAGATATCATAGTCCTTCAGCAACTCAATCCACCTGCGCTGCCACAAATTAAGCTCCTACTGGGTCATAATATATTGAAGACTGCGGTGATCAATAAATATCTCACAGCGAACCCCATACAAATAATGCCTCCAAATCCTAAGCACAAATACTACCGCTGCCAACTCTAAATTATGAGTGAGGTAGTTGCGCTCATGCACCTTCAACTGTCTCGATGCATATGCAATAACACGACCACACTGCATCAGAACATACCCCAAACCAACACCAGACACATCACAGTAAACAGTAAAACCCTCACCCTCAACAGGAAGAGTCAGAATAAAAGATGAAGTAAATAAATCCTTGAGCTTCATAAAGCTCGCCTCACAACTCGCAGACCACTGAAATAGAACCTCCTTCCTAGTCAATCTAGTCATAGAGGCTGCAATAGAAGAAAAAGCCTCAATAAACCGCCTGTAGTAACCTGTCAACCCAATAAAACTGCGAACCTCAGAAGGTGACGTAGGCCTAGCCCAACTATGAATAGCCTTAATTTTGGCTGGGTTACCTGGAGCTCTATCAATCCCCGGAGCTATAACAGGATCTGGTGATGGATCCCTGGCCTGATCTCGAACATGGGTTGTTGCTCTACCCTGCCCCTGATGTCTAGGTCGACCTCGACCCCAAGCTAGAACTCTAAAAGCGGACCCGGGGTCTCAACCCCTTGCTCTCGAACCTCGTGTCCTAGCCATCTGCGTAAAGAGTGAACCAAATAAAATATTACAAGTAACCTAGACTCAAAACACAAAAATGGATCAAGAAAATGAGATTTTTCCCTAAAAATGTCTGTAGCCTCCCAAGGGTAGGATACAGACGTCTCCGTACCGATTTGCGGGACTCTACTAAACACTGGCTCCAGTACTAGGTAGATCAATCAGTTACCAAAGAAATAATTCTTGAAAAGAATAAGGAACGAATAATCATAATAAGAAAACAATGTGCTCTTGAAGAGCCTACAAAATAACACTTCATGAAACCTTATGAGAGGTTCAGGTACCTGAAAAAATAAAGTAATGAGATCTCAATATGTTATATCGCATTGTGAACCGATACAAAATGATAAACGTCGATGATATCTTTGATACAATATTGACACAATATTACGAGGATCTGAATTCTACATTAATTTAAAATGCTGACGTAGAAACATTTATCAAATGACATAAAAGAATGCATCTTGATAAGCATAACACTTATTTGATTTGCAGTCCGGACACTTGAAGATGTCACAGATGAAATGTTGAATATTGTCAATTGACAAAATTTACATGAAAACTTATTTTAGGATTCAAAATGTTTAAAGCATGTAAAAGTTTCTGAAAAACTTATCTATAATTCTTATATTGCATAAATCTATACTTCAAAATTATTGAAACTCTTGGACAGTTTTCAAAAGCAATAGATTATTTGGTGACATGAGAAATATACCGAATTGAATTGGTTATGAAGTACCATATGTTAGTGCAATTGATGTACTAATGTATCTTGCAAATACTACAAGGTCTAATATTGCCCTTTTCAATTATTTAGTTAGCAAGGGATAATTCTGCTCCTTCTAGGAGACATCGAAATTGAATCAAACACATGATCTTATTTTATTCTAAAGATTGCATTCCTAATCTTATTGATTATACTGATGCTGGATATTTATTTAACCCGCATAAATCTCGATCTCAAATATGCAATGTGTTGATATGTGAGAATATTGTCATATCTTGGAGATATACAAAGTGGTCTTTCTAGCACTTCATCAAATCATGCTGAGCTAATAGTTATTCATGAAGTAAGCCGAGAATATGTATAGTTGAGGTCCATGATACATCTCATTCGAAAAAAATATTGTTTGAAAATGTACCCACCATTTTATTCGAAGATAATGCAACATGCATAGCACATCTTCAAGGAGAATTCATTAAAAGGAGATAGAACGAAGCATACTTCGTCAAAGTTTTTCTATACATATGAGCTACAAAAGAATGGTGATATTAACGTGAAACAGATTCGTTCGAGTGACAATTTGACTGATTTATTCACTAAATCCCTTTCCGCTGCAACTTTCAAGAAGATGATGCGCAAGATCGGGATGCAAAGATTCAAGTCATTAAACTGAAGTTCTCATTAGGGGGAGTAAAATACACGTTGTACTCTTTTTTCCTTAACCAAGGTTTTGTCCCAATCGAATTTTCCTGGTAAGGTTTTTAATGAGGAACACTAAAGGCGTATTACAAGATGTGTGCATTCTTTTTCCTTCATTGGGCTTTTTCCCATTGAAGGGGGAGTATTATATAATATGGATATCATATAACATGTATATGTGTGAAATATTAGAGATAATAATTAGTAGTCAAGATAGGATTTTAAGACCAAAACATTCCTTGTTCAATTTGGATTTGAAAACCTAAAATAGTTGGCCAACTTGCCAACTTGAAGTCAAGTTTGGCAAGCTTATAAACTTAAGTTTGGTGTCTATAAATAGCCACCATTTATACATATTATTGACATATCCAAATAGTAACAAAAGTACTACTAAAATTCTCTAATTCTCTCATTTCTTTAAATTTGATATTGATATTTTATCATTATTTTATAACAGGAAAATTATACTAGAGGCAGTCAAATGCAAAACATGAATTGGGAACATCACCACATGTAATAATAATAATAATTGAAAAAGTATAAGATTTGCAGTATAAAAATATATTCATAAACTTGGGCAATAATAATTTGCCATTACATCACCAGTAACAATATGCAAGCAAAGCTGCGGGCTACAATTTTTCCCCACTAAATTTTGTCCTTTTGCAGCCACTTCAGCCTCTATATAACTTTTCACTTCACCTTTAACTTTTAACCACACACACTTACAGCATCACATAAGGGGAAAAAAGCAAAAATACATTAAAACAAAAGAAAAAGTAACAATTTTAACCCATTTCCCAGAAAGTTGATAGTAACAAAAAAGAAAAAGAAACTAATCCCGCTATAATTCAAATTTTCCCACATAAAAACGAGAAATTGAAGACAGGAAATCATGTGAATTTTTCTTTTTTTTCTTTTTTTGGGTCAATATAATAATTATTTTGGTGAGATTAAACGCGGAAATTCTTGCCCTGGAAAGTTTGGCCAAATTGCCAGTTAGCTGGCGCTATGTTATATGAAGCGGAGCTGCGTTTATCACTTGCAGTGACTCTAAAAGAAAGGGCTTGTCCAACAAGCATTGCATTTGTTTGCCAATTTTGTCCCCAATTACGATTCATCGAAATCCATTGAGTCTTTGTGCCTTTAACATACACCTTCTGAATGTCCCCAGCACCTGCAACGTTGGTCACTAACACCAAGTTAAAGTATTTGAAACCGTTAACAGTGAATCTGATTCCTCCTTGTTTCCTGCATGGAACCCTATAAAAGAGCAGCAGAACACATTTAGTACGAAATACTGTAAGATTTAAATCAAAATTACTGAATTCTGCTGAATCTTTTAACTTTGACGTTCACTAGCATTAAGGGCAAATGCACCAAAATACAAAGACGCGTTTTCCAATTTGATCAAATTTACCTGCAGAATATAGGTGAAGATAAGGGACCATTTGTAGATTTTTTATGAAGGTATCCCATAACTAGGACTTGTGGGTTTTATTGGTTAGCAACCTAAGTTCATAGGCCTAAAATAGCCAATTGCTAAAATTGGGGAGAAAATAGGACCACATAAAATTTTTTCTAATAAAAAAACTTAAAACAGATTCTATAGCATTCAATAACGGCATTAATGAAAATCCGGGAAATTGGACATTTCTCAAATAGGAGAACTTCTTAAATCATGACTAATGCATGCCACATGTGGTCGGTGTCTCAATTTATGTGAAGCACTTCAATTAAATATAGAATTTGTAGAATTTTTTTTTATTTTTAAACTTATAATCTAAAAAAAATTATAACTATGTAAAATGTATCACATTAATTGAAATATATAGAATAATAATACGTAGCATTATAGTTAAGTTATACATATCACATTAATTGAAACATATAGAATAATAATACGTAGTATTACAGTTATTATATGGAGAGTTTAGTTTAAGTATTACAGTTATCAGCTCCGTACCCATTTACTACGTCAACATTATCCTTCAGGAAACTGGAAAGTTTAGTTTAAGTAAACCCAAAGCCTAATTACTTGTTAAACCTTGTGTAACACGCCACAAACTGTTGCAAATAACAAGATGCCAAACATTTTTTTGGACTTGCGCTTCTTTAGCCTTACGTAAGTCCATCCCAGATTTCCTAATTTGATTTTTCATTTTATTTGTGTATTTTTAATTAATTAAGTAGAGATAAATTTTATTTCATGTTTTACCTTTGTATTAATTATTTTATCTTTAAATTAAAATATAAATATCATTTAATAGAGATAATATAGTAAACTAGTCGTGTTATTAATTATTTTTCTTAATTAATATGCCATCTTAATTTGGGACTGAGGGAGTATTATAAAAAAGCTATTTTTACATATAATTATTCACAATAAGTGATTAACTACTCCCTTTATTTCATTTTAGTTGTCCCATTTCTAAAAGTATTTATTTCAATTTAGTTGTCTTTTTCATGAAGTCAAGAATATTTTATTACGTTCTTTCAATACTATCATCAATATTAAATAACTAAATAAAATGTATTTACTAAAATTTATATTTTTAAAGTATAATTAATAAAACTAATTTAATAAAATAAATCATTAATAAATATTTTTTTAAGAAGGGTGTCAAGTTAAAAATAGCCAACTGTTTTGAAATGGATGGAGTATATATTTAATTTTACCAAAATAAAAGAAAGAAGGCAGTGCAATAGCAACAGCAATAGCAAAAGAATGTAGTGCAACAAATAACACTACTTCTTCCTTAGTTAGAAGTCTAAATAACGAGTCTCAATATGGAAAAACCATTATAGGGAGGGAGGAGGGGGTGAGTACTAACCTTCGGTAGTTAACAGGAACAATTCCAGCACGGTAGACAGCAATTTTGAGGAACATAGGCATGGCAAGGTCGAAATGTGGGCGAGGTGGGTTGCACCATCCTCCATTATCATTAGGCAAAGCGTAGTTTGGTGGGCAGAAATTTGTTGCTGTTACGAAGATGGATGGGTTACCAGGGTTGCAATATTCCTTAGCGTTGGTACACTTAATCTCGAAACAAGCGCCACAGCTTAACCCATTGTTGAAAAGAGCCGTACTCAGTGCCGCGTTGTTTACTCCGTAGCCTTGGCTGTACAGATTCCCATAGCCACAAGCCCCACCTATACACACACAAAAAGAGAAAACAGAAATTGTAAATTCATCAGTAATTAACCTTCTAATTTAAGTAAAAAATGGCGCTAAACTATTAGGATTGTAATTTTGAGGAGAAAACAGAGCAAGGGATATAAAAACACAGTGACGAGGCGAAGCGAGGTAGGGCCTGGAAGGAGTTTGGAAAAATTAATACAGTAATATTTTATTTGATCAATACAATATTTAAGAAATAAGTATTGACTTTATTCAAATTGCAAAATTATCTTCTTAAAAAAAGTAATAGTATTTAAAATCAAGTGAGATCACTTTTAATTGAAAAAAATAAATAGAAAAAGGAGCAATAGTATTTAAAATTAAGTGGGATCACTTTTAATTGAAAAAAATAAATAGAAAAAGGAGCAATAGTATTTAAAATTAAGTGGACTACTAAGGGTAAAATTATAATTTTCATTTAAAAACTTACCAAATAAGGAAAGACGATATTATTTTTGAAACGAACCAAAAAAACAAATTACAACACATAATTTGGAATGAAGGAAATACAAAATGAAGGAAGTACAAATTTAGTGAGGTTTGACTGTGTTTCATTGTGAATTTTTTTTTAAGAAATTAGTTTTTGTTTTTAAAGTAAAAAAAAAATGATATTTTGATAATTGAAATTGTGTTTGGTCATGAATTTAAATTAAAGTTGTTTTTAAATATTTTTGAATAATTTGGAGCAAAAGAAGGTAAAATAACTTTTTATTGTTTTGCAAATTCTTAAAATTTCAGAATTTGAATTCCGAAATTTTACCACCAAACATGTTTTCCAAAGTTCAAAATCGAAAAAAAAATTCTAAAAAAATTGCATGGTCAAACGCATATTTACACTTGAGGTTGAGGAGTACCAAAATATGTATAGTCTGTCTAGTTTAAGTTGAAAACCAATAATTTTGCACTAAAATGTTGACAAGATTAGAGACGCAGGTAGCATACCCATGGTGCCAGAAGCATCAGAGCCACCATAGAAGGTAGCATGGGCACTAGTCCAGGGTCCGCCATTGTAAACGCCGGGGATTTTGGCGGTAACGGCAGTGACAAAACAGACAAGAGTTGCAATGCAGAGTGTCCAATTCACAGCCATGTTTCACACGGTGAAATGTTGTTCAGTGTGTGAAGAGCGGAAAATTGTGTGTGAGAGAGAAACGGGAAAATGGGATTTGGGGTTTGAGTAGAGTGTGAACTGAGAGGGAAAGGAAAGTCGGGGAGTATTTATTGAGGAGTTGCAATGGCAGGCCTCGTAATTAAATGCTCTGTTTTGTTAATTTAATTTTTATAATGTGTGTTGACTTTGAATATGTGAGAGGTATATTGCTAGTATATTTAAGTATCATGGGTTTAAGCATGTACTCACTTCCTATCAAAATACTAATCACATTTTGCTTATTAAGAGAGAAACTATAAAATTTTAAAATACTCTGTCTGTTCCATTTTTCCTTCCCAAATTTTCTAATTTGATAGCCCATTTTACTTGTCCTTTTTTACTTATCAAAATAAGACAATTTTTTTTTCATTATACCCTTAATGTAATTGATTACTCTTTGTTATTAGTCATCCATCAATATTGAAACTAATAACAAGACACAATTAGAAGGGGCAAAATGGTAAAGTTATATTACCAATCATTATTTTCTTATAGTCGTGTCATCTCAATTTAGGACGGGTAAAATAGAACGGGAGTACTACTTATCATATCCCTCTATTTTCTTAATGTCCTACAATTGCTTATGTTTCTTAAATGTTGTAGTTTTATTTTGAATCGGTGATCTTTAGGTTGTGCATGCTCTATGTTGTTGTTATTGTTATTGATATAGTTAAAAAAATTACAAATACTTTAATCAACATTAAAATGTACCTTTTTTCTCCAAAATATTAATATAGTGAAGAATTATAACTTATATTGTATATTTTGTATTTTTTTTAATATCTAAATTTAAATATTAAATTAACTTAATTTAATTTAACTCTAAAACTTAGTCAAGTTAATTTTTAAAAAGCGAAAGGTGAAAGTGAAAGAAAACGAAAGAAGTATTACATTTTATATAGTTTTTGGATATGTACATTTTATTCTATCTTTTTTTAAATTAATCTAATGTAATTTAGTTCTCAAGATTAGTTAAATTAACTCTTGAAAAGGAAAACATGATAAAGATTTTGGAAATGAAGGGAGTAATTGAGTAAAACATGTAATGTACAAGGATACATGTGAGTATGGGTGGGCATATTTGGTTTAAATTGAAAAAATCGAAAAATCAAATCGAAATTTAATTTTGGTTTTGATTTTTCGGATCAGATTCGGTTTGTAATTTTAAAATTTCAATTTTTAGGTTCGATTTTTGATTTAAAAAAAAATTCCGTTAAATCGAAAAACCAAAATTTTATAAATAAATAAATAATTTTTTATATATATATATATATATATTTAGTAATTCACATTCACAATTAATATTTAACAGCAAATTCGCATACGTCGCAGGCTATTTATGGATTGTTTTAGTGACTCAAATATTTTATGGACTATTTTGGTGACTTTGGACTATTTTATGGACTATTTATGCAAAGTTATATTATATGTAATGATTGATGACATTATGTATTATGTTAAACTTATGATTATTTCATTTCGTTTCATCCATGTTGAGTTATTTATATTTAGAAATGAAAAACAGGTTTTAAAAAAATAATTTTTCTAAAAATCCCTGTCAATTTTAAATGCTCAGTTGTGAAAAATAGAGGCTAACTACTTTAATAGTTCAAACTGAAATAAAAATCCGAAATAGCCAAACCGAATTTATAAAAACCGAACCAAACCGAATTTATTTCGGTTTGATAATGAATGTCATAAATGTCAATCCAAAAATTGATAAACCGAACCGATATTAAACAATCAGATCTAACTGATCGAATGCCTACCCCTACATGTGAGGTGAACATGGTGATGAGAATAGCTAGCTAACTCAAGTTAAGGCACATGGAAACATGGTGATGGAGTAAATGAATGTGTGCTAATGATTCATGCTTAAACTTATGGCAAAGCCTAAAATTTCATAGGAAGCTTTGAGGTTCTTGATTTCGTGTTAGCAAAACTACCTAAAAACTAGTGAAACAAATTGCTATAGTAATGTGACGGTAGTTTTTCAAGTTGAGAGTACTAGTTGCTAATAGGATAGCAAATTAGCAATTGGCAACTTGCAAATAATGACAAATTATGGGGTAAACATTTAAATACACTCAATATTTATATTACATTAACAGATGAAAGTGTTTGTACATTTACTTCTCGTACTCTTACCAAAAAAAAAAAAAAGTACTATATTTCTTGTACTTAACTATGATAAAAGGCGCAACCAGGTAAGGGTGAATGAGTTCACTGAAATTCATGTTTACAAAAATTATACTATACAGTAGTTAAAACTATTTTTGTCTGTATAATAAATTTTGAATTTCCTATAGCTTATTATTCATGTGTTTACTGTTCATATTTAATCTAAATCCCCTTAGTAAAAGAAATGGCTCTACTACTAATTATGATCTTATACAATGCATTATTGTCTCATTAAATTAATCAACTATGATAAATAAATATGATTTGTTGTAAATATCTGATATGAATAAATATTTATCATAAAATAAGTTTTTTTTCTTAAATGTACATGAATTTTAGATCACTTTAAATGGATTTATACTAGCATGTTGTTTAGAGTTCAATACATGATTATTCCTAGCTAATTATAAATTTGCTTTCCACGCTGAGCACATATGTACGTTCCAATTGAAAACAAGATCCTCAATTGTAGGCTACCGAGTTTTAGATAAATGAGGTCATGAATATAACTGAAACCATGTGATCTTGCTTATGCTCATGATATATATATTCATATTTTTCTTCTTTTTCTTATTTTAGTTAGACATATTTTAATTTCTGCTGTAACTTGTTTCTAGAAATTATTGGATAGAAAGAGACAATTTGCATTGTTAGCTAATTCTCTGTTTCGATCTATGTCAAAAAAATGCTCTCCTTTGCGATAGAAATGTTACGACTTGTTTTATTCCTAAAGACATTTTATATTCTCTCTCTCTATCTATATATATATGTGTGTGTACAAAATTCATAATTCTTCTTTTTACTCTTAAATTTTTTTATCTATTCAGATTAAGGTACATAAAACAAACTCAAGATACGACTTTAAAAAATGTTTCTCTTTTTCTGGACAATTTTGTTGACAAAAAGACGGGGAAACCTCTACAAAAGGGAAAGAAACAAAAAGGAGGACGAAAAGTTGGAAACATGGGAGACTCACCGTACTGAGCTCCCAATATAGTAAAACTTTTGGCTACATATCTTACTAAAACATCATGAAATGGGCTTGTTGTTTTCATTAAGAAAAAAAATACAATCCATACGTTGTTGTAATTAGCAATTACAAAAGGGACATAAGAAAGTAGATGCAAATTAGACTTTCAATGAAACATTAGGTTGGTCTGAAATTGCGCGGCTTACATGCTTTTTTTTTAGGAAGAGTTAATACATAAATATGATCCTAAACTTGACATCAAATTATAATTTTGATCTTAAACTTTCATAGTGCACAAATAGGACCTTTAACTATTCAAAACATGAAAAAATATGACCTCTGATTTTGCAACCCCATGCGTGAGTTTCATTTGCGCCTATGTGGAGAGGTAATCCAATCACACGGTGCCACGTCGTTAAAAGGGCTGACTTGGAGAGAGGCCATATTTGTGCAGTTTTAAATAGTTAAAGAGCATATTTGTGTACTGTCAAAGTTTTGTTTTTGTGTTAAAATGACGTCGTTTTTATTGTTGTTGTTGTTGTTGTTGTCGTCTACTGGGCTATCTAAGTGTCTTGTTTATGTGGTTCAATATTAATATACGTACATAAATATACATTTTCTATCTTATATATATACAACGTAATTTTTTTACTGAGGGGGTTCGGGTGAACTTCATGGCAACCACGTAGGTCCGCCCCTCGTTAATTTAATAACGTTTTAATAATGTTAATTTAATAACATTTTAATTACGTTAATTTGATAACGTTAATTTAATATACTACTACTACTATCCTTAATAACATTAATTTAATAACGTTTTATTAAAACTATAATTTTTTTATTATTAGTATAGTTTCATCTTTAATTTAATATTTAAATAAATAATATTTAGATATATTATATAACTTAAATTTGTCCTCTGCTTTATAATATATATATATATACCCGCATGATTTTTTCGTATGAGGCTGACCCTGCTAATTAATAAATCTTCAATATTGCTCTTTTTCCGCAATGACAAAAGAAATTAGATGCCATTTTCATCTTTGAACCGAAAATAATGAAAAAATAATAGTGAAGAGTCATTTAAAGGTCATATTTGTGCAGTTTTGAATAGTTAAAAGTTATATTTGTGCACTGTCAAAGTTTAGGGTCATATTTATGTATTATGCCCTTAGATTTTAAGCTGGACGCACCCAATTTTGCGTGATGAACACGCGTTTTGCCACGTAGTATCGGAGGTCATATTTGTGCAGTTTTGAATAGTTAAAGGTCATATTTGTGCACTGTCAAAGTTTAAGATCAAAATTATAATTTGGTGTCAAGTTTAGGGGCGTATTTATATTTGTGTATTAACTCTTTTAAGAACAAAACGAACTCAGTCTTAACCATTTCAAAGTTTAGCTAATGAGGTAAGTATTACTGATATGATTCAATATTTTATATACATATATGAGATAC
Organism: Capsicum annuum; assembly: GCF_002878395.1. Taxonomy (NCBI): domain Eukaryota; kingdom Viridiplantae; phylum Streptophyta; class Magnoliopsida; order Solanales; family Solanaceae; genus Capsicum; species Capsicum annuum. The sequence continues at coordinate 169,164,699 of NC_061120.1, read as the reverse complement.
TTTACACGGCTGGCACACCAATTGTTTTTTTAATTATAGGAGGGCATGAATAAACTAAGAATTGAGAAAGTCGGGTTCTATTACCATATAGTTAAGAAGATAAAATATGAGACATAATTCAACTTTAAAAGTTAGTTAACGTGAGGTAAAAAATATTGTTCCAAATTCAACTGTAATAAAGTTATAATTTACGAGGTAAGCTATATCGCTCCAAATCATATAAGGAGAGTAGGAGACAACAATTGATTTTATAAACTCATTAGTCATGAGTTCCAAGAGAGACTTAACAATAACAGTTTCCAATTGGAAGTGTCCTTATCTATAAGAGTAGATCTATTTTGGCTCTTTTAAATATAAAATTCAGGGCATCTTTAATCTCTTACAAGTTTGTTAAAGTGGAAATATTTGATTCAACTAATTAATAAAATGGATTTAAAAACTGACGATGACTAAAAAAAGTTGACCCAAAAAGATCGACAAAACTTTCAGAAAAATTGAGAAATTGATCGAATTGAGTCATTTTTTAGCTCCAAGAAAATAAATAGAAAATCGACTAATCTAGGACTGATTTCGAAAAGAATCGATCGACTGAAAAAACCAACTGATATCAGCCGATGTAATTGAAAAATTATTTTTAAAATATAAAACCGTCGAGTTAGATAAAAACCATATTCCACAAAAATATTTTTAGCACCACCGTCCAGGACAATTTTGACTAAAAAAACTTCGAACACATAATACATTTATGGTAAGTGCAATTAAGGAAAAATAAAATAACAAAACTTATTGAAAAGGAAATACTCTCTTATGACGGATTAATCCAAAAGGTCCAAAGCTTACATGTGAAGCGAACAATTAATTTGGAATGTGGTTGCTGCTGCTTCTTTCTTGATCATCTTCTATAGCTAGTCTACTGTTTCTTCCCTTTTCTTCATCTACGTACCAAACTGAAAATCCAATCTCCCATGTGCCTACACTTATTGCAATCTTTTTTGTTTATGCGTATTTTCTTATTACTCCATTCGTCTCAATTTAAGTATATATCTTAATTTAATTCAGCACAAAATTTAAGAAATAAAAAGAAAATTTTATGTAAGCGTTTGGTCATGAGAATTTTTTCACTTTTCCTTCAAAAAAATTATTTCATTTTAGTGAAAATAGTAGTATTTGGCTATAGAAGGTGAGCCTTGGAGTAACTGGTAAAGTTGCTGCCATGTGACCAACAAATCACGGGTTCAAGCCTCGGCAACAGCCTCTGGCAGCCCTTCCCCGGACACCATGCATAGCGGTAGCTTTAGTGCACCGGGCTACCCTTTTAGTATTATTTGGCCATAAAAATTATTTTACTTTAGTGAAAATTGTTTTTGGAAAAGTAAAAAAAGTTAAACTTATTTTTACTTTTTTCACTCTTATTTGTCCTACAAAATTTCAAAAACAACTTCAATTTTTATTTATGATCAAACACAAATGAGGTCTAAATCTTATAATTTTAAATTAAAGATGTATGTAATCCTTCAAATCTCGTCAAAGTAGAACATTAAAATTGAAAAACTAGAAAGATAGATTTTTTTAACAGACCAAATGAGAAATAAGACACTTTAAGGAAGTAAATTTTATTATCTCTCATCCTTTGTTATTGATCTCTCTCTTTCTTTCTTTGTTGTTCGGCATTTTGACCTTTGATTGTTTCGTCATAACAAAACAACTTAGGAAGCGGGGAAAAGTTAATCATGAAATATATATGTAGGAGCATCTAATATTATGATGTATATTGACATATTGTCACATCTAAGAATATAAAATATACAATCAAACATGTTACTTTTTTTTTTTAGTTCTTTTTTTATACTTTATATTTGAAATGATAAATGCAGATATAAGTCCATAACGATCACTAGATGAAAAAGCAGTACTGCACATGTTACCATCGGACCATATAGCTTATAATAGATGATATATTTGTTTTATACATTATCGCTTCAAATCTTCAAATATTACACAAAATACATGATAAATGAACATGAAACATCAAAGTTTGGTTAGCAACTTGAGATTTAATCATTTTCTCTATGGAGCATGCAAGTTGAACTCCCCCACGATGGGTCATGTGCATGTAAATAGAATACACAAAATAATTTTGTAAGAAGACTCAAAAACAACCATCCAAACGTGTAATTTAATGGTCGAGAAACTGGATTGAAAAGTATGAGTCTTATATTTAAATTTAGTAGAGACAGGAATACTAAGTGATTTCTTCTCAAATGTCTAGCCTTGATTTACACAATTAGCTAATATTTATTGGTGATGAAAGGTGACAGCAGTGGCGGCTCAACCATATCCTGAGCCTAAAACCAGAGGGCATTGTCTTAAATTCTTTTATATATATATTATTTATTTAAAATTTATTTTTCTAGCTTTTTGAGATGTAAAATTACTAATATTTTTTTTTATATAATCACTATTTTTCTAATAATTCTTTTTCAATTAACAATACAACTAATTCATTTAATTTGTTTTGAGACGTTGTTGATCTTAAGTAAGATTTTATTAATTTTAATTTTGAAAAATTTCTTTCGGGTGAAGCAACCGTAGTAAAAACTGTTTATGTTATTCTATAAGTAATATAAGCATTTGAAAAAGAATCAAATCATTTTATCTGATTGAGTATATCGATCAAATATAGTATTTTCTTACTATTAATTTCCCCTAATCCTTTCATTTCAAGAAATATGAATTGTGAGTCACTTCTGAGTGACAGATACCTCGTAAAATTAGATATTTACAAGCTGAATTAATTATCAAATTTATGAAAAAAGGACAACCAAAAAGTGAGTCATGTATCGTGACCAACTGAATCTAGTAAATCTTATAAATCATGAAAAAGGCATAGTTGATCATACCAAATTTACGTATACATCAATTTAAGTTTTCAACAACATATCCTTAATTCCAGAAGATGATGAGTCATGATATCCATACAAATACATGTGACTTTGCCATCAAGCTCACTTTACTAACACCATCACCTCCCTATCACTAAAGCAATATATCCAGCATGCGTGACTCCTCCCAAATCCATCGATCAATAGGATCCCTTCATTTTTAACTAAAAATTTCGAATTCAAGGTTTATAATTAAAAATAAGTCTACTAGGGAGTGTTTACCTTTTAATGGCCTTAATTACACAACACAAATTTGAATCAGTTAGGACTCCAAAATCAAAACTCAAACACTAGATTCACTTCAAGTTATTGTTGTTCTATTCTCCTTTATGTGTCCGAAACTCACTTTGAGGCTCTGATTTTTTTTTAATGGGGGTAGGAGAAGGGAAAATGGAGAGAGAAGTTACAATATAGGAAATCGAATCCTCAACAATAAGGTGGGAGTTCATGTAGGTAACCAACTGAGCTACTAAGAGTAGTCCCTGATTTGCATTGTCTGAGTTATTAAATAGGGAAATGTCTCTATCGGGATTGTTTTAATTTTTAGGTCTCGAACTCACAACTCCTAGATTACCACAACCTTTGATGATGCATCATAAGTAATTAAGCTTAACATTACTAAAAAAAAAAAAAATCGGAAAAATCAATCACAAAAAACCGACCACAATGCCCAACCATAAGTGGTCGATTTTATTTTTTTTATATATTTTTTTAAAAGCGACCACAAGTGGTCGCTTTTATATTTTAAAATTTCAAAATAATCATTTCAGTTTTTTAAAAGCGACCACAAGTGGTTTAAAACCCCCGCAATTTATAACGGAGGTCTAAAACCCCCGCAACTTTATAAATTTTAGCGGCAGATTTTTAACCCCCGTATTTCATATAATTTTATGGAAGTTAAAATAAATCCCGCAATATTATCCGTTTTTTATAGTTTGTACTTTGGATTTGGATATTTTGTTGTAGTTTTTACACTTTGGTATGTTTTGTTGTAGTTTTTACACTTTTACACTTTTGTTGAACATTTTGTATGTGTTGTAGTGGAATTTTGTATGTTGTATGGGAATACACTTGGTTTGTTGTTGTATTGTATGTTGTTTCATTTGTTGTTTTTTATTTTAAAAAAAAATCAGAAAAATCAACCACAAGTGGTCGGTTTTAGTAAAACTAATTAATTAATTTTTAAAAAAATCGACCACTAGTGGTCGGTTTTAATAAAATTAATTAATTAATTTTACAAGAAAACCGAATTAATTAATTTTAAAATAAAACCAACCACTTGTGGTCGGTTTATTTTGAACTTTTTTATTTTTAAAATTATTTTTCTATTTTAATAAAATAATAATAAATTTTAAAAATATATATATATATATTTTTTAAAACTGACCACACGTGGTCGGTTTTTAAAAAGCTACCATAGTTTTACCGATCACGCATTTTGGTTGATTTTGTGGTCGAAAATTGAGGAAAACCGACCATATCCAGTTTTTTTTAGTAGTGTAACTACTACTACTTGTCCTCGTATGTTGGGTATTACTTTTCCTATCTCTAGAGCGTAAAGAAATAGCAACTTTTCAAGTTTCGAATTTTTGTAATTAATTATTACTTCTCATATATAAAGAAAAGAAAATAGAGAGAGAAGTATTTAATAGAAGCCTTAGTAAAAAGAGAGAAGAACCGATCACACACTGCAGTGGATAAATCAGAAATACAAGAGACGAAATCCAAAATTGAATCAGAGAACGCAATTACATTATAATTTCTCAAATCAACAATTGAACTAGAAAATGTGATTATATTATAAGATCTCAATTAAACAAATCAAATAAGTTCAAATTAACATAACATGAAATCTATATTATTAAGCTAAAAGCTCCAGGGAGAGCACCACAGTGAAAAAAAATTAGATTAAGAAAATATATTGTGTCAGTATAATTAATATTCCATGGTTCATATATAGCTACATGATCTCTGATACTCCAATAGGCAAATTGATAAGCAAAGGGCTTATGTGATATGTACTAGTTTAGCCACACGTGTCTCGTACGTGTAAATTTTGATTATTTAAAATTAAATAATTTTATCTATTGCAAAGGTTTTTAATGAAGTGCAAAAAGTTTAAATCACTTCTCAAAAACCCTTTCTACTTTAATATAATAATATAAACATGACCTATATTTTATTAAAAACACATATCTTTTACCATTAGAAGCTTCAATAAATTTAATTTTATAAAATCACTTTAATATTATAAAAGAAAATATTCAGAGATTAATAAATCAAAGATATTAACAGCACGATAGTTAGTGCATACAATATTATGTACAAAAGCAATGACACCTTCATTCCTTTGAGGTTGTTGCTTTACGTTGAGAATATTTAGCTTTGAAATCAATAATAAGTACTTTCATATTGAATATCTAGAATGTAAAAGTTAAACCTAAGTAAAGTCATCAAGCAATAATTATCTAGAGAACAAAATACAAGAGAAAAGTAAGAAAAGCTTTAGGCAGACCTATTATAGAGAGTAAATCTCATAACATCTGCGAAGCGATTGAAATAAAATTTTTAATTGTGTTACACAGTTTAAATAAATATACAAACTAAAAGTTTTCCAAAAAAAAAAAAACGTTATTGTAGTTTTTATTGGGATCTAATATTATTAGTAATATAAAGGATTATTAATTCTAGTACCTCATTGCCATTGTCCGCAGACCGCAATATACCTGTCATATCTCCCTACATTTCTCTTCCAATATTTTGTTTTTCATGTACAAGAAAAAGAAATCCACCAAATTAATTCCATTAATACTTTTTGCCATATATTTAGGAGTTTTTATCCTACCAAAGTTTTTATTAATTGTCATTAACTTTGATGACTTTTAATAAGGAGGGATTTATTATAATTATTTAATTAATTTTTAAAATCTTAAATATTAGAAAAATAGTGAAAAATAATTTTATCTAAAGTAGAGACTTTTAGTGAAGGGCAAAAAGTTCAAACAATATTTCTAAAGCCCTTCACACTTTAAAATAACATACAAAAAATTCGTAGAAAATATCAATTAAGGTTAAAATAAATGTTATACTTACAAATTGTTAGTAGAATCGATACTTACAAATTGTTATACTTTATTTATGCGATTTTCTTAACTTCGTCATTCTATAATTGTTTCCATTATTATCATGATTGGTATGAGATTAGATTTTGTTTAAGTACAATTTATGAATGAAATTTAAATTATTCATAATAATTTAATTAAAATTATAGTTGTAGTCCAATATCTAGAATTATTTATAAATAATTCAAGCTGATTATTTCTTCACATTTAAGATAAATTTAATTTTGGGTGTGGCTAGCAACAATTCTCGAATAAGAATTATGTACAAAATAGATATTAAAACTGAGTGAACAACCATAAAAACCTAAGAAAACTATATATTATTATATTATTATAGATCGTAGGAATTCTTTAACTTTTAAAATATATTTTCTTTATCACATAAAAAATAATTAATAAATTAATTTTTCAATTAATAAGTCTTATGACGTATCAATATTATGTAGTCAAAAGGATCCATATAAAATATGTAAAAAAATTCCTTATAGAATCAAAACCAACTCTTGGATTTTACTAACAAAGAAGAACAAAAGATTAAAGAAAAGAGTAACATAAAATATAAATTCAAAGTTTACGAACCTCATGTTCAGAAATATATTATACATAATTTTGATATGACGTCATCAAAATATCAATCAACTCTTTAGCAATTGAGAGAGACTACCAAGAAAATAAAAGAGAAAAACAAAAAGAATAGATTAGTTGTAAAAAGGAAAAAATTAATTAAAAAATAAATTATATGAGACTCACTATACCTTATTTGAAACTTCATGTAAACATTGATAATTTTGGTTGTCAACATTGATAATTCAATATTTTTCGTAAGCAATGTGAATTCACAATGGAACTTATATATTATGAAATATTAGTTTGACTTAGTTTTACTTGTGTAAGGAGTCCTAAAATATATGGTAAGGATCCTAATCCTAGGGAAATTCGTAAAAGAAAAACAAATTTAATAAATTTTATAAATTTAAAATTATTTCTATATATTAATAATAATTTAAGTAAAAAAGTGAAAAGACAATTTTGTCTATTACGAAGACTTTTAATGAAGGACAAAATATTTAAATCATTTTTCTAAAGGTGTTCACACTTTTGACGATTTCTTCATAAAAGGACTCTTGCAATTGATACCATTTTATTATATTTAATAAAATAGAAGATGACTTGATCAAGATGAATTTGTAATGACAAATTAATGAATATCCAAAGCTCCCATATGGTACCCCATCATAACTTGATACGCAACCTCTCATTTTAGTTAACTAACTTAATTTGCAAATAAGCATTGCACTAAATGCTTGCAAAAAGAAAAAAGAAAGAACAATAATCATACAAGGTCGTTGGCATTTAATAGACGAATAATATTGGAGTCATGGGGCTGAGTGCTTAGTTGGATGAATAAT
>NC_061120.1:169039570-169154226 GCF_002878395.1 Capsicum annuum | reverse complement strand
GAATAATATTGGAGTCATGGGGCTGAGTGCTTAGTTGGATGAATAATTTGTTACGTTACCCACGGATGTTACCACAAAATTACCTCTCTCTCCTCAAGAACTCTCTCAAGTTTTCTTTATCCTCTTCATAGATTTAATGTGTGTGAACTACTAATCGATCCTAACAGTTGTAGGGACCGCGTGTAACTTCACTCAAACTCCTCATACTAGTGGAGTTGGGTGACACTTTAAATATTGGACATGTTCCCTCTATTTTTCTGATGTGGGATTGCTTTTGCTTTCCAACAATCCCTTCAAACCAATCCCTTCAAACCAAGACCACATCACTTGTGACCTCCCCGTACCGCCACTACCAACCACTGGGACACGCCGCTTCACCACCACTTGTCAAGAAGACTTTCGACACAAGGCATCAACCGTAGATCTCAATTACTAGGTCACTTCAATTGATCTGCCAAACATCTTGTACCTCCATTATCACCTAACGGGACACGTCGCCTGACCACCACTCGTCAGGAAGACTTTCGACACAAGGCATCACCTGCGGATCTCCAGTCTTGTTGTCACACGGGGAACTTCTCACCAAACGCAGTCCACTACTCCGACACACACGAATCTGGACTCTGATACCAGTTGTTGGAACCGCGTGTAACTTCACTCAAACTCTGTACTAGTATGATATTGCCCGCTTTGGGCCAGCCCTCACGAATTTGTTTTTGGGCATGTCCCAAAAGGCCCCATACTAGTGGAGTTGGGTGACACTTTAAATATTAGACATGTTCACTCTATTTTTCCGATGTGGGATTGTTTTCGCTTCCCAACATAATCAAAGTTTATAATTACAGTAGGATAACTTATGAAATGAAGAGAATATTATCAGGATTATAATCTCGTTTGGTTGGAAAATAGGCTATTTTGGAATTAATTATTTCTATTAGTTATCACGAGATTATAATTTCCCCTTTAATGTGGGACAAGAACAACGTTGTAGTCCTGGAATAACTAAGTTATTACGCGATTTTATTCCAATCAAATATGAAATAAATTTATCTTAAAATTAATTTCGAAATTAATTATCTTTAATCTCTCATACCAAATAATATAACAATATTTATAATAATAAGATATAATTGTATTTATAATAAGAAGAATATTATTATACGAAGTCTTATGTCAAAAGTCAAAACGAGTACGTACCCTACGGATTGATCACTTTGTACCTTCAAGTAATCCAATTATTTTCCATGCGCTTTCGCAATTTTAGGGTATAAAAATTGTAAAATATTAAAATGTTGAGTTGACCTATCAAAGGGGTTTGACTTTTTATATCAAGGTATTTAAATTCACATGCAAACGAATAATTTCATGTTTCTTTAAGACCATAACATAAGCAAACCGTTCGACCGATTATTAATTGCCCTCTTGGATCTACTAATTTTGAAAGTCAATTCTTCCCATTTTTCAATTCTCATATCAGCTGTTTTAAAGTGTGCAATTAGTAAATTCATTCTTATTCAATAGCTTGTAAATCATATAAAAGATGTAAGTTGTACTAGCTAAGTTTGACTGACGCGACAACTCGATCAAGAAGAAGGTGACAGGTCGTTATTCCTCACTTATGAGATATCACCTGTTGTAACCACCAGAGTTGGCATAGTGGTTCAACGCTATGTTCCTTAAGCAAGAGGTCGGGGGTTCGATCCCCGCCTCTGGCGAATGGAGCAAACTCTGTGGCCAGTTCCCTACCGCAAAATGCGTTGACCGAAGAACGGAGGATTAGTCTCACGGCTTCTGGCTGTGGGAATACCTTGGATAACCAGAAAAAAAAAAAGAGATATCACCTGTTGTACTAACTTAGTCATTCGTATGAGTCGTAACTTTATTATTAACTAGATATAAGGTAGTTGCTCCCAATCATAACAATGATTCCAACTACCTAAGGCTTCTCTGCTACAAGTTGGTACTCCAATAATTAAAAATTCCTGTTTTTTACTTGCCTAAAAAGGTTTCTTTATTATTCTGTCGAAATTCAATTTAACCGCCTCTTTCACCAACCTATGTTCTGATATATTCATAATAGACATAATATACAATTAAGGACAACAAGATTTGTTCATAAATAATGACTAATGAATATTATACATTAATAAGAGGTAAGGTCCAAACATGAAAAAGAAAAACATTTTTATGACTTCCATTTGAACAATTCCGTTTTCACTAAAACCTCTTTATAATTTCATGACCAACTTATTATTAGTTACTAATTTAGAGTATAATCACAACTTAAACCTCTTTCATGACCAACTTATTATTAGTTACTAATTTAGAGTGTAATCGTAGACGCGAATGAATTTTCATACATAGTATGACAAGAATTCGTATTATTCAACTTTTCACTATCCTATATATAAGAGAAATATTTTTTATGCATTTTCTTAAGGTTCATATAATTAGTTGAATAATTAACTTGCAATCAGTCCAGAGGATTTTTTTTTTAAGGTAGTTTTATTTATCGAGTGGTATTTTCTTTCACAAATGAAATGTATTTCGTGGATGTGATTAATTTCTTTGCTAGAAGGGTGTGATTCCCATATTGAAAATGTTGATATTACTTATGTTGTTACTAGTAGAGGCATGATAACTTGCGCGCACAGTAAAATTTTATTTTTGCTTGAAACTTGAAAGTAAGATTTTCCTATTAAAAAAGCATTCTTTTTGTTTACTTGCTACCAAAATATATGTGATTACTTCTTGAAGATGTTATGCTTATCTTGCTGATTAAATGTGAGCTTTTTATTTTTACAACTGTTTAAAAACTTAAGTCAAATATCATGTAGCTTGATTAAAAAAAAAAAATCGGACTTACTCATAATAAAAAAAAAAAGGAAAAGGGTCGAAACTACTTCTAAACTATTCGAACTGAAGTAAAAATACTCTCCGTTTGTTTTTTGACTCAGAAATATTTTTCCATTAATTTTTAACTTATAAATACCCCTCCCTCTAATGAAATGTTACTAAGCACGCCACATGGCTGGTCCACATCAGCTTCTTATTTTTTAAAAAAAACCTTCACTTCATAAAATTTAATAGACAACTTTTGTTGCTCATCAAAATAAGTTGTGGATATATAAAATAGTTTTGCCTGTTCGATCGACCTTAAGTTTTCTTCCGCTTTTTCTGCAACATGAGTCTCATATAGAGGGGCGCTCCTTTAATATGATTAGAAGAAGGGGGCAAGACAAACGTTCATAATATTTAAATAAAGTAAACCTGCTCAATTAATCACAAGCTAAGTTAAGTTCTACCTTATAAGTAAAAGTTATAACTTATCGAGTCATTTGTTCATAATTTCAATTTACTCTGTCATTTTATTTCCCTCGGACTATTAAGGAAAAGCGATACAAGGAAACTTTGGTATGCATAGGTTAGGAGCTCAATCCAAACAAGCTACACTTCCCTGTCAGCCTGCTGCAATCCGGTGAAACTGTTAGACAAAGAATGTAAGAATAGGTTCTAATTTTTGCTTATAATTAAGATAAATGTTCATAATTTCAAGACATTGAACCTGTCAATTGATCATAAATTTTATCTTACGGATAAAAATTAGAACTTTTTCTTATGGACATCAAAATTCTTCTTGGCAAAGTTTTCGTAATCGGATATTAAAATATTTTAGAATATAGAAATAAAAAATTTAGACCAGATACTTTAAGATACAGTAGGCGTAGTTTGTTGATTAAATAGTGTTCTCTAAGCAACGATGGCAGTTGTTATCCGTACCACTTTTTCAAGCCCCCATGACCCATGTGATCCAATAACCATCTTAGTAGAACTAATTAATTTGTTCATAAATAAATACGTACTACTGTGTCTGGTTTCTTTAGAATATTTTATTTTAGAAAAAGATTCAATTTGTTGATAAATTATACTGTCATTGAGAGTTGACCATTATGAGAATAATAATATTTTTCTCATTTCTGGAAGACTTGATAATTTTTTTTAAGAAACATATGCTGTCGTACGTAATTGATTACGTACAATAGTGATCATTTGGGTTCCTGACTCGTAATTGAAGTTCATAATTTGAAATTTGTGTCCAAATTCATAATTTATCTTAATTATTATTTACTTATCTTCATTATTATTTATTTATTATTTGAACAAATATCCTATTTAGTGTAATGTTTATATATATAAACATTACACTAAATAGGATATTTGTTCAAATAATAAAGATGAATATAATAATTAAATTTAATATCTTTTGAGTATGTAAAAATGGAGAATTTATTTATTAAACCTAATCTTTACTAAAAATATTTTTAAAAGTCGATCGACATTCATCTATCATCTGTAAATTGCAACAAAATAATACAATGATAGAGACATCAAGATGATACAATTAAATCTAATCTTTACAAACAAAAATTTTCTCAAAGTCGTCCAATACTCTTCTACCACCTGTAAATAATAACAAAATAATACAATAATAGAGATATAATAATACAACTAAACCTAATCTTTACATTAAAAAATTCCTCAAAGCCGACCAACATCATATTCTCCCAATAGTCAAACCGGTTTATTCTCTAGTTTAACATCTCAATATTTATAGAAGTATTTCCTTAATAAAGTTTTATTTTAGGTGTATTTTTCTAATTGAATAGTAGACATGAAAATATTAATTAATTCTCCTAACATATATTTTAGGAAGTTTAGTAGAAGGAAAATATTTATTAATTCTCCTACCATATATTTTAGGATTCCCATATATTTTAGGAAGTTTAGTTAATATAATAAAAAGTAATTAAACCATAAATTTATAAAAAATAGTGAAAAGACAATTTTATCTAAAGAAGAGTCTTTTGGTGAAGGGCAAAAAGTTCAAATCATTTTTCGAAGGATCTTCACACTTTTAATATTACTAGTTTAGTGTTAGCGCTTTGCTCGTGTATCTCACGTCAATTAATTAAACTATTTATAAAAAGAATAAAAATTATATAAATAAAAAAAACAACAATTGATGTTATTGATTTCAAACTCTTAAATATTATGAAAATTATTAAATAATTATTTTTTAACATTAGAAATTAATTAAATGATTTTGTCAAGACAATAGCATAATTTGTAAGCCAATATTTCAAGTACTTATAATGAAATATGATTCTTAGTTGAAGTTTAAAGAAAATAAAAAATACACATTATAATTAAATAAATGAGATTTATCAACACCGCTCACAACCTTAAAAGCATATGACTAAGTAAAGTGTGTGCACATATTACAAGAAGTTAACAAAAAAAAAATTTTAAAATCAATATTGGAAGTAGGTAGTCAATAAAGTTTTACTATAGTTTTCTAATATTACAATTCAATTCAGATAAAATAACTAAAAATACAATTGCAAGTCATAAATTTTCAGTACTTAGATTAATTTTTTAATGATTTTCAGATAAAACTTAAAGATCAATAAAGATTAATATTACAACAGATACAGTGCTCCTAGACTTCCAAAAATCTTTGCAACACCAAAATTCTTAAGTTAAATATTTTTAAATCACAACAACATATTCAGTATAGTCCTATAAGTGGAGTGTGTAGGTAACTTGATTTTTATTTTGTGAATGTAGATGTTTTCAATGGAAACTGAGGTAATGCAAAAGTTATTCACAAAATAAAAGAAAAAGTTAAAAATATTACCAGTTGGAATTACGGATTATGCCCAAGACAAGACTCACATACAATAGACAAATCATATATCCCCATCCATCTGCTTCTTCTGCATCTCTAAGCAATCTATGCCAATACAACTACAAAATGAAGAAAAGACGACCAAGTGCAAAAAGGAAAAATAAGAAAATTTCAGGACCAACAAGCCCTAGTCTTTGTAAGACCATCAAGCATATTAATATATAACAACAACATATATGTACACAAAACTACCCCTTACCCAAGGATACATATCAAATACAAACATAGGGATACATAATGACACTATATCAACAACTAAATACTACTAAAATAACATATCAATCTGAGAATTTTTCGTTGGATATAAACGTACCTTTACATAGTTAATTTTATAATGCTGAGGAAAGGACTCCAAATTGAAAAAGAAAAAAATGTCAAAGCAATAAAAGTTAACATATGAATTTTAGAATGTTGAGCAAAGAAAAATAAGAATTGTTATCTAACAAACCTTTGCATAGTTATTGATCTGCCTCCGTTACACTATATTTATAGGAGTTTTTAAGATTCTTTATTTATTATCATAGGACTCTTTTTTTACTTACACAAGAAAAGAAAACCTATCAAAATTAATGACTATATATTTTCCTCTTACCATATAGTTTAGGACTCTTTAATCTTTTAATATTATAATTAATATTATAAAGTTAATTAAATAAAATTAGAGGAAAATGATGAAAAGGCAATTTTGTTTTTTAATATATTATAGATTTATATATATATATATATATATACACACACACACACACACAACAATAACAACAACAACAAAAGAAAAATATTAATTAATTCCCCTACCATATATTTTAGGAGTCCCATATATTTTAGGAAGTCTAGTTAATATAATAAAAGTAATTAAACAATAAATTTACAATAAATAGTGAAAAGACAATTTTGTCTAAAGAAGAGTCTTTTAGTGAAGGGCAAAAAGTTCAAATCATTTTTCAAAGGGTTTTCACACTTTCAATATATACTAGTTTATGGCACGTGTCTTGCGCGTGTATCACATTTTAATGAGTTCAATTATATAAAATCACTTCAATATTGTGAAAGAAGTGTCATGATTAATAAACAAATTTGTTGATTTTATTAAAAACGAAACACTTAAATAGAAAATTAATATATTCATATAAATATAAAATCATTAAACCCACTTCAACTAAATTAATAAAAACTACTAAGGCTATAGATCGATAAAAAAAAAACTTTTAAAATAAATTGATATGACATATGAAGCAATTTATATGTGCTCTGATGATGATATCAAAACGCACATTAAGCAGGCTAAATGCTACCGTGTTTTTAGTCTGGACGTCAAAGGATAAACAACAAAATTTATTTAAGAGAATCGTTCCAACCGCATCAATCACCCCATAGTCATACCAAATCGAGCAATGCTTGCTCAACAAAATTTCAACTGATCGTGGAGCCTTTTTAAGAATCGAATTCTACATCATCTTGACCTAAATCTCCTATAATCTTTTCACTACTACTTCTTGTCTATTTGAAGCTTAACCTAAACCACAATATCAGAATAAAACTCGTGAAACGTATGCAATCTTAATCCCCTTGCACACAAAATCATTATATGTATATTTATTAAAATTGAAGAATAAACTCATGCAACAATATGTAAGTTTAAATGAAAGTTATGTGTTGCTTCGTCCATTGCCAAAAAATTATATTGCAAAGAAACCCATTGATATTTTTGTTTTTCATCATCCATCTTCAAGATACCTACAAAAATCAATGCATCTAAAAAGTAAATCAGATATTACAAAAATATAGTTGATGACGTAAAAGAATTTCAAATCAAACAATAAAGAACAACTAATCTAAGATCAAAAATAAATAATTTTTGCTCCGTATATTCATTGTAGATACTATTGTGTATTGTTATAGAAAGGAAGGATACTTAATTTATAGAGGTCTAAAATTTCTAAATATGATAGATACATACTTTTTTTTTCTTAAATTGTTTATGGACTCCAAATAAACTAAAACTCATAAAAATAGGAGTTTTAGATTATTTTTTTTTTACACGTTCATGGTTCCAACTATGTAGATTTTTGATTCTTTTTATATAAAACAAAATAGACTTCTTTTCTTTTAAAAAAAAAAACCCCTCTACACGTGAGTTTTCTTTTAATATCTTCCATTTTTTTTAACGTGAGTTTCCCTTTTTTTTTTTTTTTTTTTTTTTTTTTTTTTACTTTTCATGTTTTCTTTCTTTTATTCCTTTTTTATGTGATTTATTTTATTAGTTAGAATTAAAAGAGGAAAAGGACTCCTAAAATCAATTATTAATATTTAAATATTTTTATATTTTATAATAAATTAAGAAAAGGGTGAAAAGACTGGTTTATCTGTTGTAGATTCTTTTAATGAAGGGGAAAAAGTTCAAATCACTTTTTTTAAGGCTCTTCACACTTATAATATATTATAGATTATATATATATATATATAATGCAAATACTATTGAGTTCGTTAAAATTTAAAAAACAATCTACCTCTGGCTCTGGACAAACATTTCTCTTTTTTAATTTTTTTTTTTTTTAAAAAAATTTTTCAGTTCAAGTTTGTTTCATCTTTTTTTTTTTTTTTTATGCTGGGTATATGAAACTCTACTTATCAACGACTTCAGCTAGGGGGGTGGGCGTTCGGTATTCGGTTCGGTATTTTCAAAGTTCGGGTTTGGTAATTCAGTAATCGGTATTTGAACATAGATACCATATACCATACTTATGAACATCGGGTCGGTAATTCGAAAATCAGTAAATTAAACTTCGGTTCGGTACGATATTTGGTTTTACCATATTAAAGCTGGAGAAGTGCAAATGTACATTTAAACTTCAAAGAGTATTTTTAGTAGAAACCTTATTTAGTATTCTTTTTGTTTCTTTTTACAAATATATTACCAAGTTTCAAGAGATTTTTTGAAACGACTAATACTATTGTCTATTGGGTTGGTTAGACATATATATATATATATATATTCGGTAAATATCGAATACCAAAGGTATTAATCTCTTGAACCAAATCCAATCCCGAATACCAAAATGTTAAAATTTTACTCTCAAATACCATACCAAATACCAAATTACCGAATACCAATTACCAACTTTTTTAATTCGATTTAGTAATTTGATTTTCGGTATTTTATGCCCAGCCCTAACTTCAGCTAGAAAACATTTAGTATATATTTTTTTGGAGGAAGATAAGGTTCAAGAAACATATTTATACAATTACTCGTCCATAAAAAGAGCGAGCAATACTCTTATCTAAAGAATCTTGTACATATGTAAGCGCAACTATATGATCAATCATAACACCATTTAGAATTTAGTTTAACAAATGAATTATTTCAGCGCGCAACTATATGATCAATCATAACACCATTTAGAATTTAGTTTAACAAATGAATTATTTCAGCCCATTAATTATATGGTCAATCATAATATCATTAATTAACTATTTTTTACAAAAATAAAGAGGGCAGCCATGAAAATACCTCCAAACTATATGGGAATTATTACTTTAATCTCCAAACTATTTATTGCAATTAAAACAGTCCCAATCTTGACTAAACGAACTCAAAGACACCTTCTATCTTTCACATGGCATAGCAAGTAGTTTCAACCTCATTTAACTCGTGAGGAACTTATAAAACAAGACAAATAAACAACTAAATGGTAAAAAGTCTCATTTATAACATTTCTGATTAATTTAAATCCCCTCCAACGGCTAAAACTCTTTCTTCTTCCCTACTCAAGACTTCCTCCATAAAAACACTTTAAAACCCCAGCTCTAAACAAAACACAACTGATGGCTAAAGCTGTAGAATTATGAATTGGATGGATGTACCTAGGGATCATGCCAAGATAGAGACGCTGGACCACGACTTACAATCAGCGGGGTTTATTTTAGAGAGAATTTGACGGTAGGGCGGATCTAGGTTTAAAATTGTGGTGCTTTAATATTCGTTAAATTCGATGTAAAATAGGTATAATTATGTAAAATATATATATATATAAATTAGTATGAAATAAAAAAAAAAAATACCCATGAAACCATAAAGATAGTTGAGTGCTTTGATTTTCCTGTGGAACCTTAAACCTTAAAACCAATGATCCCTTAATTCTGAGTCCATCACTGATTGACGAGGATTATATTTTTTAGGGTTAAGCAAATGCGTCTTTTTTTTGGACTTATATTTTTTAGGGTTAAGCAAATACGTCCTTTTTTTTTTTTTGGACTGTAATTATTTATGTGTATGCCACATATACAACATATTGGTACCAATTTCCAGCTGGAACGTGCGTGTAAACACATTCATTAGATTTGACAAATCACTATGTTTTTAAGTTCATCTAGTCAAGATTAGGGTGTTTTAATTGCTAGGAATGGTTTAGGGACTAAAATAATAATTTCCGTATAGTTTGAGTGTGTTTTTACTAATTCTCTCGAAGAATAATTTTTTCTTTTTAAAAATAATTTTTTTGTTGGCTGATCAGGCCATTTTATTTATTGAAAAATAAAAAACAAAGCTGGAAATTGATACTAGTCTAAAATTTGATTCAGGCCAAGCCCAATAGAAACTATCCCGGGAAAAGGAAAGAAACGACACTTCAAATTAAACTATTTCCTTGAAAATGATCATGGAATTTAAATTCTACTTTCTAGCCATTTTAATTTACTGACTGGTTCTATACCGTTTTTACACAACTTTTACACAGGTTTTATATAAATCTTATACATAAATATTCTATACGGAAATTATACAGTTTTGATACATAATTTATATAATAACTGTACATTTGCACTTCAAATTAAATTATTTCCTTGAAAATGACCCTGGAATTTAAATTCCACTTTATAGCCATTTTAATTTACTGACTGATTCTTTACCGTTTTTACACAACTTTTATGCAGGTTTTATACAAATCTTATACATAAATATTCTATACAGAAATTATACAGTTTTGATACATAATTTATATAATAACTGTACTTTTTTTTTACACGTTTTATACAATAATTATATAATTTGTATACACTTTCTATATATTGTACATATACATATTTGATAGAACTATACAATTTCTATACATATATCTTATATAGATTCATATTCTATTTAACAATTATATCATTTTTAAATAATTTAATTATTATTTCTAAACAATAAAAAAAAATAGAATATTTGATCAATTTAAAAATTTATAGTAAAAAAAAATTAAAATATTTTTAAAAAGTCCGAATTGTCCAAGTTGAATATTGTATCAGTATTGTATATAGACTGTATCAGTATCGTATATGGACTGTATATGAAGTACGTGGATCAAAATGACCCAAATTGAGAAAGATTAGGAAATGGCCATAAAATGATATTTGTTTAGCCGACTGCACATTATTTGTCCAAATGCCAAACTTGAACTATAATTGGGCTATTATTTTTTAAAAAGGTCATAGAGTGTCCTTTATCCTTTAATCCCTAGCTATAAACCCCGGTAGTCTTTCCAAAAGGGAGTATATTTTCCATTTCTGCCTCCTCTCAAAGACGTTGTCACCTTGTTGTTGGTGGATTGCCAGTCTCCGTCAACTCCTATTGTGGAGTATCTATGCTCCTTTGTCTGATCTGTTTGAGTTCTTTTTCTTCACACAAGATATGTCACTTATCCAAGGTTGGCCATGTTCTTCTGTGTTCTGAATCTCCTGTTGCAACTTATCTTGAACTTCATGCTCTTTGTCATGTGAAGGGTGTTGTAGTGCAAGGAAAGGAAGAAGGAAATCATGTGGAGTTCACAGTTCTCCCAAAGGTAACATCTTTACCCTCCAAAAGTTATACACGAGATTTTCACTCTTCTGATCTTTCTTTGCTAACAGGTTTGTCATGAACCAACCTGGACATGTAGCTGACCTCCAACACTTCTCGCGGAATCTGATGCAGCTCCCTCTTATTTTTGGTGATAACTTTTGTGTGCTAACATTGCTTAGCCTACCTGATTTAATAGCTGTAATTTGCCTATTTTTAGAACGAACACTTTCGTAAATATGTAAGCTGCTTAGAATCTGCCTCCTAGATGTTTTATCTCTACTGCAAAACTTGTACATGTAGCTTGATCTTTCTAGTTTTTAATCTTAGTGATGGTATTTATGCTTTGTCAATGTTGATTAATTTCCTTCCCGTACTTGGCGTCTGTGAGAATGCATTATATGTCGCTTATGATTGACCTCAATAGCTAGATTTGCTATCAGCAAGTTTGTTTCATTCTCTGAAAACATACATGTATCTCCATAGTCTTCTTTGTCTCAGTAATCTCATCCATATACTCAACAACTTTCCATGGAACTTTCCACACTTCATTGATGATGTTCACTATTAGAAGCGAATCCGACTCAATCAAAATTCTTATAATGTTCTGACTTCTGCAGTATCTGACAACCTCAATAATTGCCCTCACTCTGCTATAATATTTGTTGCAAATCCTATGTTTTCTCCTTGAGCATATATCAAATCTCCATCCTTATTCCTTAGACAAAAATCATATGATCCCAATCCAGGATTTCCTTTGCAAGACCCATTTGTATTGCCTTTAATAA
This sequence comes from Capsicum annuum, assembly GCF_002878395.1. Taxonomy (NCBI): domain Eukaryota; kingdom Viridiplantae; phylum Streptophyta; class Magnoliopsida; order Solanales; family Solanaceae; genus Capsicum; species Capsicum annuum. The sequence continues at coordinate 169,141,877 of NC_061120.1, read as the reverse complement.
CTCCTTGACCTGGCAATTCCCATCTGACTACATGATAGATAATTCTTGGCTTACAGCTACTCATCAACTTGATTATATCTTTCCATTCATTCGCTGTTATCTTCCGCCTAGGGAATTTTCTTCTCATTATGTAGTTAACATTTTGATGTACCACAGTTATTAATCCCATTAGTGTCATATTGCCTCGATGTTTCCTATATTTTCTTCTCTTTCATAAAGCCTAGATGATTAAAGCTGGTACTAATCTGTACAAATACTTCAACTTACTTGCTGTCTCCTACTTTCACCATGTGTTTATTGTTTGTGATAATTGCTTGTTCTCTACTGTTATTCCTGCAAAATTAGCAAAAAATATTTTCATAGCTGTGAAGCTATGGGAGCTGTTAGAAAAAGATAGTTCATTATTTTAATTTGAAACTGTTCACAACATCAATATTTTGAAACCACATTAATCCTCATCCTCTGTAAGTTATCATCGGTGGAACTCTAGCTTTGAAAATTCTCCGAAGAAAGAAATTTATTTTGAAAGGTATTTCCTTATTCCATATGGCACCATAAATCTCTATCTTCTCTCTTTAGTGCCTCATCACTTCCATGCTGATTTAACACTAAATTCACTATTAGTTTCCCCATCCCCCAAGCTTTGTATGTCCCTTCGTTCAATAAATTAGGAGGAATGCATTCAATGATGTAATTAACCATTTCATCAGATAAGTATAAACTCAATAGCAGCTTGTTCCACTTTTCTTTTCTGATGAGTTGTTTGACTTCCATTTCTTCTTCTCCATGGAAATTCTCCTCAATATAATATAAAGCACCCTATTTTGTTCAATTATCAAACCAGAAACTGACCTCACCAGATTTAATCTACCACTAAATATTGTGTTCAATCTTTCTGATTTAGATCATTTTTCATGAGATGCTCTTATTTCTTGTATTACAATAGGATGATTCTTCTTGCAATATTTATTCCACATGAAATTACACCAAAGGGATTCTGAAAGGTTCTAAAATTTCACAAAAGTTTAGTAAAAAGAGCATCTGCCACTGATGTAATGACCTAAAGCTCACTCCACCTTCCTGCTTTGGTCTACATAATTCCTTCCAGGCAACCCAGTGCTTGCCTTTAAGACCCGAAGTTTTACTCCAGAAAAATCTTGCCATCTTTTTATGTATTTGATCTATAACTCCCTTTGGAGGATTCATAGCAGATATCAAGTATATAGGTAAGGATTGCAAAATATTTTGAATCAAAACATACCTTCCCATATAAGAAAAAAACTTACTATGCCATGTCATCACTCTCCTGCGCACCTTGTACCATCTCATCAAAATGAGATTTCCTCTTTCTTCCATAAAAAATAAGACATCCTAAATATGTAAGAAAAAAAATCCTATAGCAATACTTGTGATCGTTCTGATTCTACTTTTAACTGCCAAAGGTACCTTCTCATGCATGTAGAGAAAACTTTTAGATAAATTGATCAACTGTCCTGATACTTTCTTATATTTAACCAATACATTCATCATCTTTTTGATGGATCCCTTATGTCCAGAACAAAAAAAATGGTATCATCTGCATAAATCAGATGATTGATTTTGTCACTCTATTTTGGCATGCCAAATTCTTTATAATTTTAATCATCATTGGGCTCATTCAAGCTTCTGGACAGAACTTTAGTAGCTATAATGAAAAGAGTAGGAGATAATGGATCCCCTTGCTTAAAAGCCTTCTAGATGACTGGAAAAAATCATATGAATTTTCATTAACTAGTATTGAATACCAGTTATTGGACACCAATCTCCAAATTATGTCAATGATTCTTTCGGTGAATCCAAATTTAAAAATACCCATGATACTCTATCATATGTTTTTGTCATGTCAAGTTTAACAACAATGTTATGAAATTCATTTCTCCTGTTTATATTCCTAGTAATTTCTTGAGCCAACAAAATATTTTCAGCAATGCTTCTCCCCTTTATGAATTCTGTCTGATTCTTGAATATAATATCAGGTAGAAAATTCACCAACCATCCATGTATCACTTTGGATATCACTATGTTAACATATGTTCTCAAGCTTATTGGTCTTAAATGAGTGAAATGACTGATCTTTTCCCTTTTTAGAATAAGTACCAGATTAGTATGGGTTATGTACTTAGGAAGTTCATATCCACAGAAAAAAGCAATAACCATTCTAATCATATCCTCTTTGATAATGTCCCAACAATACTGAAAGAACTTACCTATCTGGACTTTCACTATTTAAAGGAAAAACAACTTATTTCACCTCAAGTTCACTTAGTGTTTTGTCCATTTCTCCTTGCCGTTTCTGCGTAATTAAGGTAGGTATACAATTCAACATAGAGAAGTCTTCATTTGTATTAATCTCCTTAAGCTGAGCCTCAAACACTTTCACTGCTTCTTCCCCTATACTAACAGTATACTTCAAAACTATTCCTTGATCATTCTCAACCTCATTAATATGAAGCCTCTTCCTTCTTTCTCTGACAAAATTGTGAAAGAATTTTATGTTTCTATCACCCTCCTTAAACCATTTCGTATCAGATTTTTGTCTCCAGTATTCTTCTTCCAACTTATAGTGATTTTGCAAATCTTCTTCTGCTTCCATCAATTCTCTCTTATTTTCTTTTGTACTGTTCATCTCCAACTGAAGTTTCTGTATCTTTACTATATCTTCCAAAGTTGTCACTTTATGAAAAATGCTTCCATAGTTTTTTACTCCAGTGAGCTAACACCTCCTTCAAACCTTTTATCTTCTCATGAAATATATAAAAAGGACTTCTCCACATATTAACTTTCCAATTATCTTTAACCAAATTATAGAAATTGTCATGACTGGTCTAAAAATTTAGAAATCTAAATGATTTTATGATCCTTTCCTGGTTAGAATTATATCTGTCTAGCAAAGAAAAATGATCAGAACCGTCTCTGATTAAGTGTTCCACTTTTGATTGTGAAAATTTCTGCATCAATTCAACATTGTCAAAAACCTTGTCCAATCTTTGAAAGATACAATCTTCCCCTATTTTGCTATTTCACCAAGTAAAAATTCTTCCCCGAGAAATTCAATTTTGCTAATGCACAAGAGCTTATGTAATGAGAAAAATCCAAAGTTTCCTCATTAGTGACTGGAAGTCCTCCTTCTTTTTCTCTTTAGCAATTAAAATCATATTAAAATCCCCAGCTATCAACCATGGTTTATTGATGCTTCTACCATAATCCTCCAATTCCTCCTATAACTTCAGCCTTACAAGAGCAGTACACCTTGCATAAATTGTGGTAATCCAGAAGTCACATGGAAAAATTGAGTATGTAAAATTGATTGTAACCTGTTGCACCTTATCTTCTACTACATTTGCTTTCCAAGCATCAATCGGAAAAATCTATTTTTTGAAGGAGCAATTCAATAGAGCATTATCCATTTCAAGCTTTCTCCTATAATTATCTAATTCTTGTGGTCCCGGAAATGGCTCCATTAGGGCAATGAATTCAAGCTTGTGTCTTTTCATCAAATCAATCAATCTATCAAAAGAGTTTTGAGTATTGACTAATCTGATATTTCAAAATAACAAATTTTCAATCATTATTTATAACTTAGTGGTTTAGCTGAGCTACTTCTTATACTTCTTGATTTGTTGGATTTGGTACCTTTTCTTCCTATTCTTAACTTTTTAGTGTGCCTTAGAGATAAATATCCTTTTGTAATTATTTCATTGATGTTCTCCTGAATATCCACTTCTTCTTCATCATCTTTTCCTACTTTCCCTTTGTCTGCTTTTGATGTGTCTTGTGTTGAATCCACAATTGAGTCTGCATTGGTGGTTCCCTGAACTGAAGAGGATTCTTCTTCTAAATCTATACTATTATCTAGAGGTTTTTCGAAGTTTTCCCCATGCCGCCTCTGATTACCTTCAATTATGACAAATTTCTCTTTGCTTCCTTCATTGTCCTTTAAACTATGGTGATCTTTTTCATCGTTATATTTCTTCTGAACATTATCTCCATTACCCTTTTCTTGACGTATATATTGAGTATCAAGCTCTTTAGCAACATTCTTATTCTTTTTAGCATGCACAAAAGCTTCTTCCACCTATTTTTTCGTTGACTCCTTCTCAATGCTCTTTGTATTTTTATTGTCTGCAACTATCTCCTTACTACTCCCCGCATCTATTTGATTATTTTCCTCTTTACTAAGGCTATCAAACTAGTTCCCTGTTGCTACCTCTTCTTCTTCCAATGTGTTATCTTTTTTATGCTATCGTTTCACCATTCATCCTCTATGTTGATGTTTTTCCCTTCTTGCACCATTTGTTTTCCTTTGCTCCAGAAAGGCTGCATCTTTTTTTTTTTTTTTTTTTGTCTCTCTTTGGTCCTTCTTCTCCATGTTTTTGATTACTTCCTTATCTTTGTCTTTCATATTTTCCTCTTCTTCTTTGTTTATCATCTCCTCCTCTTTGGGATATAATTTTGGATACATTACAAAACACTATTTCTCATTATGTCCTTGCAAATTGTAATTTTTATAATATTTAGGAAGATAATCATATTTAATAGTAATCCACTTAGACATGATTTCTCCGGTGTTCTTTTTGATACCAACGCTAACTCTTTTTGGTAGATCACTCAATAAATCTACTTCAACATTTACCCTAGCATAGCTAGACCTCATTTTATTGCTAGTCACTATGTCAACTTGTAAAGGCTTTTCTACAGTCGTAGCTAGTGAAAATATTGTCTCTTTATCAAAAATATTTGAAGGTAGTACTGGTAAAAATATCCATGCAATCGCAATGGACATTTCCTCCTCTGGATCAAATAATGGATCCCACTTTAGAGTTCGCATGAGATAATTCCAATTTCTATGATTGATATAAAAATAGATTTTGATAGCAGGTTAACATAGTCTTCAATTCTTGAGGCTCTTATCAACATATATCTGCTACATAACAAACCTATTTTAATGTCTCCCTTAAGCTCGCATTGTTTCGAGATGAGTTTCCTCAATTCTTAGATGCCAGGCCACCTGTATGAGAACTTTCCTAATACCGCAAATTCTAAATCTTCGTTCACAATCATCTGCGAAACTTCGTCTTCTTTCCAAATTTCTCGAGGTTTCCTATGCAAATACGTGAGTGGTTTAATAGGAATTGGTAATCTCTTATTCAACGTAGGCTAAAGTGTGGCAGCATATATTCTCTCCCCTCCAATACCCATTAGTATATGAGGTATATTTTGTTGAATAACCTCCGGTGGAGGCTGCCCAACGGTCGTTATGGCCATTTCAGCATGATATTTTCCAAGGTTTTAGTGTTTTTCAGTTAGGATTTTTCAAGAACGGTTTTTGGGGATGTATATTTCTTCAAAAAAAAATTATATTCTTAATACCTCGAAGAATAATTTTTTCTTTTTTTAAGCATGATGCTGGTTTTTTTTAGAGGGTGGAGGTGGGGGTGAGAAATAAATATTATGAGAGGAAGGACATATAATAAATGAGAAAAGATATCAAAACCACCTTAAGTTATAGTCCAAAAGTCAAAAACAAACTCAAACTATCACGGCGACCTATTACACACCTATATTAATTAAAAGTGAATCCACCCCAATACACATACAACCAATCACATAGTGGAAGATATTCTACACTCGCCTGCTACATCAGCACCACATCAGTGCCTCAAAAATCTTATAAATTTTATTTTTTATATTTTTTTCCTTTTCTTTTGTTAGTTATATTTTACACTAATTAATTGCTAATTAACTATTAAAATTCTTCAATAATTATACCTTCTTCATCAACTCCATCTCTCATCCCACAGGAAACACCATGCTTCCAGCCGACCACTGCTATCACCGTCTATTCTTTCCTCTTCACCGTCAATAATAAATTCACCATCATACCGCTTCAATTCCTTCTTCTTCGCAACCCACCACCATTATTGTTATCAATTTTTTCTTTTTCACCACCTCCATTTTCTTCTTCTTCATCAACCCATCATCAAATATTTACATAGTTACTTTCTTAAAATCTCATTCTCTTCTCTTTAAAATCTATTTGTGAATTTTTTTCATCTTAGAGTTTTATAGAGAGAGAAATTAGATTAATAGATTGGTTATTGAGTTGCTGAAAGTTGTAAATTCAACATTGATATAATTGTCATGTCTAATTTGGTGCTAAATTATGAGATTTTGAAAAAAAAAAAAAGATTGAAAATGAAGACTTTATTGTGTTCACTAAATAAAATTCTCGATAAAAAGTTATCGAAAAATTAATTTTTTTACGATGAAACACCGATTCCCCATTCAAAAATCAGTATGTTGTTAACCTGTTATTTGCTTATTATATTTAGCTTGTGTTGATTTCTTTTAATGAAGTGGGTATACAAATTTTCTTGAAAAGGAAGAAAAAAGATAAGACTTTTAGTGATTATATATATATATATATATATATTAAAGTACATGCTCATATAAAATTCAAAGTGAATAAATAAAAGTAAACGAAGAGGGTAATTAGAATTTGGTGTAAGGTGCTCGTTGTTAATATAATTACTCAACTAAGAGTCAGGGTCGAATTCATGAAGAGTGAAGACGTAGCATTCACAACTTACAAGTATTGGTAGTTAAGTAAGTGTTAACCCATAGTGCAGAATTAAACAAAATAAGAAATTAAATGGGGTTTTGATTTGAATGATGTTAAAAACAACAACAATTAAACACTATTTTGAGTTTGAGAGATCGAATAGTGTTACCAATTAGAGAGAAACCTTGGAGTTATGCAATCCTAGGTGGGAGTTATGCATAGGTTGGCAATTATTTATCCAAGTTTAGTTAAGGTTTTTAGGTAGGCTAGATTTGGGGGTATTGATGTTAATCTTTCAATAAAATACCAAATCTCACAAGTCGGTTCTTTCGAACACCTCACAAGTGTATCAACTTTGTCAGTCCACTACCTCAATTAACATCCTTATTTAGTTTCTAAGATGATGCTATAAAATGAGCTAACTCAAGTTATTGTTCATCACTCATATTCCCTCTTTCAAGGATGATATTGGTCCAATTGTTCCTCACCCATATCCCCTCTTTCAAGGATGATGCGAGTTCAAGGGTAATTGAGGTTAGCAATCCCTAATTCTCAATCAAACATAGATATCCCCCTCTTTCAAAGATGTATTGATTCAATTGCCCCTCACTTATATCCCTTATTTCAAAGATGATATAAGTTCAAGGGTAATTGGGGTTAGCAATTCCCTATACCCAATTAAACATGGAACAAAAGCAAAATTTATCACCATTAACTAAGTAATTGAACAACTAATCAACACCCACACATTAATTACCACCTAATCAAGCATAACCCCAAGAGATAAATTTAGCTACTTATGAAAATAAAGAGAAGATATATACCAAAATTAGCACTTAAATCCTCCATGAAAAGCAAAATCAATATAATCTCCAAGCTTCAAATCTAAATAAATAGCAAAATCTCTCTTGAAATTCACTCACACAATTTGTTTTCAGTCGATATGGTGCTCTTAATACTCAAAAATTTGAAATTAGATGCCGAAATTATGATGAGTTGAGCCTTTTATATTTTGGGAACAGGCCTTGTGAAATTTCATCATTGCCCTTGCAAAACAACCTGATCTTCTGTCACGATTGCGGCTCCACGGTCGTGAGATATCGGTTCACGATCACATTACTTCCACCTGCTGAGATCTATCGCGATCGCAACCCTTAGAGTGTGATCGCAGCATCTGAGGGTCGTATCCTAGGGCCTGACTTTAGCCCTTGTCCTTTTTTTTATCACTTTCCTTCCTTTTCAGTTTTGTCTTTACTTCTTTTTCATCAGATTTCTCCGTAAGATCACAAAGACTAAAAATTAGTGCATATTATACAGAACTAGTCTCATATATTCAATTAACTTACCATAATGTACAAGAAACGAGATGCAAATAAGTGATAAATTTTTTACTCATCAACACCCCCAACTTTAAAACTTTGCTTGTCCTCAATAAAACTACTACACATTCAATGAGACTATTTAACTTCGAAGCTCACACTATTCAATCAATGACCACCACGACTTTCGACTCGGTTAACACTAACAATTAGTCAACAAGCATGAGAAGCACTAACTATACAACCCCCTCAAATTCAATCACATTTTCAAGGATGCAAAGACATTTCAAGAATTTTCAAGCAGCAAAAACCAATTCTCAAAAAGTGACTCCATTAATAGCAAATCAAAAATGCTCCTTTATCTTGCTTTCGAAAGATGACAACTTTACCAATCTATCTTACTTTACATGCCTCCTTACGAAAGAAAGTCCCAATACACCAAATTTTTCAACGTGCAGCAAGAGGCGAATGAGCAAGCACTCACACTCATAAAGAACTTTTAAATTCAAACAAGTGTGTGTTTGCCCTTATTTTCGATTGCTACTAACTCAAAAACACTTAATTGGAGATCCCAAAATACTTTTTCAAGCTTGTAGTGAATGTTCAGGGAAGGAAAGGTTAAGTATTTGAGATAACAGTGATTAAACCCTCCTTGAACTCCACATAACACTAATTAGATCACTACTTGGATCATTGGTTACTCCATTCATTTCTAAATCACATATGTGCCTATTTTTTTTTCACTTTAGATCACCCATCGTTTGAAAGTATTCTCTTTTAATTTCTTTTCTTATTGTAATCACGTGCTTTTGTTTTTCTTTTGTTGCGTCCTTTCTTTTTCCATCATTTATTTGCTTTTGGGCATTCGTTTACAAGACTATGGCCATGATCACCTCTTCCAACTTTCATTATACCTCCAACTTATTTAGCCTCAAGTTGGCAATTTCGAATTCAAGGAGAGTAGGATTCAAGAGATGGATAACTTTCAAACAATTCAAGGCTTGTAATGTGGTTATCAAAGAAAGGTTAATAGGCTCAAGAAGGGTGACTAGGGGTACCATTCATACATGGGTAGAATTTTTAGGCTAAAGTGGCTTTCAACAATCACAAAGATGGCCTACGATTATTTTTTCAACCGCGCATAATCAAGATTAACTTTGAAAGACCAACGAGACAAGTTCTAGATGACACAAGTAACACAAGAATTATTCAACTAATGTTCACCACACATACCATGCAAATTATTCTAGAAGGATCGATTGTCTTTCCTACTTAAGAACAAAAGGAGAGATTTATCACATTACACTCAACTAAAGAATTTGAAGTCATAAAAAGATGCAGAGTTTTGTTACAAAATCATGCAATTCCATGCCCTTGATTTTCACAAAAAAATTTTGACAGAGGGGGATGCTCATTTTGCACTTCACCACACTAGATTAACTATCGGTAGCACCAAACAAGCCACCGTCTCACATTTGAGCTCTAATGAGGGCAATACTTATGGATACTTAGACTTCATCATAGATGCTATGTCAATTCCAAATCATAATGCCACGGGTACTCAGACTTTCCCTCCATCTATGACTCCAACACCACAACACGACGATTTTCCCCTAAGAATGTCGTCACTCAATCTATTATATGAAAAAGATCGTCCAACATCAACATAAAAAAATAAAATCTAAAAAATAAAAAATGACTAATCCACAAAATTACTACAAAACATAGACGTTAAGGATACCCAAAGTACAAACCAAATCATCAAAATAATATCAATATCTCAAATATCCAAATAAAATAAAAACCAAATCATCCACATATTATAAACCAAATTAAAAAAATAAGAATCAAATTATCCAAATATTATAGATCAAATGTGAAATAAATACGGAGACAAGGACACCCCCAACAAAAAAGATTTACCCTCCTCACTGGAATCATGAAAGCATAAAAGAAATAGAGGGGCTCCCTGAAATCGCATCACTGACTGCTATCACTCTTTGTCTTCTCATCAGCATCATCAGACTCAGGCTCCTCGTCCTTGGACCACCTAGCTGGAATCTCATCATCAACATCCAACTTTGTGGAGGAAAAAATTACAAGAAGTGACAAACTTAAGAGCATAATTATGATAAATAGCAACACTTTCATAAAATTACATTTTATAACAAAAATAATATTTTTTTGATGGGACCACTCAATACATGCGTGTTTATTGGAAAAATTGCAAGAAGTGACAAATTTAAAACCACAATAATGATAAATAGCAACACTTTCATAAAATTATATTTTATAATAAAAATAATATTTTTTATTGGACCACTCAATACATGCGTCCCTACAGCTACCAAAGAATAACTTCTCCTATTTTTGCTCCAACACTTATTCTCTTACTATTTTACTATACCTTTTTATTTATTTTTTCAATGGAAAAGGGCCTAAAATGCCCTTCAACCATATGAAATGATGCAAAAATACTCTCAGTCTACCTATTGGGCCTAAAATGCCCTTCCTGTTTACCTATTAAACCTAAAATGTCATTTTCGTCTATCTATTGGGGTTATTTTACCCTTTTATTTAAGAAAAAATTATATAATACCATAACTTATCTTTATAAAACTACATAAAATCCCTATCATTTTTATTAATATCACCAAATAAATAGTGCACAATATCAATTTTTCATCTTTCTAAATTGATCTGATAAATAAACAGAAAATAACATAAATAGGCATTTTTAAACAATTATTACATATACATAGCCATATTAGTTGGTTGTCAGATGTAGCATATAAAATATTTACTTTTATAATATATTCTAATATATAGAAAAATAATTATATATTAAATTCGCATATTTCTTATTTATTGTCTATTTTTATGGAAGCTTTTGTTCATTCATTTTTTACATACTATATCAAAATTTTATGTTTTTCATATTTATTTCCTACTTTCACGATACCTTCATAAAAATATATGGTATATTTAAACCATAAAAATTTATGGTATATTTAGGTATTATACAAATTATATTTATATCATAAAAATACATGATATATCTATACCATACACATTATATTTATACCATGTAAATTATATTTATATCATAAACATACATGGTATATTTTAGATATAAAAATTTTATACCATGTAATACTGAAAATATATATTTATTTTTAATAAATAATTTTTTAACAAGAAAAGTACTTCCCACATAATGAGATGTACCATGAATATTTATCTCATAAATTATGTAAAAAATATAATAATAATTGACATAAATTATATTTATACAATAAAAATACATGGTATATATGTACTTCCAACATAATGATTGTTATTTCATAAATATTTATCCTTAAAAAGGTATGCTTAACCCATTACATTGTAATTAAATATACTCGATATTAAAATAATACTAGATAATTAACATACATGAAAACAAAATAAAATATACAATAGTAAATAATGAAATACTTAGTTTATTTAAAAATATTTGAATTTTGAATATAAGATAGAGAAAGATTTGAAAACGGGGATTATCTTTTCACTTTTAATTTGAAGATTGAAAATATATCTCTTAAATTAAGGTGAATTGATAATTAGTTATAACATTAAATTAGGAATTATAATTATCTTTTTTGATTTTTTTAAATGACTATATATGTAAAAAAAATCTTTATTTTTGTAATATTAAAAAAGTACTATTATTCATGTAATTAAGTTTTAAAGATGGTCTTTTCATGTAATATGCCTAAATAAAGGGGTAAACTAGGTCCAATAGGTAAATGAGAAGGGTATGTTAGGCCTAATAGAGAGGTGAGAAGGGCATTTTAGGCCCAATAGGTAGACGAAAGACGATTTTGCACCAATTTACATAATTGAAGGGCATTTTAGGCCCTTTTTCGTTTTTTTAAATAACGCAAATTCTTCATATTTTCATTCCATTTCTTTTCCTTTTCTCATATTTTTTTCACCTTAATAGATAAAGATCTTGCTCCACAAAATAAGATAACTATTAATTTTACAATTATTATATGTTATCTCTTCTCTAAATTCTATATATTTATAGCTTTGTTGTTCATCATTGTCCTTGCAATTTCTTTTTTGTTTTTGTGATTTTTTTATTGTATGATTGTGGATGTTTGCTCTAATGACAAAACAGTTGAAGAAATCAGTGAGCGTCGAAGAGGTGAGGTTGAAGTATCATAGTGATCTAGAGAAGATGGCCGAAATAATGAAACAAAAAGGATTGAAGGAACCTTCATCTCCAAAACCTCCAAAAATATAAAGATGTAAGAAAAAAATTGAAAAATCAAGCAAAATTTCAAGTTCTGATGTTGAAACTCTTATGAATATGATTTTGAAGAATATAAAGCCGAAGAAGTATTGTATATATATTTATTAAGTAATAGGTACTCATTTGTATATATATATACAAATCTGGTTGTACATAATGATTTATGGGGCATGCGCATGTATTTGTATTTTGTATATATAAATACATATCCATATGTATATTTGTACAGTGTTGAGTTTGTCATTTAATTGTTTTATGTCACTCTAGAGGGTAACATATATATTTATTTGTATTTTTTACTATTTAAGATATGCATTATGGATTTTTTGATTACCTATATGTATATGTATATAGTTGTCCTTTTTGTTATAGAGATTTATGTCCTATATGTGTATATATACATCTGGGTCAGATATGTATTTATGTAAATACATCTGCAAATATATATGTATTTTTTGTACTTTAAATACATATGCAGATCTATATGTCTATTAATTTTGTATATTTTTGAATATATATATGTTATATAGATATTTATCTTTTTTTGTTGTATAGATTTTGTGTGATCATATATTCATGGCAATAAGCATTAGTGATAAAATCAGGATAACAGACGACACAAAAGTCCTTGAAGTTTGATGATTTTTTTTTATTTTGTGTATGATAACATTTAACTATAGGTTGACAGTGATGTAGTTTAGTTGTTAAATTTCCTATCTTACTTTCATGTTTTATGTGAAAAATTAATTGATTTTGAAAGTTGTGTTATTGTATTTTGAAGACTGGTACTCAATCAAATTGAATTGAATATTTCCATTTTGATATTATGTTGAATATTTATCATATTTTTAATAATTTTATATGTAATTGTATATGTACTAATAGGTGATTATACAGTTTTATGTTCAGATCTTAGATATATCTTACTTAGTTGAACAACTATATATTTGTATTTATATGTATTTCAAAAATCAATAAAAAATACATTTAAGTAACTGTACATGTATTTGTACATATAATTTAATTAGATATGTATTAATAATTGAGGACGGGTTTATGTAGTTGTATATACAAATACAAATTTATTTTTATAGTTCACAGTATTTTATATTTGTATTTATATGTATTTGTGATTGTACATGTACCCAAATATATAAATGTACTCTAAAATAAATATAGATAATTTTATTTATATTTTTCTAATCAAAATTGCAAATACTGAAAAGGTAACTGTTACGTATTTTAATATATGAAACATAATTATAATTGAAGAATTAATCATATCACAACAAATATTTTGAAATGTATCATTTACGATATTTCCTACATTAATGCCTATTGTCACTCTTAAACTCACAATCACTACATGAATTAATGATTTTCTTTCGGAACATATTCCTTCTTGATTTTTCACGATCTTTCTTTGGAGGTCTGCCCGGAGGTCACTTATATTTTAGGGGCAGTACTACCTCAACAAGTATGTTTTCTAGAATTATCCAGTCGTCTTTATGTGTTAAGAATAAATTGAAACATCACATATTTTTATTATTGTTTTGGCTTGTACAAATCAGAGCAATATGACCCCTTTGTAAAATTTTTACTATACAGGACTGCACGAGTACATGCACATATTCAATTGAAATGTGTGACAAGAACTTATTTTTTTCTTGAGACAAATAATAAAATGCTTTTTTTGTCATGTATTGTATAGACATACTCTGTGGCTGGTACAACCTGAAACTTTTTTAAGAAAAATAATTAGGAAAAATATCAAATACATTTGCACATATATTTTTTTGTAACTATGTATATGTTTTTTTACTTAGACAACTATACATATATTTTTCAAACATTGAGAATTGTATATGTATTTTCACTTAGAGAACTGTATATGTTTATGTATTTTTCAAACATAGAGAACTCTATATGTATTTTTCAACACGGCAACATAGACTATAAGTAACCTTATATATATATTTTCAAAACACAGTTGCACATATGTATTTGTTAATGCAAATACAAATAATATGAGATGTCAGAAGAGTGTATAGTTGATTGTATGATTGTTGGAAATTGCTTTTAGTTACTGCACTAATTTTTAACAAAATAAGTTATTTGATTTAGGATGAATTTGAATTTTGAATTAAGTTAGGTTGTTTGATTTGTTGAGACATTTTAATTAGTTTGCATTTTGAATATCACTGAATTTCTATTGTAAGGTTGTTATTTAAAACCCCTTAATGCTCAATAAAATCAATAAAAGATATTGAAAGTATTTCAATCAGTTGAGAGTCATTTTAATTCCTTTTTTTGTTGCCCCATCTTTTTTAAAAGAAATAAACACTGGTGTCAGAGTCTCATTAATCTTACGGGACTTGTGAGTTCTTTTAAAGCGGTATCATATTATTTTTAACCCGTAAGGGCTACTTTTTTAACACGTAAGGGATACCTATTTTAACCCGTCAAGACTATCATTTTCAACCTGTGCTTATTGTCAAAGTATTGTCAAAGGATAGGACTATTTTCAACTAAAAAATGTCAATCAACAGTCTCTCATTGAATACCCCAAAAATTTTCACTGGCGAAAACTATCAGATTCAGTCAGTGAAAATGAAATCATATCTTCAAGCCTATGATTTGTGGAAAGTTGTAGTGGAAGATACACTATTACAACCACTCTATACAAATCCCACCCTTGCTCAGATTAAATCTCAATCCTACCTTTGCTCTAATTAAATCTTATTTAGATGAAAAAATAAAAAATTCAAACTCAAAACTGTAATTAAAAATTCAGTTGCGGATATAATTTTTTCTAAAATCACTACTTGTGAGATAGTAAATGAAGCTTGAGAAAAACTAAAAAAAGAATACCAAGAAAGTGACTGAGTCAGAGAAATGCGAATTTTAAATTTAAAAAGGGATTTTGAATCTCTTAGAATGCAAGAAGATAAAATATTGCTAAGTATTCTGGCAAGATTTTTTTGATTGTTAGTAAAATCAGGTTACTTGGCGACAATTTTAAAGATGATAGAATATTAGAAAAAAATCCTTGTGACAATTTTGGAGAGATGCGAGTCTAAAATCTCTTCTATGAAAGAGTCTAAAGATCTCTCTACTATTTATGTTGAAGAACTAATAAGTGCTCTTCAAGCACAAGAGCAAAGAAGAGCCTTTAGACAAGACAATGTTACTAAGAATGCCTTTTATGCACAAAACAAAAAAGATATAGGTAATTATCCTCTTTACAGACACTGCGAATAGAAAACACACTTGGAGAATTTTTGTTGGTGGAGACCTGATGCAATCTGTAGAAATTGCAAACAAGCAGGTCATGTTACAAAAGTTGCAAGCTTAAAAACAAACCTCAAGCACAATTTGCGGAAGCAGAAATTGAGGAGGAGCAACTTTTTTAATTGCAGTAACTAAAGCAAAGGAATGGTGTTGGAAATTGCTTTTAGTTACTGCATTAGTTTTTAGAAAAATAAGTTATTTAATTTAGGATGAATTTGAATTTTGAATTTAAGTTAGGTTGTTTGATTTGTTGAGACATTTTAGTTAGTTTAAATTTTGAATATTGTTGATTTTTTTATTGTAAGATTTCTATTTAAAGCCCTTCAATGCTCAAAAAAAATCATTGAAAGCTATTGAAAGTATTTCAATCCATTGAGAGCCATTTTAACCTTTTTTTCGCTGCCCCATCTTTTTTTAAAAAATCAACAATGATGCATTTATGCTCAACAATATACCATCAGTTATGCATTTTTCATAATTTTGTTCATATGTTCATCTCCCAGAGCGCATCACAAGAATAGGAATGCTTCTCACTATCAATCTCCAGCACACCAAAAATGTTACAAAAAAAATAAGACAAATAATATACAACTATACTGAGAACATACAAATAGAATGATAATGACAACACTGCAAGTCAAAATATACAACGTAACTCTAATTATTCAAATCCAGACATAATATACAATTACACTCTCAAAGCCATAATTGCACATAAGATATAGAAATACACTTACAACATACGAATAAACTAATAATATACAATTATAATATACATATACAAACAAAACTCTAAATATTTAAATACAATCAGAATATATAAACAGACTCAAAACAAAATAAAATTTCACTCTTCATAATATACAAATACGCCCACTACCTATATAATTACTTTTTTCAAAAAATAAAATTGATACTATTTATTGAGTACGTAGCAAAATTGAGCTTGATCAAAGAATAACTCTCTCAATTCGATCAACATTGAGTTCGATCAAATAATGTTGTTCAATCAAATATTCAAAATATAATCTGTGATGAAAAATAATTTGCGAAAAAAATGATCAAATATAACAAACAATTTCGCACAACATGATTTGGAATTTCGAACAACATGATCTTCATGATTAAGTCGTCTTAATTTGTTGAAATTCATATACGAAATCAATTTTATGATTCAATACCTGTACCAACAATGATGCTTTATTTTTTGAAATTTTGAAAATCATGAAGATAATAATATTCAGTTGACTTGAGTATCTTAGTAGCAAAAAGTGTCTAAAATACAAAATACAAGTTGTTATTTCAGGTAATTATGAAACAATTGTTATGAAACTCCTAATTATGTGCTTAAATTTGCTACTTATGAAATTTTTTCATTTATATTCTAAAAAATATTTATGATTTGTTTAGACCAAGTTCAAAAGTTTTTCTTGTTCTCTCAAACTCTATGCTCAATCAAGCACTTTTACATAAATTGCGATAGGGTGAGTAGAGCAGATCTAATTTAGAAAAAAACTTGTTCTCTCAAACTCTATGCTCAATCAAACACTTTAACATAAATTGCGATGGAATGGGTAGAATAGATCTAAGTTAGAAATATTATAAATTAATTCAAACAAGTGTAGTCACTTAACAAATCACAAAAGGTTCATGTAACTGAGCAAAACTAACCAAATCTATCTATATATAATAGGAGAGACAAAAGTGACAAGTGTCAGCACTACAAAAATCCTACTTACAAATAATAATTATATGAGAAAAGACATTATCCCTCCCCCCGAACTTGTCTGCTCAACTTACTTTAGTATTTAAAATAAACTTTCGTTTATTTACCCCCTTAACATTTTTAAAGTGTATTAATTTTACCCCTCAAGACTGAATACCACTCTCACCACGGAGAGTGCATCACACGCGCCAACACATCACTGCCACATCAGAACCACGCAAGAAAAATAATTTTTAAATATTTTTATATATATATATATATATATTAAATTAAAAAAAAACTCCTACTCCCATTTTCTTTTTCTTTAAACCATCCCCCACCTCTGCCCTCTCCCCGCCCCCCTTTACCCAACTCTCATCCTCCATCAAATCCACCCCACCTCTATTTTTTCTATTTTCCTCCATTAACACCTCCCACCCCTACCTTCAATTTCTATTTTCCTCCGCCCCCACCCCTCATTTTCCTTCTTCTTCAAACCACCCGCCCCTACCTCCACCCCATCCTTCTCTCTGTTACTCTATTTCCAGCCAACCCCCATCTCCACCTCTAATTTTTTTTCATTTTCCTTAATTAACACCATTAGAGAACAATCACAAAGACATCAAATTAAAAAATATTTCCATTAAACACCATCTCAAACTTCAATCCAACTCTCTCAACGTTTTCAACCACCAAATTCACGCTTGAAAATGTAAATAATTATCATTTTTAAAAATAAAATACTATTTTTTTTTTATTACAAGTGACATAAATAAAGAATAGAAAAGGAATATATATATATATATATATATATATATATATATATATATATATATTAAAAAATACTCCTTTCTTCTTCATCAATGCCCCCCCACCCCCCTTCACCTCTCATCCCCACCTCGCACCGCACACCTACACCCACACCCCACACCCTTTTCTTCTCCAATACATCAACAAACAACAACACCTATTTTCTATAACCATTAATTCCTCCATTAACAAACTCAAACACATTCTCCAACAACACTTTCCTCTATTTTTTTTATTTTCCTCCATTAATGCATTCTCCAACGAAGAATTGAAGACACTGAATTGCTTCAGTAATTCAGTTCGAAGAACAACAAAATTGAAAGAAATTTTCCTAACTTTTATTTATAAAGTTTGATTTTTTTTTTAAATTTCTATACCATGTTCATCTCTTTCTCTTCAGTACGGTAGCTGGTAAAGACTTCTCAAATCCATTAATGGATGTGTGTTCCCCAATGAATGCAACAAGACCAATTAAAAATAAAAATAAAAATAAAAAAACCAAGAGTTTTTTCTCCAATTATCTCTAGCTTATCTAGGATTTTTTATGACCTCTCAGAGACGCTAGACTATACTCGGAGAAATTTGTGACCAAATTATTTTATTACTCCAGCTTTAAGATCAGAAACACAAAAAATTCCCATTAAGTTACTATTTTAATGAGAGAAATACTACTAACAGGTTTAAATTCTATGTTGTTCTCAGAGGACAGCAGCAAGGCATGTTCCAGACTTAGATAGAGGTAATGAACGCCATAAAAGATTATAAAACACTTTACTATAGCCTCGCAGTCTGTTCTTACTAGTATTTCGGACTTATTTTATATATAAAGTTTAAAACTATTCAAACCATAAATTACTGCTAGTGTCTCCGCATCTATGCTATTTAACTTTCCCTTTTCTTTATATTTTCCACTTGAATAAGCACAAAATTTTTCATCCTTTTTATCACTGTATTTATTGGGTTTTGCCTTTAATATTGCTCCCCATAAATTCTTTTATACTTTCGTCTATACTATAAATCGATTCTAAGTCTTCACTTTTTATTTTCTTTTTACGTGTATAACCATAATTATCTGTTCTTAATTCACATTTTATAAAATGCTCTTTTATTTCCTCAAGGTCTAAGTTTCCTACTTTACAACCTGTGCATTTAAATACGCTATTGTTATTTGTTTCATAGAGGGCAAGTCCCTAGGAATTTACAGATTAATCCATCGTTATTGCTAAAACACTGAGAGAATAACCATATACTGAGGGTATTTTTATAAGTAATTTACAAATTTTATAAGATCAAAAAACTGACGGAAAACCGCCGGCGATCCGGATCTTAATAATAATAAAACACATGTGAAGGAAAATATAAACTTGATTAATTCAAACATAATTTACAAACTTGGGAGAAAAATACAAAGATCATATATATATATATATAATAGCTACACAATTCAAACCATCCGCATAAAATCACATATTTTTACTCTTTTTTTATATCAACTACTACTTTTAATCGAAACTATTTGAATTAAAGTTAAGAGATGAATATTTAAGCCTAATTAAAATTAAAAAATATTATTTTAATTTTAGAAAAATGTTAATTTAATTAAAACTAAATTAATAATAATTCACAAGAAACTATAGATTTATAAAAGTTAAACGAATGACGGTCCAGATAAATATGTAAAAAAAAACAGTCACATCGTAAATCATATTTTTTTACTCCTTTTATATCAACTACTACTTTTAATTGCAACTATTTGAATTAAAGTTAAGAAGACGAATATTGGAACCAAATTAAAAGAATTCTACATTGATATGAATAATCCATAATTTAGATTTAAGTGAAATAGTTAACAACCATAAATCATGGCACGTTGAGCACTCTTTTTTTGGGGAAGTTATCAATTTTTTTGTGTTAAATATTTAAATTGAAAAAAAAACTAAAATTTAACTTGTTAAAATATAAATTATTAAGTCATCAATTTTTATGTACAATATTAAATAATTATATTACAAATTAAATTAAAATTAAAGTTAATGTATTTTAACGTCTACTCCTTTTTGCCAAAGAATTGCAGACTATTTACATTAATTTCTTAAATTTTAAAATCTATTTTAATTATATTTTTGAATTTCAATTAGTTACAACTTTTCAACTTTATCCAAAACCTATCATTTTTAGGTGTTTTCTCTCTTCTTTTTTTCTCCTTCTCTTTCTCTTTCTTTATTCTCAGAATCTCAATAATGATTACATCCCCCAAAAATAACTTTATTAAATTCAAGATACATGTGAAGGTGAAAGATATTGAAGATAAGATACCACGTTTGTTCTTTTTGATGAATTTGTTGAAATATTAATTGATTAGACGGAAAAAGATCGAAAAGGAGTCGTGTTTATTTTGATATAAAAGATAAGTTTTTGATGTTATAATTTTTATTTTTACTCTTTCATTATTTGATTAAGTTCTTCGCACACGTTGTTAATATTGTTTATATTTTTTTTATATTGAAAAGATTATGATTTTCTTTTCTTATTTTGTGTTTGTGTTGCAATTTTACAAAATTTAAAGTCATCTAATATGAATTTTGAGGTCAGTGATGAAGCCTTAGTAATTAAGGTTTATAAGTTAGTAAAAAAATAATCTTTCTAGATCATTTAATATCTAGACGTTACTTGTATGCACTATTCTCTTTTTTTTGTCAATTTTTACTAATCAATTTTATTTTGTTAATTTAAACATGCATGCCTTATAACTCAATTTATTGAGTTACTTTTTCTCAGGAATTTAAACATGCATGCCTTATAACTCAATCAGATTTTTCATCATCTCTAATTGTTGCTTTTGAAATTGAAAAAGGATTATTGATATCTACATTGATGCAAATATTTCTGATTTTTCATTGAGTTATAAGGCATGCATGTTTCAATCAGATTTTTCACTGAAACATGCATGCCTTATAACAATTAATCAGAAATTGTTGCTTTTTCATTTTTCATCAATTATTGATGCAAATATTTCTGATTTTTCATTGAGTTATAAGGCATGCATGTTTCAATCAGATTTTTCACTGAAACATGCATGCCTTATAACAATTATTTGAAAAGGAAGTGAAAAATCAGAAATATTTGCATCAATGCCTTATAAGGATTATAAACATGCATGCCTTATAACTCAATCAGAAATGTGTTTTATCTCTATTCGGTTGGTTCCTTGCTATGTTAATCTCTTAATAATACCTTTAAAAAAATACATGTAATATCATTTCATCTTAGATTCTAAATGAAGCATTAGAATTGTTGGTCGCCTGATTGATAAGATTTGATAGGTTAGGATATTTGATATAGTTGATTCCATTATTTATATCTATATGATAATCTATATATCTATATAATGTATTAAAAGTTAAAAAAGTGATTTGAATTTTTTGTCTTTCATTAAAAGACTCCACAATAGATAAAATCGTTTTTTCATCTTTTTTCTTCAATTTATAATATTAAAAAATTCACTCAAATGAATATATAAAAAATTAAATTGAAAAGATTTTATACTTATAATGAATTACTAATTTATGGTAATATTTTTCTAATTTATGGTAATAAATTTCTAAATTTATGGTATTAGGACTTTTGTTGTGTGCGGAAAAGAAAAAAGAAGTTTTGTTTTTACTAACCTTTTGTTTTTGTATTTGACTACAACTACACTGTTTCAAAGAAAAAGGTTTTATTTTTGTTAGTTTTTTTAGGGGTAGTTTGGTGTGAGGTACTAAGACAAATTATTTCGGGATAAAATAATAGTTTTGGGATAAACTTTTTAATACATCATTTGGTTTGACAATACTTGGGATAACTTATCTCGGGACTAATAATAGTCCCGGGATAAGTTATACCACATATTTGGTGGTATAAGTTATCCACCTTAATTTATCCTTGGATAAATTATAAAATGACAAAAATACCCTCAAACCCATTACAAACACATTTCTCCAATCTTTTTCATCATCTCTAATTGTTGCTTTTGAAATTGAAAAAGGATTATTGATATCTACTTGATTATCTAAAACGTGTTATTATGACAAATTAAAAAGACTAAAATATCTTATTTTGGAACAACGGAAATATATGACTAAGAAAAATTAACCTCTTATTAATTAAACTTATACGTTATTTTCTTATATAAAGGATCAAAATGCAAAATTAACAAATTAAAAATTAAAATATGTTAGATTCATACATAATAAGGATCAAAACTGGGTACTATAATTTTTTATATATCCAACAAAATGTAGGTACTATAATTTTTTAAGCATAAAAAAATGAAATTCAACATCAACTTTTTCCTTCCAAGTGTTATTTTTGTTAATTGAAAACACAAAAAGATCTTATTACACAATGAAAAGATTAATTAAAGTAAGTAGATTTTATAATAATAATTACCATTCACTAGTAATCTGTAAAATATTTTAGCAACTATAAAGACATTGCCTAGTTTTAATACACATTATCGTTTCACAATCGACTCTATTGTTCAATTACATATTTTAAATTAAATAGTTTTTTAATCACTTGAAAATTGATATTATATATATCAATTAAAATGAATTTTAATATTCTATATTATATGAGTAATATGTGTTTAAATGAAGTGACATAAACAACAAATCTTCTTTTACTTTAACAAACTTAAGTTAGAAGTTTTTATTTCAAACTAAATAAGATGTAGTAAGATTTTTTTTAAACACACACGGCATAATCATGGAAGGCACATGCAAAAAAATTAAAGCTAATAAGATGAAAATTTTATTTTGAAAATACACACGTTATAATCATGAAAATGCACATACAATAAATTAAGTTAAATAAGATGAAAGTTTTATTTTTAAGAATAAATATTTAAAGATTGAAAAGCAATGTATATAAACAAAAAAGAAGTTAAATAAGATGGGGTATTTTGGTAATCAATTACTTTATTCTTAGAAATTATACCATGCATATTACTTTAAAAACAACAAACCAAACACTCAATAAAAAAATAATCCCAGCATAACTAATCTCAGTGTAACTTAACTAATCCTAATATAACTTATCCTAACATAATTTATCACAGCATAACTAATCCCAACATAACTACATTCCCAACCAAACAACACCTTAAGGTTTTGTTTATGTATTAAGCTACGTACTATCTATATCTACAATCTATAATTTATATCTATAGTCTATATCTAAAATCTATATTTATAATCTATAATCTATAATCTATATCTATAATATATTAAAAATATGAAGGGCCTTAGAAATATTATTTGAACTTTTTTCCCTTCAGTAAAAATCTTTGTTTTAGACAAAATCGTCTTTTTCAATATTTTTTAATATTTAAGTGTTAAAAATTAATTAAATATTTTTATGATAAAATCTTTCCTTATTAGAAGTCATCAGTATTAATGATTTTTTCTAATATTTAAGTATTGAACATTAATTACATATATTTATAGTAAAATCTTTCCTTATTCTAAGTCATCAGAAATAATGTTTTTTCCTAATATTTAAGTATTAAAAATTAATTAAATATATTTATGGTAAATATTTTCTTATTAGAAGTCATCAAAATTAATGACAACTAAAACTTTTTTCATTAGTTTAAGATTTCTAAATCAACTAAATTTGATTTTAAGAAGATTTGAAAAATCTAGAAATAAATATAAAAACGTTAGAATAAGAAAAACTTAAGAGGTACCAAATTTTAAAAATTTTAAGTACGTAATAAGAATGTAATCAATAATCTGGTAAAAATTTGATTTTAAAAACAAGAAAAGATTTTAAATATATATAAAGAAAAGAAAAATAATCGTGACATAAATATAGTTCAAATTGATGCGTCTCTTTTAGCCTCTGGCATCAAGGGAAAGAGGTACTGCATGACAAACGCAAAAGTGATGACCGATCAATCACTTCAAACTTCTGGTGGTAAAATATATGTTTATATTTACACTATTATATTAAAATGTGAAGGATCTTCGAAAAGTGTCTTAAAATTTCTAGATGTCACTAAAAATCTCGGCAATAGATAAAACATTTAATTTTAAATAATCAAATATTACACGTGTAAGCCACGTGCGATTAAACTAGTTTAGTACAAATAGTAATGAGTCAAATAAATAATCCTAGAGCAAATTAGTATTTACAAGAAAAAATTTCATAAGTAGCATATTTATACCCATAATTAAGACTTTCATAAAAACTGTTTTATAATTACGAATAATAGCAAGTTGTATTTTGTATTTTAGTAAAGTTTGTTATATAGATACATATACAAATAAAATTACAGTTCCTTCTTTTACTCAAATCAGTTGAGTTAAATAAGGAATAATTATCCAATTTATTTAAAGCAATAAATTCTTTTTCCATAAATTCCTTTTACTTAAAGGAGTAGATTCCATTTTTGTAAATTAATCTTATTTAAACTACTAGATTCCCTTTCCAAATCAAACTCAATTTTGAAGATTATTATTTTCATGATCTTTAAAATTTCAAAATAAAGCATTATTATTGTTTTTCCTCTCTTTTTCTCTCTAATATCTATAACTGTTTTTGTTAGTTTTTTTTTATCTTTTTTTAAATCATTTTATTTTTTTATTTTGATTTTTTTCTATTTTTTCCTTTCCACTTTATCTTCTCTCTTCTATTTCTTTTCTTTTTTTTCTTTTTCCTTTTTTTCTTTTTCTTTTTCGTTTTCTTTTTTTTTCTTTCTCATATTTTTATTGTATTTTTCCTATTTTCATTTTCTTCTTCTTTTATTCTATTTTTATTTTTTTATTTTTTTTGCTTTTATTTTTACACTTCTATTTCTCTTCTTCTTCTTTTTTTTTTATTTTCTTTTTCACTTCATTTTTTTTTTTTGAATTTTTTTCTTTTTCTCCTTTTTTTTTGAATTTTTTTACTCTTCCATATCTAGATTTTATTTTTCTTTCTGTTTTTATTTTTCTATTATTTTGATTTTTTTCTTTGTCATTTTCTTTTGGGTTTTATTTTATATTTTCTATATAACATATACATAGGCATACAGATTTGCATATGTATTTACAGTACAAAAAACACATATATATTTGCATATGTATTTACAGAAATACATATCTGACTCATATGTATATATACACTTATAGGACTCAAATCTCCATAACAAAATGACAATTGTATACATATACATATAGGTAATAAAAAAATACATGATACATATCTTAAACATATATCTTAAATAGTAAAAAATATAAATAAATACATATGTTACCCTCTAGAATGACATAGAATAGTTCAAAGACAAATACAACACCGTACAAAAATACTAATGAATATGAATTTGCATATACAAAATACAAATACATGTACATACCCCCAAAATATTTATAATACATTTGTGACATAACACATCTGTCTAATTGCGCTTGAACTAAACATTTCTTCTTCTTTATGTAGATACCACAAATATCCTTATGACAAAACAAAATCTTATACTGCTTCTTTAATTACATCGCCTTCATACGTTCTTCTACATCACATATACACAGGCATACAGATCTGCATATGTATTTACAGTACAAAAAACACATATGTGTTTACATATGTATTTACAGAAATACATATCTGACTTATATGTAAATATACACATATAGAACACAAATCTTCATAACAAAAGGGACAATTATATATGTATACACATAGGTAATAAAAAATTACATGATACATATCTTAAACATATATTTTAAACAGTAAAAAATATAAATAAATACATATGTTATCCTCTAGAATGACATAGAACAGTTCAAATACAAATCCAACACCGTACAAAAATACTAATGAATATGAATTTGTATATATAAAATACAAATACATACACATACCCCCAAAAAAATTATAATACACTTTTGACATAATACATCTGTCTAATTGTACTTGGACTATACATTTCTTCTTGTTTATGTAGATACCACAAATATTCTTATGACAAAAAATCTTGTACTGCTCCTTTGATAACATTGCCTTAATACGTTCTTCAATATTTTTGACTGTGTGGCATTCTATATGTGGTGCAAACCTTGAAAGTACCGTTGCCATGAATATATGATCACGCGACACTTATAGAATAAAATAATAACATAAATCTATATTGCATGCACTTTTCAAACACAAAAAAAATACAAAATGCATAGTGTGCATATGTTTTCTTTTACATAATACATATTACATTACAAAAATAAAATACATATAACTCTGTATATATATTTATAGAATACATGTATGATCGATATGTAGATTCCTATACAAAAATACAAAATATAATTCTGATATGTATTTACGAAATACATATCAGATTCATATTAAACAACAATAAACATAACTATACTATATATCTTCATATGTATTTGCAAATTAAAATACAAATGTGACAGATATAAAATAATAAAATACTAATTCATATCTTAAACAGTAACAAATACAACTCTCTACAAGTAACGTATACAACTTTCTACAAGGTGACACAAAAAAAATCTTTTTCAGTTTTCGTCTTTGTTTCTTTCGTAATCGTTTGAGCATTCACTTCAAGTATAGTCTGTTTGTCTTGGTAGACAGTCGCTTGTCGATGCTCCAGAGCAGTGAAATTGCCAGAGCGGTCTTCTTTCTTTTGAACGAATTAGTTGTAAAGTTCAGTTTCGGTGCTACTACAGACCGTTGAGGAATCACCAAAAAATTGATCAGATTTGAATAAGAGAGTTCGAACGATGACGTTTCTAATAATGAAAATGAAAAGAGGGCAAAGTATCGTAGCAATAAGTTGTCGAAAATTACTCGCTGAAGATTTTGAAAGCAAAAGACAACCGAGTAGAACTTCATAAGAGCACAAAAACTCCAACATAAAGCTCAAAGATTCGAAAAAGGTTCGCGTTATTTTTGAAATTGTGAAATATCAGAATCACCCTGTTATCCATTTTCGCACTACCAAAATCAAAAGCATCCATTTGAAAGAGCAATGGAACAGAAAAGTTGGGCTGATTTTTTTGGGGTTGAACAAGGTTGAAGAAAAAAATACAAAAATTATAAAATATATAAATTATATGGAAAAGATAACATGCAATAACTGTAAATATCAATTTATCTTATTTGATCGAGCACGATATTTATCAACAATTTGAGAAAATTAGGCAAAAATTGGAAAAAACTTGAGTAGAAGATATCGTTAGATTGGAGTGAAGTGAAATAAACGGAGAAAAAATAGGAAAAGATAAATTATGCGGAGTAAAACACTCACCTGTTTAGTTAATGGGTAAAATAATGCTACTTTTGTTATAAAATGTAATCTTGTAAAAGTGTTGCTATTTATTGTAATTATAATTTTAAGTTTGTTACTTTTTGGAATTTCCAAATCAAGAAGAGGACAATATGTTGAGTGTTTTTTTATGTCAGATTTTTTTTCACCTAAATTATGTAGAATTATTCACTTTGATAACAATAGTTAATGGAGTTAATGAGTTTTGGACTTTGAAGGATAAGGTCAATATATATTGTTTCCTAAGAAAGGATTTAAACAAATTCAATTGAAAGATAAATACATTTTAGAAGATAAAAACAGATATTCCACATAAGTATGTAACTTTTAAATGTTAAAAATACGCCTACAAGATTGACATGAAGAAGATGATCTAAAATTATTCATTAGAAACTAAATTTTCACCAAAATAAATTTATTTTGTTTTAAACCAAAAAGACATATAAGTTTCAAATTTGAAGGTTACTTACAAATATCACTTTCCACATAAAATAAGGAAATCAAGTGTATTTTTCACATCCAAAATAGTATAGAAATTCATTTCGGAAGTACCTCCAATGAAAAATCCTTAGCAGTATGTATGTTTTCATAATTCTAAGATTTTTCGGGAGTAACAACCAATTTCAATGACTAAAAAGACAATTTGTAATCTAAAAGAACTGTTCAAACCTTCGATTACTAGATTAAAATTTTATTTTACTAAACTCAAATAAGTTTTAAAATAAGTTTAGTTCTTCATTAGTAATTTTTTTATATTTATTTCCTTTTTGGTTCATTAAAAATTTTAATGTATTCTCAAACGATAAAGTTATTGATATTTAATGCCATTTGAATAATAAATTGAGTTGATACTCATAAATAATAATGCAGAAGTCTGGGCACATTATGGATTACTTATCATTATCGTTTTCATCCAACTACATAATTATTTATTAGAAAAATTAATTTCAACACTTAAAACAAATCTCCATTTGATTATGGGGAAGAAGTTGATGCTTATTTGGTGATCGTAAAGCAATTGATTGTGTATAGTGGAAAAGAACAAGAAAAGCTAACTTGCAGAGATTGATTAGTAATTAAATTACATATTTTGATGAATTTGAAAACAAGGTAAATTGAAAATCACCTGCAATTCACTTAGGGTTAAGATGGATTAAGATGACTTCAGTGAAGCTACTGTGTATAAATGAAGAGGATACCTCTATTGGTGAAGATGCTCGAGGTAGAAGTTTTGTTGGATAAGAAATTAAAGATGTGGATGAATTTTTTTTTTGTAGGAATTGCCTATTTGTTTGGTGTTAAAATGTGCCTTCTCATTCTTCATATGTTGGGGTCAGTTAGCCTTTTCATTTCTATTCATGTTTTAATATGTACATTTTCATCATGTATGAAGCAAGGAAAGTGCAAGAAATATAGATTTAGGAATGAATATTGTAGTTTGAATATGACGCATTATTGTTTAGTGCTTTGATTAGCTTTTAAATTTATCTTTATGATGATTTAATTTAAAAAAGAAAGCAAAATAAATAAATGATTAAAGGCTTTTGATACGAAAGCTAATTGACAAATATATATATATATATATATATATATATATATATATGGAGATCACGTGATATTGTTTTGGCCGGATAAATCAACCAAGAATAAGAGTTGGATCCTTATAGAACTAGGATGAAAACATGTTTCCTTAACTCCCAAATGAAGCAAAGAGATGGGCAATATATTATGCATGATTCATTGCATGGATGATATCTGCACTTGCAAAATCTATGAGATATTTTATGTTTCATTTTCTTATAAATGTTATTTTTTAAGTCAGTATATGTGAGAACCCAAAAGGGCCAAATCACAACTCAATATACGTTTAGTATTTTTTAATTGCACCTATACTTGACAATATAAGTTCAAATTAATAAAAAATATTTATCTTTTAATCAAACATAAGCGTATACTTGAGTTCAAAGACTTTAACTGTGATAAATTAGTTTTACGTATTTGATATATAAAATCAATAAATTATTATGATTAGTTTACCGTGTATCGCACGGGTACGAACAACTAGTTACAAAATAACGGATAAGGACTTTCAGAATTGAAGCATAATAATTGATATATAATTTAAAAGACAAACTTTTCATGAACGCCACCACCACCATAAGAATATATTAGTCTAATCTTACAATATGGAGTTCGGAGAGATAAAATGTAAGTGGACTGTACCCTATCTTTCTGGTAGAGAGGTTGTTTACGATAGATCCCTCATCTCAAGAAAAAAAATAGTCACTATAGATCAAACGATAATAGAAGTATAAAAAAACAATAGATAATAACGAAACTCAAAGGCAAAGTTCGATTTATAGCATGACTAATTCTTATAAGAATAAGCGAGACAAGCTAGCTTAACTACATAAATAACCTTCTATCTAATTCAGATCCTCCATAACCTCCTATTTAAAGTCATATCCTCGGTAAGCTGAAACTGCATCAGGGGCGGAGCTACATATAAGGTAGGGGGTTCATCCAAATCCTCTTTGATTAAAAATCATACTATATGTACATGGTTAAAATTATTGTTTATGTATATAGAGTAGATGTCGAACCCCCTTCGGTTAGTTCGTATATTCACTTGTGAACTCCTTGGGTGTCAATCCTGGCTCCGCCACTGACATCATGTCCTCTTTATACAACAAAGTGAATATGGCCATCACTCTATAAAACTCGTCTTATTTAAGTTTGGATGTCACCTTAAATAGAACAGATTCAAACGTGTCCTTAAATAAAGACTCCTACATGAAAAAAGTATGTAACTCCAGATTTTGAATTACATAATCTTCTAATAGGTATTACAAGGCAAAACAAAATCATTAAGTTGTAAAGATAATGCAAGACGATAAAAACATATTTAATGGGTACCTAAAATAAATAGTCAATATTAATGAGAAATACAATTTAGAAAAACCTGCCTTCAAATTCTCTCGTAATTGACACGAAGCCTCAACCACATGCTCCACATGCATCTTTCTTTACCTGCACAAGAATATTGAAGAATCAATCAACAATAACTCAAAGATTTATTCATATGTTAGTTGAAGAACATCTAATAACTTTACAAAGACACCAACAACAGTGGTGGCGCAGCGGAAAGGGGCTGCCCCAGCCTACCCAGAGGTTGAGGGTTCGACCTTGAGTATGGACAAACTCTCTGTTGGAAGCTCTCCCCCCCAAATGGGGCCCGACGCAG
Organism: Capsicum annuum; assembly: GCF_002878395.1. Lineage (NCBI taxonomy): Eukaryota > Viridiplantae > Streptophyta > Magnoliopsida > Solanales > Solanaceae > Capsicum > Capsicum annuum. The sequence goes on along the minus strand of NC_061120.1, from coordinate 169,111,291 downwards.
GGCGGATCCGGATATAGTCAGATTCTTAAAAAGCGAGTATCGGACACCGGGTGGTTTAAAACCAAAAAAAAAAAACTTTACAAAGACAACAAACATATTGATGAGAGATAATAGAAAAAGAACAATAATATTCATGAAATATTACATTGAGAAGAATTAGCTTTTCTTTCTATCTTGGATACATATTGATACGAAACTTAAAATAGAAGGATATATTCCTAACAACTCATAGTAGAAGAAAATTTCTAATAATTTCAAGTAAAATAAAAGGAATTTAACTCATGTACTAAAATTTGCAATCGATTTTGAAATCGTAATTGCTTGATTTGGTGTGATATTGATACACTTTCAACGAAATGATTTTTCTCATTAATGAAAACTTTTTTCACAATTCAAATTACTGTGGGACTTTTCTTTCCATTACCTTTTATATATTATCACATATAAATATTTTTTCTATTTAATTAAAGAGAATACTTAGGGTTAAATTTTATTTGCCAAAATTAATAGAAATAGCAATATTTCAAGAAAATTTTTTCAAAAGGATCAAAAGACGAAAAGAAAACTGACTATTATTTTTACGTACTTTTGCCCTATAATAATATTAAATTTGTTTAAGGCATTTTTTAAGACAAACACTTTTCCCCATTTAATATACACGTTACGATTCAAATGTCCTTATTTAAAATTTTTAAAGTAAATTACATTCACCAAATATTAATGCTCCCTTCCGTATAATTTTGGAGTTTTATCTTTAATTTTCTTTTCTAAATTTTTTGGTGTCATATTAATTTTTCAAATAACTCTTATCTGTTATGAAATATAAAATAAGGACAATAAGAATAGAGAGAGAAGAGAGAGCGATTATTATTTCTCTTGAGAGATTCTCTTGATGGGTTAATTACTATGAAGAAAACCCCTTTATTTATAGGGAAAACTATATATGATAAAAATAAACATTCACTATATATGATAATATATTTATAACACTCCTCCTTGAATGTCTAATTGATAGATAATGTGCCTCGTTAAAACCTTACTAGAAAAAATCAGTGGAAAAAAAAAATCTAGTGAAGGAAAAAGAGTACACATCTCTAACAATACACATATAGGTTGCCTCATTAAAACCTTACAAGGAAAATCAGTGGGACAAAATCTCCTAAGGAAAAAAGAGTACAACACGTATTAACTCCCCTTAATGAGAACATCCTTGAACCTTTGCATCCCGATATTGTGCACCATCTTCTTGAAAGTTGCAATTGGAGGAGACTTGGTGAATAAATCAGCCACATTGTTACTTGAATTTTTTAGAATAAAATAAGCTCATATGTTTGATCTCATTTCGATGTCTTCTAGTAGGAACAAAATTGAAAACTCTCCAAGAGTTTCAATAATTTTCAAGCTATAAACTTATACAATATAAGGACTATAAATAAGTTTTTCAGAAACTTTAATATTCTTCAAACATTTTGAATCCTTATAAAGTTTTCATATAAATTTTGTCAACTAACAACATTCAATATTTCATGTGTGACATCTTCAAGTGTCTGGACTGCAAATCAAATAAGTTTTATTCTTACCAAGATGCATCCTTTCATATCACTTGATAAATATTTCTACGTTAGCATGCTTAAATAAACGTAGAATTTAGATCCTCGTGATTTTTCACAATATTGCACCAATGTTGTATCAATAATATTGATGATATATCATTTCGTATCGGTTCAAAATGTGACATAACATTTTGAGATCTCATCACTTCATTATTTTCAAGTACCTGAACCTTTCATAAGGTTTCATGAAGTGTTATGTCGTAGGCTCTTCAAGAGCACATTGCCTTCTTATTATGATTATTCGCTCCATATCCTTTTTGAGGATTATTTTATTTGAAACTGATTGGTGTACTACGCTTCATGCATGCATAGACTTTGTCCTTCAGGGACACAAAATAAGAGCACTTGTAGCTTAAAGATGAGATGCTTTCGACATTTGATTTGAATTATCTTTTGAATGAGGATTTGGTGATAATTTCTAACATATTTCATAGCTGCTTATAATCTCCCCCTTATGTTAGAAAAACTAACGTACATCCTCCATATTCTTTGAGGAATCCATCTTTGTGCATCATGGTATATTTATTAATCGTATACCGCACATCAAAACTATTAAATGGACAACGTGTGATTCTTGACTAAGAATATAAACTTTGAGAGGAAATTAATCATAATTTATCAATTTGATGCATGCGAGTACTTTTGTATATAATATTTCAAACCAACACATGAAGATTTTGTTCTCATTAGCAATGGTTTAACTATTTATTGAAGGCATTCGATGTTAAACCATCATCATCAAGATAATTTTTTCTTAATTACACAATCTGAAAACTATGCTCTTAACTCAATTTCATTGAGCAAATAACTTTATGAATGCCAAAATGCAGGTTGACAATAAACATACAAGTGATCATCTTATATCGATGTATCTTAACAGATCGCACGACGGGTGAACAGGCTCATAATCACCTTTTATACTTTTCAGAATTTAGGGAAACCAGCGGTCCAACCCTAACATTAGTTGGTGTTAGAGTATGTGCCCTACTAATCGGTGACTTTAATGTAAGAGTTTCCTATGGATGGAATAGATTTTCTGACGTGTTCCAAGGAAAAAGTAAAACAGAAAGTAAAGAACACAATGATTTTTATGTAGAAAACACCCGGCTCAAAAAGGTATAAAAAACCACGACCTGCACCTCTATAGGATTTAACCCCAACTTAACTAAATAACTCTGAGCCTCAACAACAACTGATTATAAAACTCTTGTAACCTATGAATTATAAACTCTAATTCCTAACTACACACACCACCCAAGGTGTGTGTTTCCAAAGTCTCTGAGACTCGAAGACTAGCTTCTAGTTCAATTTAGAACACACTGAAACTAATATTACATTAATAGTTCAACACAAAGAACAACTCTTAACAATCAACGCTAAAACTCTTAGCTAGATTTTATACTAGGACTAGGTTCTTCAATTGTATTTTTCACTGATTGAGTAGCACTTTGTGAAGTCAATCTGTCGATTGCTCTTTTCATCTTTGTAAGTGAGTAAGTTACTCTGAATGATACATCTTCTATTTACGCACAACTCTCAAAAGAGTCATTCTTTATTTCAAACTCCTCCTTTAATCAGAATTTTTATTGCATAGAGTTCTACTTCAAGTGAGACTCCTTCTTCAATTTGAACTCTTATCTCCTTAGTGTTGTAGTCAAACTTTAACTCTTTAAATCAACACATGTTTATTTCCTTGAGTTTATCTGAATTAACCACCTATCTGGTCCTTTTTTGATTTTTGCATGCTTGTCTTTAATCAACGATGATTTTGCTACAAGTTCATCTACATGAGACAGTGTGTTTGTGAACTAGCTTGACTCACATGTTTCATATCACTTTGTCAGTTTGTCAATCATCAAATCTACATCGTACCCAGTAGTTGGTCCAACCAACTTATCATGAGAACAAGCAACATTAAAAGCTCATGAAGAAATTTCAAATTCTTCAATATGTATTTAATACTTAATATGCACATCTTAGGGATGTCGCAATCGTTCATGTCAAGTTATGAACTTTTATACTAGTAAACTCTAAGTTTACCATGACATGTATTTTTTTCTTTAGTAAATTTCAGATTTACTATGATATGAATACATTTCAAATTTACTACTTGGAAAGTAGATTTCATAATAACTCATCTCAATTATTCTACCTCTTTCGGAGGTGAATTACGGTACCATCACAATCAAGTGCACGTTTGTATTGATAAGTTTACTAAATATCATCACATCCACCTCAAGGAATAGATCTGTACTTATAACAATCGAAATTTTCATTCCTTGAGAATGAGATATAATCGTGCCTTAAGCGTATCAAATTATGATAGCTTAGAACTCTTTCAAGATCGAGGCATGCAAGAATGTGAAAATATTATTATTTTGTCCCTTTTTCACGTTTATGTGCATTCATTCAACTACTTATCTTCTTTCAGACATGTTATGTACTGCTACCACACTCATTTCAGGAATGGAACATATTCAATAGGACACATGTTTCATGACTTTTCATGAAATACACATTATTTTGCCTTAGCCATCATAATATCATCAATATGGTGAGTTGAGATTTAAACTCAACGTCTTATCCATTTAAAGGTGTCTTAGGCAAAAATCGGTGGGACTCGAACCCAAAATCTTATTTTCATGGTGCATACATTCTTATCGTGCTTTTAGGAAGATGACCATCTTTATTTTAGGCTATTCCACAAAATAAGTGGATCCTTAGCAGTAAGGTATTCAATTTTAAGAATTTCGTCAAGATGATGACGCAAGAAAATCATAGCCTTAGCATGATTTTGATTAGATGTTATATTTTCTTTCTTTATGGCGTCTCCAAGGCCCATAGCATCTACGTGGATTTCAGCATCCAACACTCATAAAAGGTAGTTCTTGCTTGAGGCAGCAAACTCAAGTTTTGTAAAATTATTAGCCATATGAAAAGAAAAAAAATAATGCCCTAGCCTACAAATTTGAGACGACAAAGTCTCGTGCTGATAACGTGTTATGAAATATAAAGTAAGACCAACAAGAATAGAGAGAGAAGAGAGAGCGATTATTATTTCTCTTGAGAAATTCTCTTGATGGGTTAATTATAATGAAGGAAGCCCCCTTTATTTATAGGAAAAAACGAACCTTGAAGTTTCTAACTTTTCCATAAATAGACATATACTATATATGGTAACATAGACATTCAATATATATGGTAAAATAGATATTCACTATATATGGTAATATATTTATAACATTATCATATATATTAGGACTCATTACTATTTTCTTCCTATACTTTTTAGGACTCAATATTATAGAAAATATTACAAAAATAATTAAATAATTTTAAAAAATACTGAAAAGACGATTTTGTCTATTGTTGAGACTTTTAATGAAGGGCAAAAGGTACGGAAAACTTTTTTATGGGTCTTCACACTTTTAATATATTGTATGTATACGTATATGTATATGTCTTTCTCTCTGTATATATATATATATATATATACACACACACTAAAAGTATGAACACCCTTAGAAAAGTGATTTGAACTTTTTGTCCTTCATTAAAAGACTCGTCTCAGATAAAACTGTCTTTTCACTATTTTCTTTAATTTATTATTTAATTATTTTTATTATATTAACTAGATTCCTAAAATATATGAGACTCCTAAAATATATGGAATGAGAATCAATTAATATTTTTCTTTGTACTGATCAATTAGAAAAATCTATATCTATATCTATATTTATAATATATTAAAAGTGTGTAGACCTTTATAAGGTGATTTGTACTTTTTGCCCTTCATTAAAATACCCAACAATAGACAAAATCATTTTTTCACCTTTTTTCTTTTTTTATAATATTAAATATTAACTATAATAAATATATGAAAAGTTTTGTTTTACTGAAAGAGTCCTAATTATGTAAAATGTAAAAGTCCTAAATATATAAAAAATTATTTTCGGAAAAACTGTCAGTTAATTAATATATTACTATTTACGCATTTGAAATTTGGCAAACTAATATTATATTTCTTGGAAAAACAAAAATTGCCATAAAAGTTGTCTTTATATTGTATCGTAGGTTTTTGGTTTATTTATACTAATATTTTGTTAAAATAATAATATCTTCCTTTATAAAAACTACCATTATTTTTGGAACAAAAGTACTGTACTATTATATAAGGAATAAGGAAGAGTAGTAGTACGACGAAGAAGAGTTCTGCATGAAACTCCAATTAACAAACTTATACCACCAAGTTATCTTTTACGTATGTATTCATTATTATCATCTTCTTCATCTTTTTTTATTCTTTTTATTTAATAACTTTAAATATTATGTATAAATTATGATTAAATAATTAACAAGATAGTGAATTCTCCTTTTTAATAATTTCTCGTATTTCTTTTTCCGTAGAAAACTTTTAATTGAAAATTGGAAGAAATAAGCATGTCGCCACCGAATAAAGTGGTTAAAAATATCAAAGGTTTGTCTCATTCTTTTTTTTCTTCTTTAGTTCAACTGTGACTTTGTTTTGATTATGTTATTTAACTATTTCGTTAGTATTATAATTGCATCTTTAATTAAATTTGTTAGTTAAGTTCTAAATATAAGGTTATAATAAGTTTTTAAATCTTGATATGTATAACTTTAGTTTGAATGATGAAAATATAAATTAGCATTATAGTCGAATCTTTCAATTTTGGGCTTACTAATTAAGTTTGCAAGCGGATCAAGTACATTATTTGTTGTAAATCGAGTTTCATCTATCTACTTCTTTTTCGTAGGAAATTTTTGATCGAAAAACGAAAGAAATAAGCATGTCACCTCCGAATAAAGTGGTAAAAAATATCAAAAGTTTGTCTTATTCTTTTTTCTTCTTCTTTAGTATAGGTGAAGGAGAATGGTTCAAGGAAGGACCAAAGAGAATATACTATTTTTTGTAAACTTTTTTGTGTTTAAACTAACATACATGCTTTTCGGTTGGCTGATTTCTATTTTTTCATAGAATTGGATAATAACTGAAAGCTGCCCTAATGTCAAGATGCTAATAAAAAAAATGCAATAGACATTTGTAAGACCATCATATTTTTTATATTTTAAATGATTTTATAAAATTAAACTCACTAAATTGAGATACACGCACGAGGTGCGTATGTCTAAACTAGTACTCCTAAAATAGGATAGAAAAATACTTCGGACTTTATTAAAGAAATACTTCTATAAATATTAATATGCGCGTTAAACTAGAGAAGAATCTGATTTACTTATTGGGAAAATATGATCGATGCTCATCTAACTTGATTCATTTGCATGTCTAGATTGGTGGATGCTTAATTTTCTAACCCTCAACTTCTTCACTATTTATGTCAATATAATAGAATTCAACGTGTGTGTGCGTATATATATATATATATATATATATATATATTCCTTGTTTTCATTCAAGTTATTCTTTAGTGTCAAAATTTTTGCTCTGACAAGAATTATTTTCATCAAAACTGAACCTTTGTGATCACTATTGCATTATTTTGTTGTAGTTTACAAGTCGTAGATGAATTTACAGGTGGTAGATGAATGCCGACCGACTTTGAGGAATTTTTTTAGGTAAATGTTTGGTTTAATTGCATTGTTTTTATATCTCTGTTCTGAGAATTTTATTTTGTGTAAAGGTAAAGTTTAGTTGTATTATTTTTGATATTTTTACTGTCATATTATTTTGTTATAGTTTACAGGTGGTAGACGAGTGTCGGACGGCTTTGAGGAACTTTTTGTGTAAAAGTTAAATTTAATTATATTATTTTGATGTCTCTATTATTGTATTATTTTGTTGCAGTTTATATGTGGTAGATGAATATCGATTGACTTTGAAATTTTTTTTGGTAAAGGTTATGTTTAACTAAATAAATTCTCCAAAAAATATTGAATTTAATTATTGTATTAATCTTTATTATTTAAACAAATATCCTATTTAGTGTAAGATTTGAACTCAATAAAATGAGGTACACGAGCTAGGTGCGCACACCTAAACTAGTAAATATATAAAGAGAAAGGGGGTGAGAGAAAAACGGAAGCTGTGTTTAAAGGTGTGTTGAGAACTTCATGGTGAAAATGGAATGGTTGGGTACTACCACGGAAAGAGAAAGGAAAGTGATGAAGATATTCAAAAGCAAGGACTAAAATTTTTAAAAAAGAGTGCGAAAATAAATAAATAAATAAATTATAATAAACACGCCTCTTTTCTATTTATCTTTATTTTTATGTCGCATTAGGTTGTAGGGTGGAAATAAATTTAATTTTAATTAGTATAGGTGTGTAATAGGTCGTCACAATAGTTTGAATATATCTTGAACTTTTCAGATATAATTTAAGATAATTTTTAGGAAAAATGGCTTGATGGACCCTAGTACTATGTCTGTTTTGTAATGTCATTTTCAGGTATTACGTTAAATTCCATGTCATTTTTAAAATGCCACATAAAAAATTAAATATTAAAATAACTTTAATTAAATAATTTTTTTTTAATAAATTGTAGAAAAATTTAAATAATCATATTTTATTTTTGCTTAAAATTAAACATCAAATTCATCCCAAATAATTAAAATTTCTCTCCAACTAATTTAAATTTTTAACTATAAATTCATATATACAAACATAATGAATTTTCGATTTTTAAATTTGAATATCTTTAACAAATTCACAAAAATTTTAAGTTTTTTCAAGATTATCCATGAAATTCACTAATTTTTCAATATCCACTATCACGAACTTTCAATTCAAATTTTAATTTTAATCCCAAAAAAATATGAAAAAATTTCAAATTTAAATTTTAATTAAAAAAGAATATGAAAAAATTAAATTGAGAGGAAAAATTTTAAAAATAAAATAAAAAGTGAATTCAAAGTTTCTTTGGTTGGGGGTTGGGGTTGGGGGGTGGTTCTGAGAAATAGGGAGGGGGGATGGACGCGAGGGCGGGGGCTAAGGGTGCTAGACGGGGTTGGGGTGGGGTGGGGGTGCTGGATGCGGAGTAGAGGGCTGAGGGGGTGCTGGACGCGGGAGAGGGGGGCTGGGGGTGCTAGACGGGGTTGGGAGTGGGGTGGGGGTGGGGGTGCTGGACGCGGGGGTAGGGGCTGGGGGTGCTAGACACGGGGGAGGGGGTACTTGACGGTGCTGGGGGTGCTGGATGGCGGTAGGGGTAGGGTGGGGGTGCTGGACGGGCGTGGGCGGGTGGAGGGTGCTGGACGAGGTTGGGGGTGGGGTGGTGAGGGGATGCTGGGGAAGGTACCTTTTTTTTTTTTAAAAAAAAATTAATTTATTATTTTTTAATTTTAAAAATATTTTTAAATTTAAAAAGATGGAGGGAAAAAAGGCCCTTTTTAATTTTGGTATTATTTTAATATAAATATATTGCTTTCATTCGCTCATACACGTGTGTCTACATGCGTCATATCCTACTGAGCAATTTTAATGTCACATAGATCCGGTCAACGATTAAAGGACTTAAAATATTAAGTTTTATTAAGTTGAGGGGTAAGTAAGAATATTCACATTACAAAACCGACATAGTACAAGGATCCATCAAACCAACCTAATTTTTATGCCTTTACTCTATAAGAAATTGCATGGAATGGAACATCCTTATACCATATTTTTTGTCACACCAAAAGCTTTTTCAGTTTTCATCAGCCAACTTATAAAATACATAATAAAAAGGTGAATATAAAATATACCAACCAATTATATCAAGAAATTTTACTTAATGATACAAATGGTCTTGAACATTTAATATTCGATTGCCTCATGGCCGACCTCAAAATTCAAATATCTTTAATGCTCAAGACGATGCACGTCCAAAATCTCCCTTAAACTCTCATTACATATGTCTTCTGCATTTCTTGGATTTGGTTAGTAGATCACTAGATATTTTATGGTCATAAATTCATGCCAACATGACGGGAGATGTCAAGAACATAATGGTCTTGGAGGTGATTGTTCAACAACTTTTGATCCCGTTTGTTTTGTAAAATTTCAAATTCAACAGATTTTGATTTTAACTTTGAAACTTGCCTAGGGAACCGACTATCAAAATTCAAGGATCATTTGTAAGATCATTAGGTAAAATTTTCTCCGACTCGATCACTGGCTTACCCAATGCAGGAAATTACATGGTATAGCTTCAACAGTGGGTGATTTTGAATTTTTAACCCCAATTTTATCCCTCTACACCTTATATATTTTTAAACTTTTCATACTATTTGTCTCTCAAATTCTATTTTTATTTTTATTATTTTCACTTTCTTTTTCTTTAATTATATGTTTTAATTCATTTGTCTCAACCTTTATTTTTTTTCTCTTTTTTCTCAAACATTATCTATTTCTTCATTTTTTTATTTTTTTTAAATTCATTTGTCTCAACCTTTATTTTTCTTTTATTTTTTATTTTTATCATTTCTTTTTTTCCCCTCATTTTTCTCAAATTCTATTTTTATTTTTCTTCTCATTTTTGTTTTTCTCAATTTTTTTAATTCTTCACTTTTTTCGTAATCTTTATTTTTTTCTTGTCTTTTTTTTTTATCAATCTCTTTTTTTTATTTCTCTATTTTTCTCGATCTTTTTTTTTTCTCAACTTCTATTATATTTTGTTAATAAATAAAAAATTAAATAATCCGCAAAAGGATCTTCTTTTTTTGACTTCAAAGCAAATTTAAGGGCATGAATTATTATTAGGAAGTTCCTTGGGATAAATTTTGCCTCTAAGGCAAAATTATAGATGTCACGACCCAAAAACGAGGGGCTGGCACTTGTCGTGGCGTACCTGGACAAGTAAGCCTATCACCCAAACTGATACGAAAAGAGAAAAAGACAGAAATATCCCAAGGTAAGGCTTCTAGAGCAAAGTCGAACCATATATGTAATCTTAACAATGCAGAAAGAACTTATCCAAAATATCAATCCTGCCCAAAATCAGGTGTCAATAGTGTAAGAACTACTAATACAATCCAAGAGTCAAATATATCGAAAAGATAACCACAAAGGAATAATATCTATCTCCGAATACTAATAAAGATATAACTACTATAGAAAGATAGAGGTGAACTTCGAACGCATGAATGTCCAACCGTTACCTTGGAAGCTCCAACAATCGCCTGAATCAAGCTAGTTGAGGCGTACCTGAGCTAGGACCTACACTGAAAAGTCACAGTAGGCATGATTATGGTCCACATGTACTCAGTAGGTATCATAGGCCGGCCAAGCAAAGTAGTAAATAAAGTATACAAAATATACACTAAGGCCACATCACCTGCAATCAACAAATGTCCCACAACGGTAGCCCACACCGCTTGCACTAACAGTTCTAATATATCTCACATATATTGCAACATCACACCAAGATAGAACAGAAGTATGTATTATATCATATAAGAAGAACAAACGGAAACATGCATATACAAGATCATCAAATACAAGTAAAAGAAGCTACGATAAATACATAGATGACAAGTCAATATGACAATACAACACAACATAACACAATAAAGTAAGTGCAATGTATATGATGATGATGATGATGATGTACGAGGTCATCATACAACCTCCGGGATCATTGCACAATCTCCGTATACACCTATGGAGCTAAAACTTCTCAACGTAGGACGCATGGAGGGTTCGTCAACCCATACAATCCATATATCTCATATCTCATTTTCGGCACATCCCTCAAAAAAGGGTTTTATAAGGTGTTACAATATCTCCCCCCGGCACATCCCTCAGGGAGGATTTTAAAAAGGTATTGCCAGTATTACTCAGGTGTTGCCACGGTGGTATCATGAATGAGTATGATATGGGGATGTAATGCTCACAACCAATCATAATGAGTATTTCCACAATCAACCACATGATATATTTTCACAACCAACCACAATGATATAATTCCACAACCGTGTGAGTCAATATCCACTCATTATTTTCATTGCATCCATGAATTTCCACATGTCTCATATACCAACAAGTATGAATATATCATAATAAACCAATGATACCATATTAGTCATTACAACAATACAATACAAATATTCATATGTATTCAGGGCTATTAATAACATATAGGACTCCACACAGTCACACACATCACATAATATTTCAATTTTGATAATTACATCATATATAAGCCCCCACGTGGGCACAAAACATAGATAGTCATTTTTCATGATTAGTTCTCACTCTTAATATGCATTTTGTACCATCATTTACTACCTATCTCGGTCTGAAAAAGTTAAGTCATAACCTATCTCAAAAGCCGAAACTGATCTTCTACACTTGAACCCGTGATGTTAGTTTTTATGAATAATCCTGAAATCTACTAAAAACATCAAATATTAAATCTACGCGTAAAAAAACCAACGACACCCATATTGACTACTTTTAGTTCGGAATCAAAACGGACCCCCAAAATGGATTTATAAAAAAGAAGGGCAAAATCAAAACTTTACTTCAAAATCATGTTCCCCATATTTTTAGGAACCTACAACTGAAAATCCAAGTTAAATCAAGTAAAAAACGAGGTTCAAATTGAAGAAAAACCATTTTTGAGCTTAACTGGGTAAAATCTTTAAAATTCGGGTTAAAATCAAGAATCAGAGTTGTTTTGAAGGTTAAATTGATGAAAAACTAGTAATTATAAGATAAAAACATTATTCAAGTGAAAAGAAGTGAAAATGGGGTTTAAAATCAAGCTTTAAGATTTTTGGGGTTTTGAGAAATTGATTAAGAAATTACTAAGAAAAGGGTGAATTCTAACCTTAAATCCGAAATAAAACCAAGAAATAGGTGTTAATCTAGCTTTCTAAGCTCCCACAAACTTTACTTTTAAGCTCTCAGACTATGTTAGGGTTTAACTCTCAAGAGGAAAGATGAAAAATGAGCAAAATACCCAAAAACTCCAATAAATAGTGTAGATTTTCTGCACCAGCTATAGCAAAAAGCTATCTTTTTAAAGTCCAATCCGGACTTCGAATGGGTGTTTGAGATTCGTTTGGAGTCTGATATATACAAACGAACTATGCAACCACACTAAATTTGAGGTTACGAACGATTGGCGAAGTCATATTTTTAAAAAGACATCATTTTCACAAAGTTGACCCCCCAAAATTCGAAATCACAATTTTCCAAACCGAGGATCGAAATGAGATTTAAAAGGAGTAAAATCATACCAAACATACTAACACCCTAAATTTGATATTTCGGATCTGTTGACAAAGTCAATTTTTCAATTTGAGGTCATTTCGACCAAATGTGGGTTCCACACCTATATTTTCAATTTTTCAACTTTCCGACCAATAGGTCGAAATGAGCTCAGGTGCATCGGGACTCGAATTAAAGTTCCATCCAAACTAAAATCGATATTCCAGAGCTGTTGGCGTAGTCCATTCGTCCATCCATTACATGGATCAAAAGATATCCACATAAGTCCCAAATAAGGCTCTCGAAGCCATCAAAAGCCACAATATCGCATAAATGATACAAAAATGTATCGAAAATCATGTCAATCACTCCCACACCCCAGAAATACCATAATGCAACTACGAGGAGGGGTAAAATAGTCAAATCATACAAAATCACAAATTTCACATATTTTATCAAATTTTTAGGTCGTTGCATCATCCACCACTAAAAATCTAGCTCGTCCACAAACTAAGGCAAAGAAATATATAAATCAATAAAGAGCTGAGGATAAGAACTACACATATCAGACTCAACCTCCCAAGTAGCCTCATATACAGGTTGATGTCTCCACTGAACCTTAACCATAGGGATAACTCTAGAGCGCAATTACCTAATGTCCCTAGCCAAAATGGAGATCAACTCCTCAACAAACGATAATCACTCATCTAACTGAACTAACTCCCAAAGAATAGTATAAGACTCATCCAAAATATAATGGCAAAGTATAGAAACATCAAAAACTAGATGAACAGTTGATAGATTAGGGGGCAAAGCCAACTCATAAGCTATATCACAAACAGTACGAAGAATCTCAAACGGACCAATATACTTAGGTCTAAGATTGACCTTCTTCCCAAATCTCATCACACCCTTCATGGATGAAACTCGAAGAAAAATACGATCACCAACACCAATTCTCAAGGAATGAAGTCTATGATCAACATAGCATTTCTGCCTACTCTGTGCTGCTCGAAGTCTATCCTGAAAGATCCGGACTCTGACCAAAGACTCACGAAGCAAGTCTGTACCTTGGGGTCTCACCTCTGGAATATCAAACTAGCCCACTGGGGAGCGACAATGCCTACCATAAAATGCCACAAAATGAGCCATATCAATACTAGAATGGTAGCTATTCTTATATGCAAACTCTGCTAAAGCCAAAAGTTGCTCCCACTAGCCACCAAAATCTATCACGCATGCACGGAGCATCCTTCAAAACCTGAATAGTCAGCTCTGACTGGCCATCTGCCTGGGGTGAAATGCTATGTTAAGATCAACTCGAGTACCCAACTCACCCTGAAAAGTCGTCTAAAAGTGAGATGTGAACACAGAACCTTGATCTGAAATAATAGACATTGGCACACCATGCAGATGAACAATCTCACAAATATAGATAAGAGCCAACCTCTCAGCATTGAATAGGACTCGAACCTAAATAAAATAAGTTGACTTGGTCAACAAATCAACAAATCCTTAAGCTTTTGGAAACTCGCCTTACAAGCATCAGACCACTGGAAGGAAATTTTCTTTTGAGTCAACTTGGTTAATAGAGCTGCAATGGAAGAGAAACCCTCAATAAAACACCGATAATAACTTGCTAAGCCAACAAAACTCCTAATCTCGGTGGGTGAAGTAGGTCAAACCCAATCACGAACTGCAATAATCTTGGCTGGATCAGCCATAACACCTCCTTAATCACCATATAACCCTAGAAAGAAACTACCTCCAACAAAAACTCAAACTTAGAAAACATGGCATACAACTTCTCATCCCTTAATCTCTGAAGCACAAGCTGCAAATGCTCCTCATACTCCACCTCACTCTAGAAATATAATAAGAAATCATCTATAAACACAATAACAAAAGAGTAGAGATATAGTTGAAACACTTGGTTCATCAACTCCATGAATGCGGTAGGGGAATTGGTCAACCCAAAGACATGACCAAGAACTCATAATGACCATATCGAGTCTGAAAAGCTCTTTTTGAAATATCCGAAGCTCTAATCCTCAACTGGTGATGACTAAACCTCAAATCAATCTTTAAAAATACCGCAATACCCTGAAGCTAATCAAATAAATCATCGATACGAGAAAGAGGATACTTATTTATAACCATCACCTTATTCAATTGCTGATAATCAATACACATCCATATAGACCCATTTTTTTCTTCACAAATAAGACAGGCTCACCCCAAAGTAAAACACTAGGTCGGATAAATCCCTTATCCAACAACTCTTGCAACAATCTTTCAGTTTTTTCAACTCTGTTGGGGCCATCCTATAAGAAGGAATAGAATGGGCTTGGTACCCAACTCAACATCAATAATAAAATCAATATCTCAATTCAAAGGCATACTAGGCAAGTCCGTAGGGAACACATCCATAAACTCACGAACAACACGGACTGAATCCAAAGAAGAAGGTGAAATAATACTAGTGTCATGAATATGAGTCAAGAACGATAAACATCCCCTCTCAACTAATTTATGAGCCTAAAAATAAGATATAATCCTCTTAGGACCCGAATGAAGTATACCCTTCCAAGCTATCCTTGGCACACCCGGTGATGCTAAAGTCACAATTTTGGAAAAAACAATCTAAGACAACATGATAAGGAGCCAACCAATACATGCCTAAAATAACTTCAAAATCGACTATGTACAACACAAGCAAGTCTACCAAAGTCTCACGCCCGGCAAAAGTCACAACACAAGATTGGTAAGCCCAATCCACCACTAAAAAATCATCTACCGGGGTAGATATAAGAATAGGCATGGTAAGAGGCTCGCTAACAGAATTAAAACCCAAAAAAAATATACAGACACATAGGATAAAGTTGATTTGGGATCAAATAATACAGATGCAGGTCTGAAATAGACAGGGACGATACCTGTGATCATAACATCTGAAGCCTCTGTCTCTGGTCAGGCTGGTATGGCATAACACTGAGCACAACCACCGGCCGACTGAATAGCCTCACAACCCTCATTGCGGGTTCCACTACCTCTACTTTTTGCTTCTCTAATAGTACCCCTACCTCTCATAACTGAAATAAAAGTATCCCAAATCACCCAGCGGGGATAATCCCTGGCCACATGGCCAATCTCATCACACCATAGCAACATCTACGACCAATTTCAACATAAGAAGGTACAACTAGGCCCGAACAACCACCCTGAATTACTGAACTAGAAGATCAACCACCTAAACTCTGTAAAGTCGCTTGCACTAGACTATCATGGTATCCATGAGAACCCATAAAATCTTTACCTCGAAAGGTTTGACTCCAGAACTCTCTAAAATATCATGCCTTTTTGGCGCCTACCTGAGATCTACTAAAAATACCCTTTTTCATCTTAACATGATCCACAATACTCTAAAAAAATCCCTAAACACAACCATTTGAGATGTAACCAACCAAAGAGAAAACATCCAAACCCTTTACGAACTTCTAAACCTTCTCAACCTTAGTAGAAATGCTATCTTAGGAATATATGGACAGGGCATGGAAGCGTACCTCATACTCATCAACTGTCATGGAGCCCTGCTAAAAATAATCAAACTCATCCTGCATCCGATCCCTCAAACTGTAAGACACGAATCCCTCCAGAAAGAAATTAACAAACTGATCCCATGACAACTCAGGAGCATCAATAGTACTATAACTGACAAACGATATCCACCAATCTCTCGCATCATCTCTCAACTGATATGTAGTATAAGCCACACCATCCATGCAGAAAGAGTGAAACACAAATAAGAAACAAGGTGTGAAAGAACTTCACACGATAAAGAATAAAATGAAAAAAGTTTCCTAAAGACATCCTATAGCTTCTCGAAGATAGATACGGACATCTATATATCGATCCATGAGACTCTATTTGACATCTCGTTCTTAAACAGTTGAGACCAATGAAACCTAGCTGCTCTGATATCAATTTGTCACGACCTAAAAAGGAGAGTCATAATGACACTTGTCGTAGCATACCTTGACAAGTAAGGCTATCACCTAAACTGATACAAAATAAGGAAAAGATAGAAATATTCCAAGGTAAGGCTTCTAGAGTGAAGCCGAACCATATATGTAATCATAACAATACGGAAAAAACTTATCAAAATATCAATCCTACCCAAACCCAAGTGTCAATAGTGTAAGAACTACTAATACAATCCAAGAGTCAAATACATCGTAAAAATAACCACAAAGAAATAATCTCTCTCTCTAAATACTAATAAAGACATAAACTACTATAGAAAGATAGAGGTGAACTTCGAACGTATGAATGTTCAACCGCTACTTTGGAAGCTCCAATAATCGCTTGAGTCAAGCAAATTGAGGTGCACTTGAGCTAGGACCTGCACCGAAAGGGCACAGTAGGCATGAGTGCGGTTCACTTGTACTCAATAGGTATCATAGTCCGATCAGGCAAAGTAGTAAATAAAGCATACAAAATATACACTATAGGCACGTTTCCTGCAATTAGAAAATATTCCACAATGGTAGCCCACACCACTTGATCTAAAAGTTTTAATATATCTCACATATATTGAAATATCATACTAAGATAGAACAAAAATACATATTATATCACATATAAAAAGAATAAGGGGGAATATGCATATACAATATCATCAAATACAAGTAAAAGAAGATATGATAAATACATAGATGACAAGTCAATATGGAAATACAACACAACATAACACAATAAAGTAAGTGCAATGTATATGATGATGATGATGCATGAGGCTGCCGTACAACCTCTGAGATCGTCGCACAATCCCTGTATACACCTATGGAGCTAAAGCTTTCCGCCGTAGGACCCATGGGGGGTTCGTCAATCTATATACAATCCACATATCTCATATCTCATTTTTGGAACCTCCCTCGTAAAGGTTTTATAAGGTGTTACAATATCTTCTCCCTGGCACATCCCTCGGGGAGGGTTTTAAAAAGATATTGCCAGTGTTACTCAGGTATTGCCATGGTGGTACCAATGTTTCATGAAAGAGTATGCTATGAGAATGTAATGCTCACAACCAATCACAATGAGTATTTCCATAATCAACCACATGATATATTATCAAAACCAACCATAATGATATAATTCTACAATCATGTGAGTCACTATCCACTTATTATTTTCATTTCATCCATAAATTTCCACATGTCTCATATACCAACAAGTATGAATATATCATAATACACCAATGATATCATATTAGTCATTTTAATAATACAATACAATTATTCACATGTACTCAAGGCTATAAATATCACATAGGACCCCACACGGTCACACATATCACATAATAACTTAATTTCAATAATTACATAACATATAGGTCCCTACACGGGCACAACACATAAATAATCATTTTTCATGATTAGTTCTTACTCTTAATATGCATTTTGTACCATCATTTATTACCTATCCCAGTTTGAAAAATGTTAAGTCATAACCTACCTTGAAAACCGAAACTGATCCACTATACTTGAACCCACGACGTTAGGTTTCACGAAAAATTCCAAACTCCACTAAAAACATCAAATATGAAATCTACGCATAAAAAAAATAATGACACCCATATTGACTACTTTTGATTCGGAATCAAAACGGACCCCTGAAATGGGTTTCCAAAAAAGAAGGAGAAAATCAAAACTTTACTTCAAAAACATGTTCTCCATATTTTTAAGAACCTACAACTTAAAAATCAAGTTAAATCGAGTAAAAAACGAGGTTCAAATCGAAGAAAAACTATTTTTGAGCGTTACCAGATAAAATCTTTGAAATTCAAGTTAAAATCAAGAGTCGGCTTGTTTTGAAGGTTAAATTGAAGAAAAACTAGTAATTATAAGATGAAAATATTATTCAAGTGAAAAGAAGTGAAAAGGGTAAATTCTTACCTTAAATCCGTAATAAAATCAAAAAATAGGTGTTAATCTAGCTTTCCAAGCTCCCACAAACTTTACTTTTAAGCTCTCACACTATTTTAGGGTTTAACTATCAAGAGGCAAGATGAAAAATGAGCAAAATGGACCCTAAAACTACTATAAGCAGCGCAGATTTTCTACACCAGCTATAACAAAAAGTTGTTTTTTAAAGTACAATTCGAACTTCGATTGGGTGTCAGAAATTCGTTCGGAGTTCGATATATGCAAACAAACTATGCAACCATACTAAATTCGATGTTTTGGACGCGTTGATTAAGTCAGATTTTTGAAAAAAATATCATTTTCACAAAGTTGACCCCCAAAACTCAAAATCACAATTTTCCAAATCGAAGGTCGAAATGAGATTTAAAAGCCTTAAAATCATACCAAACATGCTAACACTCTAATTTCAATATTTTTGATTTGCTGGCAAAGTCAGTTTTCCATTCGAGGTCGTTTCAACCAAATGTGGGTCCGACATCCATATTTCTAATTTTTTAACTTTTCGACCAATAGGTCGAAATGAGCTCGGGTGCACCGAGACCAGAACCAAAGGTATACTTAGCGTAAAATCAATATTTCAGAGTTTTTGGCGCAGTCCATTTGGTAATCCATCACACAGATCAAAAGATATCCACATAAGTTCAAAATAAGGCTCTCGAAGCCATAAAAAACTACAATATTGCATAAATGATACCAAAATGCATTGAAAATCCTGTCAATCGCTCCCACACCCCAGAAATACCATAATGCAACTACGGGGAGTGATAAAACAGTCAAATCACAGAAAATTATAAATTTCACATATTTCATCAAATTTTTAGGTCGTTACATTAGAACAACTCATAAATCAAGGCACAATATGATAGTCTCAAGTCTTGCTTGTGGAGCGTAACTTGTTGTTTGAAAATCCTTGAGTTAAGTCTTGCTTCTAAAGCAAGAGTTATAAAATATCTCATAAATCAAAAATAACGTGGTAGTGTTAACACTTGTCCATTGGGCGTAACTTGTTCTTTTAGGAGGTTCTTGGGCTAAATTTTATTTTAGAGGCAAGACTAATAGAGCATCAAATAAATCAAGACACAATATGATAGTTTCAACTCTTGTCCATGAGGCATAACTTGTCAGCTATGTCTTGCCTTTAAGGCAAAAGTTATAGAATATCTCATAAATCAAGACACGATGTGGTAGTGTCAACTCTTGCCCATAGGGCGTAACTTGTTGTTTGAAAGTCCTTAGTCTAATTAGAGCTCCTAAGGCCAGAGTTTTGGAACATCTCACAAATCAAGCCATAATATGGTAGTGTCTATTCTTACCCATGGGGAATAACTTGTTGTTTAAAAGTCCTTAATTTATAAACAACAACAATAACAACATACCCAGTGTATTCTCACATAGTGGGGTCTGGGGGGTAGGTATACACAGACCATACCACTACCTTAAGTGAAGTAGAGAGGCTGTTTTCAATAGACTACCAGCTTAGGACCGATAGTAGTATAACAAACACAAAATATAAATATATATAAACTAGTATAGTATACAAAATAAACTAACACCGTTAGCCACAAGATAATACTACTGCCATAAGATTATATTAAACTAACTATACACAATCATCGACATCACTCAACACCACCAACATACAGAACGCTCTCCTACTGTGACCTACACACTCCCATCTCCTAACCCTCTACCCTAATTCACGTTTTTCACACCTTCCTATCCAGGGTCATGTTCTCCGTAATTTATAACTGCTCTATATCATGCCTAATCACCTCTCTCCAATATTTCTTTGGCCTACCGCTTCCCCACCTAAAACCATCCATAGCCAGTTTCTCACACCTCTGTACTGAAGCATCAGAGCCACTCCTCATGAGGTGCTCAAACCAACGTAACCTCACTTCTCTCATCTTGTTCTCTGCCGAAGCCACTCTCTTCTTCTTTCGAATAATCTCATTCCTCACTCTATCTTTCCTGGTATGACCATACATCCATCGCAACATCTTCATCTCTTCCACCTTCAACTTTTGGATGTGAGTATTCTTAATCGACTAATACTCCGCTCCTTACAACATAGTCGGTTGGTCTGCCACTCTATAGAACTTTCTTTTAAGCTTCGGAGGTACCTTCTTATCACAAAAAACTCTCAATGTGAGCCTCTATTTCAACCACCCTACCCCAATACAGTGCGTGATATCCTCGTCAATCAAGACACAGTGTGGTAGTGTTAAATCTTGTCCGTGGAGCGTTACTTATTGTTTAAAAGTCCTTGGGCTAAGTTATGCCTCTAAAGCAAGAGTTATAGAAAATATCATAAATCAACACATAATGTGATAGTGACAACTCTTGCCCATGGGGCGTAACTTGTTATTTGAAAGTTTTTGGGTTAAATCTTGCCTCTAAGGCAAGAGTTATAGAATATCTCATAAATCAAAACACAATGTGGTAATGTCAACTTTTGCCCATGGGACACAAATGTTACTTGAAAGTCCTTGGTCTAAGTCTGTTAGGATTTTTGCCCTGATTTCTTAACAAGTTTAAGTTTTACTTTTCTCAAAAGGAAAATAAAGTAATATCATAATTACTTATACTTTTTCTGAAAGAAAAATATAGAAATTTTCTATATTTGGCAAACCTCTTTCTTGTAGGAAAGGTTTTGGACCTCTATAAATAGAAGACCCTTCTTCTCATACAACAACACAACAACATCCACAATGTAGTCATTTAAGAGTCATGTTTGGGGGAAGATATTCTCCCAATAGTTTTATATTTTCTTTATTATTAGTTTTCATGTGTAGGTCAATTGGATAAATTATATCAATAATATTACGTTTCAGTATGTTTTTATTTATTATCTGAAGTATCACCGTCTTGATTTGCAAACTATAAGTTTCCGCATGATGCCCTCTCGATTCTGAACCCGACAAAGTCTTGCCTCTAAGGAAAGAGTTATAAAACATCTCATAAATCAATACACAATGTGATGGTGTCAACTCTTACTCATGGGGCATAACTTGTTGTTTGATGGTCCTTAGGCTGAGTCTTACCTATAATACAAGAACTATAGAGTATTTCATAAGTAAAAACACAATGTGTTGGTGTTGTCTCTTGCCCAAGATACATAACTTGTTTGAAAATTCTTGAGATAAGTCATGCCTCTAAGGTGAGAGTTGTAGAACATCTCATAAATAAAGACATAACGTGGTAGTGTCAATTCTTGTCCGTGGGGAATAATTTGTTGTTTGAAAGTCCTTGAGCTAAGTTTTGCCTCTAAGACAAGAGTTGTAGAACATCTCATAAATGAAGACATAACGTGGTAGTGTTAACTCTTGCCCATGGGACATAATTTGTAGTTTGAAAGTCTTTAAGCTAAGTCTTGCCTCTAAGGTAAGAGTTGTAGAACATCTCATAAATGAAAACATAATGTAGTAGTACCAACTCTTGCCCGTGGGGCATAATTTGTAGTTTGAAAGTCCTTGAGCTAAGTCTTTCATCAAAGACAATAGTTGTAGA
This sequence comes from Capsicum annuum, assembly GCF_002878395.1. Taxonomy (NCBI): domain Eukaryota; kingdom Viridiplantae; phylum Streptophyta; class Magnoliopsida; order Solanales; family Solanaceae; genus Capsicum; species Capsicum annuum. The sequence continues at coordinate 169,089,012 of NC_061120.1, read as the reverse complement.
ACATCTTATGAATGAAAACATAATATGGTATAGTCAACTCTTGCCCGTGCGGCATAGTTTGTTGTTTGAAAATCCTTGAGCTAAGTTTTGCCTCTAAGTTAAGAGTTATAAAACTTCTAATAAATTAAAACACAATGTGGTAGTGTCAACTCTTGCCCATGAAACATAACTTTTTGTTTGAAAGTCCTAAGTTTTGCCTCTACAATGTGGTAGTGTCAACTCTTTTTCATGAAACGTGACTTCTTGTTTGAAAGTCATAAGTCTTGCCTTTATAACGTGATATTGTCAACTCTTCCTCATGAGATGTAACTTGATTGGAAGAGACCGAAGAAAAGAACAAAAATAATAAAAATTATGGGAAAAAAATAAAAAATATCAAGAAAATAAAAATCAAAGAAAATGTAGAATTTGAGAGAGAACAAAAAAAAATAAAGGCTGATAAAAATTTAAAAAAATAAAATAAAAGTAAAAGCCGAGAAAAATTTTAAAAGAAAAAAAAAGAAAAAATAAAAATCAAAGAAAAATAAAAAAAAACTTTTTTTATCTTTATAAAAGTAGACGTTGAAAGGAGTAAAGGGAAAAAAGTAAGGGTTGAGAAAAACTAAAAAGAAAGAAAAAGAGGAAAGAAAAAATAAAAAATAAAAGTAAAATAAAAAAGAAAAAAAAGGAGTTGAGAGGAAAAAGGGAAAAAGTAAGGGTTGGGAAAAATAAAAAATAAAAATAAAAAATAAAAAAATAAAAATCAAAGTAAAATTATAAAGAGAAAAAATAAAAGTTGAAAGATGAAGAAGTATAGAGTTATTATCCATTATAAGGATATTTATGTAATTTATTTCATTGATGATCAAGAGCAATTTTATCTGAAAATATATCACTTAGTAGCTGAAGACTACTTTTATGAAGCTTTTATATTGGGGTCAAAACTTGAAGCCACCTTATTGGAGAAAATTAACCAAATAAACTTATTAGATTGTTTATTACAAGTTATAGCAAAACTTTTTAGTTTTCAAGTTATAACAACTTTAATTTTAAAAAAAAAGTAGTTAAAATGATTTTTTTTGTTTTTTAGAAAATACCAAAAAGTAATTATTGAAAAGGAAAATAAAGATTAAATGCAACTAATATACAATATTCCTTCCTTAAATGTAATTAACCTTAATTATTGATATCAACCCACCCCCAAATTCCTCTAATCATTTTTCTTTTCTCCTATTTTAATGCTTCCATTAAAAGTTTTCATCTTTATACACTATCTTCTTTTTCTACACTATTTACTTTTTTCAGTAAACTGAATTCGTAATTTCTGTTCTTTTACATAACTGCTGAGAATTATTTTGTGAAAGAAAGTAAACATAAGTAATTCTTGCGTTATTAAAATATGAATTTTGATAGTTTAAATTCAATCATGATACATCATAGAGGGAGATGAGATTCGTTTGGTACGTTACATTATTTAGCAAATTGATATTTTGCAATAAAACGTATTAAAGAATTAAATAATTTTTTTATGCGCTTCTTAAATTCTTTATTGTTAAAATATTGAATTAAAGTATTGTTCCAACTTCATTAACATATAAATAGTTTCTTCTTCTAAAAATAAAATTCAATCTGTGATTTCATAATTCGACCATGTTTCATACATTAATCGTTTTTCACAATGTTATTCTGATTGCTTTGAGTAGAACAATTTTGATATAATGTTTATTTTGCTATATTATTTTATGTATGTTTTTTGTATGTGGTAATTATGAAATATAGTATGTTGAAATTATGAATTTTCATATTTTCAAATTATGAAATTTCAAATAATTCCTACTAATGAACTATGTAATATGTTTACATGGAGACCTAAAGATTTTGCTATAGATGAGATTATATAAGATGCAGATTCAAAGTATAGAGGATTGGTTAATGCAATATCAAAATAGTTGAGGATTGACATTACTTCAATTCAAATTGAGATTAAGTTTTTGATAAGTGATACATGACACGGGAGTAATGGTGTATTTAGATTAAAAAAAAAAGTAGTATTGTCGATTTTTTTGTCAAATCTATTGTATGTGACAATAAAATATATGACAATGGATATTAATGAAAATACTGAACAATCTGTTATTTGTATTGGTGTATAAAATTCTACATACAAATGATGCACTATAACTGTTTTTAGTGTATGGAACTAGTATAGTTCACAATATAATATCCATGAATTGTTTAAGAAATAACGTTGAAATCAGTTTATATACTCACTTCATACTTAAGTAATACTTTTTTTTGAGTTCTCAATGTATTAAGTTGATATTAAAACTGGTATCGATACAGTTTCAAATATATCACATTTGTATTGAATGGGTTTTATGAATGTGACAATCGATAAGAAAAATTATGTTTTATTTTATATAACCTTTTTAGTGTATGGATATTACGTGAAAAACTATCACCGTAAATATTAAAAATAAATTAATTAATAATTATTTGATGTCAAATAATTTTTCGTTGCAATAAAAAAAAATCTGTATTAACCATGATTGATATTGGTGTTTGTTTTCTGGTAGAGAAAGATGAAGAACATTATATAAATATTATGTTAAACACCAAAACTAAACTTCGTTCATACCAACAATCTTATAAAGACAAAGAGTAATGAGCACCAATAAACATGAAAATACAATATTCATGTCAAATATTAATAATTGCGGAATCGAAAAATGTATAATTTAATGTAGTTGATATCAAATTTAATACCATCTGATGCGACTTAGTTCATATCAATTTCATTCAACGATGTAAAATACGAAACAAATGATAAAGTAGTATAACATTATATAAACACTACTTAAATCCAAAAAATAAACTTTGTTCATACCGACAATCTTATCAAAACAAATAATAATGATCACAAAATTATTAAATCAAATTATTAACTATCTTAGGAAAAAACAGTAAATAGAAAAAATGATTCAACATCAATTTTATATCAATTTAATACAGAAAAAAAAAAATCAAAATCAAATTATATTAACTTCACAACTTTTCTTGATTTCTTTGTGTCAACCTTCTTATCACCAACTTTGTCAACATTCACATTGACTTTGGATCTTGTAACTCTAACATTTTCACGATTTACTATTTTTAATGAGCGGGGCTATTCCTATTGTTCCCCTGCCCAATGTTTCTAACATTGGAAGAATAGTCTTGTAGGAACGAAATGTTTTGTATTGGTCCCTAGCCCAATATAAAGTGCTAATTAACTCATATTGGGTCAGCGCATTTCACAAACGATGAGTCCTTTAAATTGGTGTACATGTAGACACATCATTGTAGAAGGCCTTAACTTGGCCTAGGTTTCATATTTCAAACCTTCCTGTTTTTTTAAAAATTATATTCTCTATTCTAATTTATATGATACCATTTAATTTAGCACAAAGTTTTAAATTTTTTTTTTTTTAAATTTGTGGTATAAAATAATCCTTAGATATTAGTATGACTATAAATTATTTTATTAAGAGTACACAGAGTATTTTGAAGTTAAATTGTTTCCAATTATAGAAAGATGACATTCTTTTTTGATGAACTAAAAAAGAAAAGTGTATCGCATAAATTGAAATAGAGAAAGTACAAATAAAGATGATTCAGTGATACTTACGCCTTTATTTTTTAGTTGGTCTTTAACTTAAACCCACACAACAAATAAACCAAAAAAATTGTGGGACGTAAGTGTATAATTTCATAACGTAATATCCCAAAGTTATGCACATGCCTTCAACTTTTTAAAAAGTTATATCCCACTAGGTATAAATTTAATTGCTAAATAGCAAAAACTAAACACCAACTTATTTTAAGAGTAAAAATTCGTTGAAATTTTTAATAAAGAACCGCATAACCTCTTTAAAATGTTCATTTTCTTATCTGACTATTACTATTACTATAGCTAAATCACAGAGCCCTAAAGTAGGCAGGAGACGGTTGTCTTGGCAGCTTAGCAAAAGCGCAATTTTGTCATTTCATAGCAATAACAACCATCATGTCACGATTCAAAAATAAGGGTCATGATGGCCGTCGCGGCAAACCTTAACAAGTAAGTCTCTCATTCAAACTGATACATACAGAGAAAAGACAGAAATACCCCCAAGGTAGCTTCTAGAACAAAGTCGAACCACATAGATATAATAAAAGCAAAAAGAATAAAATCAACATATGCAGCCATAACTCTCAAAACCTGATGTCAAAGGTGTAAGAACTACTAATACTATCTAGGAGTTAACTACATCTGAAAAATAACCACAAAGGAATAATATCTATCTTCGAATACTAATAAAGACATAACTAATACAGAAAGATAGAGGTGAATTTCAGATGCATGAATGTCTAATCGCTACCTTGGAAGCTCCAATAATCGCTCGAGTCAAGTAAGTTGAGGCGCACTCGGACTAGGACCTGCACCAAAAGAGCATTGTAGGCATGAGTACAGTGCACTTGTAGGTAGGTATCGTAGGCCGACCAAGAAAAGTAGTAAATAGAGCATACAAAATATACACTAAGTACACGTCACCTGCAATTAGAAAATGTTCCATAACTGTAAGACACACATCTTGCACTAACAATTTTAATATATCACATATATTATAACATCACACCAGGATAGAACACAAGTATGCATTATATCATATATAAGTAGAACAAGGGGAACATGCATATACAAGATCATCAAATACAAGTAAAAGAAGATAAGACAATTACATAGATGGCAAGTCAATATGACAATACAACATAATATAAACACAATAAAGTAAGTTCAATGTATATAATGATGATGATGATAATGCACGAGGTTGTCGTACAACCTCTAGTATCATCACACAATTCCCGTATACACCTACGGAGGCAAGCCTCCCAACACAGGACCCATGAGGGGATCGTCAACCCGTAACAATTCACATATATCATATATCCTTTCCGACACATCCTTCGGAAAGAGTTTTATCAGGTGTTACAATATCTCCTCTCCGAAACATCTCTCGGAGAGAGTTTTTAAAAAGTGTTGCCAGTGTTACTCAGGTGTTGCTACGGTGGTACCAATGTTTCATGAATGAGGATGTAATGCTCACAACCAATCACAATGAATATGTCCAAAATCAACCACATGATTTATTTCCACAATCAACCACAATGATACATTTTCACAACCATGTGAGTCAATATCCACTCATTATTTTCATTTTATTCATGAATTTCCACATGTCTCATATGTCAATAAAATATGAATATAATCACAATACACCAATGGTACCACATTAAGTATTTTAACAACACTATAATTATTCACGTGTATTCAAGACTATCACTATCACATAAGACCCCGCACGATCACACAAATCACATAATATTTCAATTTCGACAATTAAATCACACATAGGCCCCACATGAGAATGACACATAAATTGCCATTTTCATGATTAATTCTCATCCTTAATATGCATTTTGTATCATCATTTACTACCCAATCCAATCTGAAAGAGTTAAGTCATAACCTACCCCAAAAGCTGAAATTGGTCTGCTACACTTTAAACCCATGACCTTACTTTCCACAAACGATTAAGAACTCCTCTAAAAATAGCAAATATGAAATTTACGTGTCAAAACAAAATCAACGACACCTATTAACTACTTTTGGTTCGGGGTCAAAATGAACTCTCAAAACTGATTTTCAAAAAAGAAGAGCAAAATCATAACTTTACTTCAAAAACGTGTTTTTTTTATATTTTTAAGAATCTATAGCTGAACATTCAAGTCAAATAGAGTAAAAAACGAGGTTTAAATCGAAGAAAACCATTTTTAAGCTTTACCGGGTAAAATCTTTGAAGTCTGAGTTAAAATCAAGAATCTGAGTTGTTTTGAAGGTTAAATTGATGAAAAGCCAGTAATTATAAGATAAAAACATTACTCAAGTGAAAAGGAGTGAAATTGGAGTTTAAAACAAGCCCTAAGATTTTTGAGGTTTTGAGAAATTAATCAAGAAATTACTAAGAAAAGGATAAATTCTTACCTTAAATCCATAATAGAATCAAGAAATAAATGTTAATCTAGCTTCCCGAACTCTCACAAGCTTCACTTTTAAGCTCTCACACTATTTTCAGGTTTAATTCTCAAGAGACAAGGTAAAAAAATAGACAAAATGTATAAAAAAAACCCTGCTATTTCTAAGTCCAAACGGACTTCAATGAGGTGCCCAAAATTCGTTCGAAGTCCGATATATGAAAGCGAACTATGCAACCACACCAAATTCGATGTTTCGAACTTAATGACGATATCAGATTTTTAAAAAAATATCGTTTTCACAACGTTGATCCCCGAAACCCAAAATTATAATTTTTCAAATTGAGGGTTGAAATGAGATTTAAAAGTCGTAAAATCACACCAAATATGTTACCACCCTAAAATCGACGTTTCGAATCTGCTGGTGAAGTCAATTTTTTCATCCGAAATCGTTTAGATCAAATGTAAGTCACACACCCATATTTTCAATTTTTCAACTTTTTGATCAATATGTCGAAATAAGCTCAGGTGCGCCGGCTCGAACCAAAGGTCTACCTAACATTGATATTTTGGAGCTACTGACGTAGTTCGTTCAACCATCTATCACACGAATCAAAAGATATCCACATAAGTCCAAAATAAGGCTCTCGAAGCCATAAAAAACCACAATATTGCATAAATAGTACCAAAATACATAAAAAACCGTGTCAATTACCCCACACCCCAGAAATACCATAATACAGCTATAAAAAGGGGTAAAACAGTCAATCACACAAAATCATAAATTTCACATATTTAATCAAATTTTTTAGGTTAATACACATCACAAACCCATCTCTAAAGGGAGTTTTTTACATTTCACTATAATATCAATAAAATAAACCCAATTTCAGAATTCAACGCTGGGCATAAACAGTGGTGGGGTGGAGGAGATGTTGCTGACGACGATGATATCAAAAACAGAGAGGGTACAAATGACCTTATTAGCGGATCTGGAAACAAAATTTATTGTCTCATCCACATACGCCTCAACAAACAAGATGGCGCTATTGAAGTTGAAAACTGCTAATGTGTAGAAACGTTGAACGTAAATAAGACATGCAGTAAATAGAGGAGGAAGAGGAGTGATGGGAGGAGACAACCACCATGGTGTTGCATGTGGTGGTTGTAAGAAAAAATATGAAGGTGAGAAAAATCAGTGATACCAACAACATAAGAATACATTCATACATCTAAATAAAAAAGTTCACATTGATAAAGAAAATGACAAAGAAGAATTTGTCCATGGGACTTCTTCAACCTTAAATGTTACAACTCCAAGAAGAAAAAGGAGAATGTTGTATAATGAAGAAAGATAGAGAAGCCGATGGATAAATGAGAAGGTTGTATAATGAAGAAAGATAGAGAAGCCAATCGGTAACGTGGCTGTTCAATATGAAAGACAACTGAGTGACATAAATTAAAAGTCCAAAATTTCCTTATTATTCTTTTAATTTACTGGTAAGCACACATGTCGACTCTAAGCTTTAGTATTGGAGAGACAAATTAACAAATGTTATTTGAATATTAAATAAAAATATTATAAATCACAATAATTAGTAATTTGAAATAGGTAAAAGACATAGAAAATTAAATTGTCTCTTCGTATCACAAATTCTATCAATGCCTATTGTAGCAAAGGAGTCATATATATTATTTGAAAATTACTTAGAAATTACTATAAATCACAATAATTAATAACGTAAAAGATCAAAAACTATGTAAGAAATTGGTTAACTCTCTAAATTTCATCAATGTTACGTAAATTGGGGCAAAGCTATTAATATGTAATATCTAATAATTATGTAAAATGTACCACAAATCACGATAATTAACAACTTAAAATCTTTAAAGTGATACAAAAATTTGATTGACTTGCTAAATTTTATCTGTTTCACACAAAATGATACAAAAAAATTAACTTATAGGGATAATTTCAAATATATACAAAGAAATAAATAATTTACAACAAAAATAGTTAAATTTTGTTTACAACAAAAATAGCCATTAGGCCTTTTTTTTTAATCCATTTTTAGCAGTAATTTTTAAAAACAAACTTTTTTTGTTGTTTTTTTCTGCATTTTTAATTAAATAAAATATTTTTATTTTTTTCAAACTATTTATTTGCAATCATGTATCAAATATTATATAAATGTGTATAAAAATTTATATATGATGTGCAAATATTATATATTGTATCAATAGTTATGTAGTGTATATGTAATGTATCGATATTGTACAAATAGTGTATAAATGTATATTAATATTGTATAAATATATATGATGTATAGATAGTTATGTAGTATATATATAATGTGTTGATATTGTATAAATAGTATATAAGCGGGTATCAATAATGTATCATTAATGTATAAATGGATGTCAATATTGTATAATTGTGTATCACTATTGTACAAAATGGTGTATAAAAGTGCATCAATTTTAAATAAATAATTATGTAATGTATATATAATGCACTGATATCAAATAAATAATATATAAATATGTATATATGACATATGTTGAAGCAAAAATTTAAGTGACTCTTAAATTTTCCTATTCACCTAGTAGTCGGTATACACCACCACCAATATCCACAACAATCACCAACTGTTCTACCATCTACAACCTCTTTCCTCATCTTCTCGTTTTTCTTGAGTTCCACCACTAATGGTGAGCTCCAAGTTCCATCTAAATTGAAGTCTTGCAAAACGAACAAATAACACAATCAACAAAAAACAGTTTCCAACAACAGAAAAAACACCAACAAATAAAAAACGAGCTCCATCTCTAGCGCTCGAATAAACTTTTTTGGCAAAATTCAATATGAAAACGCTCAGGAAAGCTCAAAATGAACCTAAAATCGAAGAAAAATGCAAATCAATAACGTCAAATAATCAACGAATAATGACAATTTAACTAAGAAAGCTCCGATCGAATCTAAATGGACTATAACAACACAAAAAATCAACCAAATAGACATCTTAGTAACCTAAATTGAAGCTCAAATCGAAGAAAAATTTAGCACAGTTTGATTAATAAAATCAAATAATCAAAAAAGAAGAAGAAAAAGTACCTAATATGAAGCCCAACCGACAAAAATTAGAGAGAATTTAAAAAAAAGCATAAAAGAGTAAAAGTGAGATGAATGTCTGTAGTAAATGCGTCTAAGAGAGAGAGAAAAGGCAATAGAGAGGTAATAAATTTATTACTAATTATCGAAAATGTATAAATCGAGCCATAAATAGCTAACCTGAATCGTGTAACGTCAAGGGAGATGAAAATTTATTGGCTTAAAAGCTAATAAAATTTACCGGTCATGTGATATATTCATAAATTTATGCCATTTGACATTCTCACGAGCTTCCATCACTAAGTCAGATCCACCTATATAAAAATTTATTTTTCACCAGTAATAATACTATAATCATCCTAAAAATATGCAACATCATGATTCAAAAAAAAAATAGGCATAAAGGAAAACATAGCACAACATTAAAAAGAAGGTTAGTTCAATAATTTCTCATATCATTTACTATAATAAAGAAAGGAAATGAAATGTTAGAACTTAACGTAGAAAACATGACAATAAACACAAAAATACTCTTAAACACTTGATTGATAGAAAAATTATTTCAACTCTATATTGATAATAGGTAGATGAATTTGTCAAGGCGAAATTTGTGAAAGGCACTACCTCGAGGATGTACCTTCAGATGCCACGATTAGGAGATGATTAATTTCTGTTAACATGTTAATTAGATTCTCTTCTTTGTTTCATTTATCAAGTATTCTAGTTTGATTTGGCTAAAAGCCTTAGCATCTATGCTAATGGAACATCAGTATTAGCTTAAATATTTTTACAATAAATTTATTAGAATGGTATAAAGCAGTAAATTATGTGAGGTATTTGCCAACATGTAAAGGGAGAGTTAATACCTCAAATGGTCACTCAACTTTAGACTTTTATTCCAGAAAATCACTTAACTTTGATCTTTACTTCAAAAGTTACTCAACTTTCACATTTTTACTCAGAAAGTCACTCAAACTATTTAATCAGTTTTTTAAATAACATTTACTTATGTGGAATTATTATTTAAATGAAAAATTCAGAAAAATAAAAAAATATCTTTTAATGACCCTTTTATCCTTATTCCCATATATTAATTTCTTTTCTCATTTTTCTTCTCCTTCTAACATAGTGTAATTGATTAAACATTAAATATGCCTAATAAAATATTGAAAGATCAAATTAAATTTAACAATAATCGAAGGATAAAAATTATTAATATAAACTATATTAATGCGATGACATATAACTAAATGATACATAATTTAACTCATTTATCACTAAAGTCACGTGTACATAGTTATTAAATATATATAGTGAAATCCTATAACGTAGGCATATTATTTATAGTATTTAGTTATGGGTAAAAAATCCCTAATTCATCATACATACACATATAGTACAGTGTTTGTTTTCATACTTATAGTATAGATATTTTTTTAAAAAAGGGGCATGTTTAGAGTGAAAACAGGAAGGGAGAGGGGCGGGGGGGGGGGGGGGAGTTGTATTGTTGAGAGCTTCACATTTATAATAAGCTATATAATGTGTAAATTTAAATTTAATTAGATTTCAATACGAACATGACAATATCAGATGGACAAAAAGAAGTTGAAACAAGGATTGAAAAGGTAGAGCAAAATAATTGTAATTTTAATTCTTTGGTTATTGTTAAATTTTAATGTGATCCTTTGATATTTTACCAAACATATTTAATGTTGAATCAATTACAATATGTGAGAAGGAGAAGAAAAATGAGAAAGAAGAGCGGAGATACTAAATTTAGGGGAATAATGATAAAAGAGTCATTAAAAAATATTTTTTATTTTTTAGAATTTTAATTTAAATAGAAATTCCACATAAATATATTTTATTTAAGAAATAATTAAATAGGTTGAGTGACTTTCCGAGTAAAAATATGATAGTTAAGTGACTTTGAAGTAAAGATCAAAGTTGACTTTTTGGGATAAACGTCTAAAGTTGAGGGACCATTTGAGTTATTAACTCTCTAAAGGAAAAGAGGTAAGTATTGGCGAGTAAGGACATGGGCATAAATAATCCTCTAATATTTAGTTGTGCATTCATTGTTTTCATTAGTTACCTTTCCTTGTAATGCTGCATAGGGTATTACTTTGGCAAATCTTATATGGATAATTGATCCAATCACACCATCTCCTCACTATATGATATTTGTAGTCCCCTGACCTTTACATAATTTCAAAGTAAGGTACATCTCATGCCTCTATTTTGATAGTATTAACATACTTATAAACTTTTTAACATATTGATCTTGGGTGCATTTATACACCTAAGTATCACATTTTATTCGTATTTGAACTAAGTTTATGTTTTCTCTTACTTTTGATGTAAATAAGATAACCTACATGATTAGTACGATTTCAGGAGTGAATAAAGCATATGGAGACATAGGAGGGCCACGGAGTGCAAATGACGCAAGAACGAAGCAAATAGCGCAATCAGAGACTGCAATTGAATGGCCCACACCACAACCTCTAGGATGCGCATTATGCCCCGCCACAACCCATTGGGTGCACGTTGGGCTATGCAGCTTGACCCCTGAAGCACGCATTAGGCTGTGTGGTGTGACCCTCCCTCTGATGCAACATAGTTTTTTTTTAAATGAAGTTAAGGGCTTGAGGGTAATTTTACCATGCATTTATAAATATTCCAAGCCCATTTTTGAGAGTTTTTACGAAGTATTTGGAGTACTGAAGAGAGGCTAAGGGTTATTCCATTATGATTCATCTTTTGTAAACTCTAACACTCTTTAATCCTTAGTATGAACAAGATTACATTTGTTATTTTGTTTAAAAGTATGAGTGGCTAAATATCCTTGTTTAGGGGTTACAACCGGAACATATAATTATTTGGTATTAGTTTGAATCAATGAAGTTATTTCTCATTCGATTGTGTTTATGTTCTGGATTTACTATTTTAGTGTCTGGCCAACACTAGAATATATGTGTAATTCTTGTATGAAGTGACCATGGGAATACGAGAATAGGGCCACTACAACAAAATGCATATATAGCTTCAGAATACATTGTGGCTAAATATGAAAAGTTTCATGGCTAAATACTTTAGCCATTGATTTTTTTTCATAGTATTCGTAGCAAAATGTGGCGTAACTAAAAGTTAGCTACAAACTTCACATGCTCCATGGCTAAGGACTAATACTTACAACTATAAAAAAAAAGAGAAAATAGCTAAAAGCTCCCCCAACTTTTACCCCAAATTTCAACTACACACTTATACTTTGCAGGGGTCCTATGACCACCCAGAATATTTTTAAAGTGGAATATTTACACCCCTAAAGGCTTATGTGGCAAAGAGAGTGTATCTCACTCACTTTGAGAGAGTGAGTAATCCAAAAATATTAAAAAAAGTATTTTTTATATTTTTTTTAATATAAACACACACACACACACACACACACACACACACATATATATATATATATAATTTTTCTTTTCTTTTTTTTTCTTTTCTTTCTTCTTCATCACCATCCTCAAAATACTCTCTCTCATAAAAAGCTTCAAAAACTCTTGAATGGTTATCATGACCAATCTCTTTATCTTCCTCATCTCTATGTATGTCGGAATCTAAATCACATTTTCAATACTTCTATCAATTTCATCTTCTCACCATTAATTTCTCAATTACCATTTTTGTCTCTACCAATTTCATTTTTGTTTCAAATTTCAAAACGAAAATCAACATTCAACACAACAATCAATTCTTGAAACAATTATCATCAAAAGAAATAAATCAAAAGATAATATGACGATCAGTGAGTCATCGACGATCGAAAGATCTCAGTCAATTTTTTGGCGAGTTCACAGACGAATTTCGGTTGGTTCATTTTCAGAAAAAAGAAATGAAGAAAGGATATCCATTCGTCGAAACCAACAAGAAAACCAACACTTTTTTCATTAAAAAAAAATGGTTGGAGCAGTTCACCAAAAATGGTTGGAGCAGTTTACAAAAAATGGTGTTTGTGTGTTTTCAACCGGCGAGTTCACCAACGAATTTGGTGTTTGTGTGTGTTTCTTGGGTTGTAAGGTGGGGAGGTTGGAGCAGACAAGAAAACCAACACTTTTTACTCTTTTTGGTTTCATTTTTTCTTGAAGATATTAGCTTCTTTCTTTCTCTTTTTGTACAGTTCATCAAAAATTTTTTTTTGCTAGAAAACTGAAAGCAATGACAAGAATTACGGAGGAGGGAAATGGAAAAAGAGAATATATATATATATATATATATATATATACATATATATATTAAAGAATAAAGAGAAAAGTAAAATATATAAAGTAAAATAATTAGTTTTTTAGAGTAAAAAAAGAAAAAAATGATGTGGCAATGACGTGGCATGACATGGCAGCGAGTGCAACTCACTGCCTGAAACAATGTCTGGGCATGAGCTTTTAGGGATGCAAATATTCCACTTTAAAAATGTTTAGGGGGGTCATAGGACCCCCACAAAGTACAAGTGCGTGGTTGAGATTTGGGGTAAAGGTTGGAGGAACTTTTGGCCATTTTCTCTAAAAAAAATTATGTTGTAGCTATTTTGATTAAAAAAATCGTGCAACGAAATATATATATTTGTGGCAACTAATTTTACTTTTTGCCACGACAAAAAAAAATATGTAGTAATTTTTATATGATAGCCACAACATCTTCTATTGTGACAAAAGACTTGATTTGTTTGCTATGATAATTTAATATTGTGGCTATTTTATATTTTAGTCTCGCGTTAACAATGCTTATTTTTAGCTACGAATTTAAAAAGTCTATAGCTATTTACTAAAGTATTTGCCACAAATATTTTTATGAAGTATCTAAAAAATTATTCTTTTTGCCACAAATTATATATGTTATAGCTCATTTAAATTTTTTATGAAAAGTGAAAATTAGCCAATTTTTGATAAGTATATTTAGGCTTAGCCACAACTATAAAAATTTTATTACTACAAGTTAAAGAATATTACCATAAATATTATTAACTACAAGAATTCTACAATATAACTAAGATTAAAAAGAAATTACCAAAAAAAGATTTCAATATTTATATTACTATAATTTAAATAACTTTTCACAAGCGTTTTTAGTAACAAAAGTTACATACAATTACATTTTATAATTTTAAAAATAGTTACAATATACAACTCTTTTAACACACTATTTTGCTTGAGTCCATGATTTATTGTCTCTGCTTCCACGATCATCAACAACATCTTAGCTTGGTCAAAATCCATCTTAACTTGTCATTTATTTGTTCTTATTCCACTATTATACCCGTTAAAATAATAAAGTATTTGAACACCATGAAAATAAAAATCATTACATACAAGTGTGTATACATAGAATTCAAGGACAAAAATATATCTTAGATAGTTTTTTAACTAAAACTTAACAAATAAAAAAAAGCAAAAATACAGAGCAACCAAATAAATGAACAAACCTATAAGATTCTTAAAATCTATAAATATAAATCTCAAATTTCAGTATCAATTTAGTATCCACACAAGCAGAAAATCACCTTTACATTAATAAAAGAAACTACACAATTCGATGCAATATTCATATAGTGAAAACTTATCTCATTTGCTTGAAAAATTTCATATTTAAAACTTAAAAAAAATAAATTAAATTAATTAGTGAACGTCACACATAGAAAATTCAAATTGAATATAAGATTGGAAATGTGAAAGGGTCAGATGGGGAGTGGGGAACTGAAAAAGGAGAAAGAGAGATTAGGAAATTCAAATTGAATATAAGATTGAAAATATGAAAGGGTCGGATGAGGAGTGGGGAATTGAAAAAGGAGAAAGAGAGATTAAGTTTGTTAAATGAAAAGGGAGATTAGATTATTTTATTGAGTTATAAAATTTTAGAAGGAAGTCTTTTAATTTTTGATGATTTTTGATAGGGAAAATTTCAAAAATAGCAACTTAACAGTTATAATTATAACTTTTATAGCAACTGTTTCATAATTACGAAAAGATAGCAAGTTGTAATTTTGTATTTCAGTAAAATTTTGTTATATAAATACATATACAAATTGAACAGTAGTTCCTATTTTAACTTCCATCAGTTAGAGTTAAATAAGGGAACTAACCGTCCCTTAATTCATGCTACTTTTAATTATAAAGATTTCTCTCCTTATATGGCTCTTCTATTTCTCTTCCTTTTTTATTCTTTTTCATTGTTGTTAATTTTTCATTTTCTTATTATTTTTCCTTTCTCATATTTTTCTTTTTCTTTTCCTATTTTCGTTTCTTTTTTATCATTTTATTTTTTTCTTTTTCTCTTTTTTCTTTTCATCTTATTTTTACTCTTCTATTTCTCTTCTTTTTAATCCTTTTTTGTTTTTTTCTTTAATATTTTTCTTTTTCATTTTCTTATTTTTTCCTTTCTCATATTTTTCTTTTTCTTTTTATATTTTCGTTTTCTTTTCGTTTTCTTCTTCTTTTTTTCTATTTTTATTTCTTTTATATTTAAGTAAAATGTTACTAAATAAACTCATATATAAATTTAATAGTAATTCCTGTTTTTACTTCCATCAGTTAGAGTTAAATAAGGAAAGTAACTGGGGGCTTTAGGCTGTAGGTGATAAAAGAGTTTTAAAATGAGGTGTAGGTGACACAAGTCTTAATTATTAAGTGGCGGTGACAATTACTTTATTATGGATTAAGAAAGTTGAGAAAGTTTTAAAATAGCTCACAGGTTTTTAAATTTATACTTTGATCCAAATGTTTACCTATATAACAGAAAACAGAGGAAAAAAGACGTCTTTCTCTCTCTTCTTACCCATTGTTCTTTTCTCTCTCTTAGTGATTTTTATTGTTCATTATTGATGCTGCTTTATTCATCATCTTTTGCTTCATTATCATCATCTTCTACTTCATTATCATCTTCATTTTCTTCTTGTTGACCATGTGTTGTTGTTGTTACCGCTACTGTTGCTATTTGACCAATTTCTTAGGTCAAATTTTATTTTGAATATCACTTTTCACTTTGGCATTACTTCATAGAAGACCTTGGTAAGTCAAATTATGATTTTTAATTGAATTTGTCATCTAGGTAACTGCTACTGTGTTGTTGTTCTTCCAACAATGGATAGAACCCGATCATGAATCCAACATAAGATTCATCTGTTTAAACAGATAAATCATCTGTTGCGACAGATGAGACATTTGTTTTAATGAAAGACTGATATGTTGGATTCATATTTAAACAGATGGGTCATCTGTTGAAACATTGAATACATCTGTTGCAACAGATTAGGTATCTGGTACGACATGATAAATATCTGTTTCAACAGATGAGTAACCTATTACAACTGAACCTGAACACGATTTTAACAAAAGTGTTGTCTGTTGCAACAGGGTAAATATCTATTACAATAGATTACTAACCTGTTGCAACAGGTAAGTTATCTATCGCAACAGGTTAATTATCTGTTGCAACATGTCACTCATCTGTTGGAATCAGCTTCAAAGGTGATTTAGTACTGTAACATCAATCCCAACAAGTGCTTCATCTATTGTAACAGATATTCAGGAGCGTAACATAAATTCCAACAGGTAAGTAATCTATTGCGACTGATCACTTACCTGTTGCAACAGATTACACATCTGTTAGGATTCATTCACAGCACTATAAAATTACTATCAACTTTTTTTAATAAATGACTTTATTTAGGTACTACTAATGGAGGGATCAATAACAACAGGGGTGGATTGTCATGGTCAATGGATCGAGAAGAGAAATCAATATGTATGACATTGGAAGGAGGGTGAAATGGTAGAGACGATAGCTATGACAGTCCAAAGTAATATTTTGTATGATGATTTTGTGAACTTAATCATCAGCTTTTGTAGACTGAATTGTCAACCGAAAGAACTCGCCATTAGCTACATGCACAACTTTTTTGAAAATCAGAGGGTACTTCCTTTCAAGATAACCGATCAGGTTTGGTTGGGTGCTTATCTAAGTGATTCAACCAGACTGGTGTTAAGGGTGTACATGGTTGGAAAGACGAGAGAGAATGAGAACTAGAATGTAGAAGAATAAGAACAAGAAGACTTCTTTGAAGAACAAGAAGAACATAAATATTCCAGATGATGATCAAACACCTACGCCCGTTGATGCGACCAATACAATGTGCAGTTCTTCTCAATCGACACAGTCTGGAAATCTTCAAGACGATGGGAACAACTTTTTTGTTGGAATTTCATTCAAGGACACGAATGAACTATCTAACTCTTTGTTTATTTCTTTTTTGAAAAAAGATTTCAGAATAAAGAAAGTGATTAATTCGAGCAGTGTCTTTTGCTTCAAATGTGCTAATTCAAATTGTAAGTGGTGGTTGAGAGTGGTGAAGTATGCAAGTTCTGACAGATTCGTCATTTATAAACATAAAAAGAACCACACATGTGGTTTGGAGCACATCTCGGGCCAAAATCCTCACGTCACAGCAAAAGTCCTCGGTGAATATTTCAGAAGTAGTTTCCTTGATGGAAAAGGGCCTTCAACAAAGGTTATGGCCAATCAACTCCTTACGAATTTGGGTATCCTGGTCAGTTATTGGAAGATATATAAGGCTATGGGGATTGCCAAGGACCTGCTTAGGAGGACACTCGAGCATGGATATGCAGTCCTGGATGCCTACCATTACATAATTGAGTCCACAAATCTCGAAAGTAAGACGGCATTGCATTTGGATGAAAACGGAAGGTTCAAGTACTTTTTTGTATCCTATGGTGCTTGGATTCAAGGTTTTTGATATTTGAGAAAAGGCATAGCCGTTGACGGTACCTTCTTGAGGAGCAGGTATAATGGAGTTTTGCTAGTGGCGGAGGCGCAGGATGCAGAGAATCACATCTTTCTTGTCGCTTTTTGTGTAGCGGACAAGGAATGTGATGCCTCTTATGTTTTTTTTAACAACTGTGAAGCTGCATCGAAGATACCTAAGAGTTGTGTTTTGTATGGGACAGGAATCCAAGTATTCCAAAGATGGGTTAACTTTACTTCACTTCAGCTTACTTTGGTTGTTGCATCAGGTATCTTGGAGAGAACATTCAAAACAACTATCACAACGAAAGGGTCGTCACCCTTTTTTATAGAGCAGCTAAAGCATATAGTAGAGAGGAGTTTTTAGACTATTTCAATCAAATAGCGGATGTGAATCCCAAGGTAGCAGAATTTCTCGCACGTGTCAGTTTCGAGAGATGGAGTTGGGCATTTTGTCCAGCATATAGGTATATTTTTAAGAATTTAATGACTTGTTTGAGTTACAAGTTTTGTATGATGTTGTACTAAGTGATTCTTTTCTATTCGTATACTATTATGACATCAAACATAGCTAAATCAGTGAATTTATTATTTGGAGATGAAAGAGAATTCCTATCAAGGCTATGTTTGAAAAACTAAGCCAGAAGTATAACAAATTTTTTAATGAAAGGCGTGTGCAGTTCAAGTGCCAAAAAAAAAGAACCCGATTTGTACCTGAAATCAAAAAAATAATATCAAAGAACGTCAGTTTGGGGAATAGGTTATTCTCTCATAAAATAGCAGATTACAAATTTAGTATCGCCAGTCATGGTGATGCTGCCACGATCGATCTTCAAACAAGATCTTATACGTGTAGAGTTTTTGACTTGGACAAAATACCTTGTCCACATGCTATGGCAGCACTTTGAGCTTAATACGGTCATAAATATGGACCTGAAGTTTACGAGCACTCCTCTCAATATTATTTGGTGGAAAAATATAAAATGGCATTTAGTGGACATATTGCTCCGGTGCCTCCCGAAGAATCTTAGGTTATTCCTGCAGAGCTTATGGGGAGGTTAATACCTCCTCCATATATTTAGCCAAGCACTGTCAAATCGGAAAGAAAGCCATATAAGAGAAGGTGTGGAGTTGGAGAATCATATTCATCAAGAATAAACAAGTGCTCCATATGTAAGTGCGCCGGCCATAAAAGAACTACATGCCCGAATCTTAATCCACCATGATCGTTGTAATTATAGAAACTTGTGTTGTTTGCTTGTTGTGAACTTTTAGTATCTAACTCATTGTTGTGAACCTAATGTTATCATTTATTATATATAAAATATTTTTTTTAATAACTTGTGCATCAATAAAAACAGGCAAAACATAAACTAAATAATACTGCAGACCACAATTATTCTCAACAGTTCCATCAAACTGAAATATTTTCCTCTAACAAATAATAAATCTGTCGAAGCAGATGGATAATCTATTGACAGAAACCCAACAAATGACCAATTTGTTCCAACACATGGTCCACCTGTTGAAAGAACTCAAAAGACAAAATTGCTAGTGCTACTGGATCAATATTGCTCCTTGCCTCCAACCGTCTACATGTTAACATGTATGTATGTTTAGAAGAAATAGACAGAATGAAAATTGAATAAGAATTAAAATGCCAAAGTTGACTAAAAGTAAAATTTTCACTAAACGAAAAATAAAATACATTAGGTATAGATCCAATATAAAAAATTAAAATACATATGCTAAAATAAAAAACACATTCTAATTATTATTATCATCATCATCATCATTAATGACAACCGACCAATTAACTCGTAGCAGCAGGGCCCTCATCAGCCTCTGTATCTCTCTGAACATCGTCGCTCTCACAGCGACCAACTCCCTTTGCATGTCATTAACCTGCCTCTGAAGTTCCCGCACTATGTAGCGTAGAAATAGGAATGTCCGGAACAGGATTAGCCATATCTAGAACACCCATGAATTAACAAATATAAAGAAAAAAGTCCAAAATGTAATACAACGTATATGACCAACTGGTAAATTTACACCAGAAAAAAACTTACCTCAACGAGAAAGAAATATGCTCTTTGAAGAGAAGTGGTTGAAGATGTCACACGAAAAGAAAAAATGCAAAAAATAAATAAAGTTTAGTAGAATAAAGATTAAGGAGGGACCTATTTATAGAGGATTGAATCTGGATGTGTCAGGCTAAAAGGCACGGCTGTTCAGCTCCATTATATGAATTATATTCAAACTGGTGGCATTTTGTTTTCTGTGAAATTTCTTTAATATTAGTACTTCTTACCTTTTCGAAATGGTTTGAGCCTAGTTAACAACCGTTATTATTGAGATCTTGCAATAGATCATCCATCTATTGCAACAGATTTAGCATCTGTTGTAACAGATGGATTGAATGTGCAACAGATGATCTGTCAAAACAGATTTATCATCTATTGCAACAGATGGATTGTATGTGCAACAGATGAGACATCTGATGCAACATATGTATTATCTATTGCGACATATGGACCATATGTTGGAGTAGATGTTTTGATTTATCCTAACACCTGATTCATCAGTTTCAACAGATGGAGTATTCGGTTAATTAACTATTTTGAATGTGTTAGATAAAAAGTCACGACTCTTCATTCTTTTTAATAGTACCTCTATTTCATATAAGTTGGGCCCTATGGACTTGGCACACCAATTAAGAAAAATATTAATTAGGCGATTATTTTACCAAATTGGCCTTATTAATTATGCTTTGAAAGTATAAATATGAATTATATACTTTATGTGGTCATTTAATAATGGGGGTAATCTTGGAAGAAAATAATAAAATTCTCTTGATTTTATAAATAGGACAACTATATTGAAACAAATATTTTTAGCAAGAAGTAATCACATGCGTGCAGATAAATAAACACTGTCTGGTCTGTCGCAACAGATTTACCATCTGTTGCAACATATGGATTATCTGTTGCGACAGATGGACCATGTGTTGGAGGAGATATTTTGATTTCTTCCAACAGCTGATTCATTAGTTGCAATAGATGGAGATTTTGATTCATCAGCTGTTTTAAATGTGTTAAGATAAAAAGTCACGACTCTTCAAACCTCTTTTTTAATAGTCATCACATGCGTGCAGATGAATAAACAACACTGTCTGACATATCCTGATGGGGTAGGAAGAATAAGATGCATGCAATGGATCCCATTTTCATGCGTGGGAGTTATGTATATTATTGATTAGGCTACTGTGATAGACACACATAAAGTGCAATGATTTTATGAATGTAGTTTTTTACCGATTAGACATTGATCCTTTAAACAAGATCCTGCATTATATAGTTTAGTTTGATAGGTGCAAACTGATAAGGCCGAAGGGTTCCAAAACGGTGGTGTCGATACCCCGTTATAATTTAATGATGGTTTATGCTCATATTTTTGCGTCAAGTTTGGGGAAGGGTTCAAGATTTTGGTGGAAATGTAAATATCCAATAGTAATTGAACTGGTTTTAATGGCACAATGGACTTCTTGAAAGGCCTCGGAAGCCTCGCAATGCAGCAAACAATAATGGAACGAATAGAAATTGCCCTAGTCCAAACTTATATAGATGGATTGCTGGAGGAGACTTTTATACAACAGAAGGCGCTTGAGAGAATACCTGTGCGCGAAGGGGGAGGTGGAGAAGGCCATATATCATCTCGACCTTGTTTAAGAGGAAACACAGGGTAGAAAGGAAGTGTAGAGAAATTGGCCAATGAAATTTACATAAGAAACAAAAAAATTGGATGAGCTTCAAATGTGAAAGTGTACCCAAATATAAAAATCCATCAGTCGATGAAAAAAAAGAAGATGGTCAACAGGACAGGAGCTGGACACTTTGCTCGAGAATGCAACTAGCAAGCGTGGCCTTAATGAAGACTCTCATAAAGTACAGGACCAGAACTTTAAGAAAAAAGCTTCGCGAGCACAAAAAGTGGTAAGATTATCGGTCAAAATTGAAACCTGAACCAACAACTCCTGAATTAAAAATAAGGGAAGCCAAGGTGTCAATTTCTAAAGTCTAACTTGTATGTCATGCCTTCTGTTTGTGGCTATGATTAGGTCAATGGCATTAGAAACAAAAAGGTCCGAAGTTGTTCAAAATCCCATGCCTTGTTGTTTCCACTGCCTTTGACCTGACCAGAGCCATAAACAGGAGGCGTGGGATACAAGTTTAACTTGAGAAATTGCCACCTTGGCTTGATACCATATTTTTAATGCAGGAGTAGTTGGTTCAGGTTTTAATTCAGATCGATAATCTTACCACCTTCTATGCTCGCGAAGTTGCTTCCTTAGAGTTCTGGTCCTTCATTTTATGGGTCTTCGTTGAGGCCACATTCGCTAGTTACAGTCTCTACCAAAGTGACCAGCTCAAGTCCTTTTGACCATTCTTCTTTTTCTTCAAAGACTGATGGGTTTTCATTTTTGGATATACTTTCACATTCGCAGCTTATCTAATTTTTTTATTTTTCATGTCAATTTCATCAGCCAATTTCACTACCATTTCTTTTCTACCCTGTGTAAAACAAAGACTGAGATGATATATGGCCTTCTCAACCTCCCTCTTCTTATACATGCATTCTCCTAAGCACCTTTTGCTGTATAATAGTCTCCTCCAACAACCCATCCATTTAAATTTGGATCAGGGAAATTTCTATTAGTTCCATCATTATTTGTTGCAGTGCGAGGTTTCAGAGACCTTTCAACAAGTCTATTGACCGATTAAAACCGGTCCAATCACTATTGAATATTTACACTGCCGCCAAAAACTTGAACCCTTCTCCAAACTTGATGCAAAAACATGAGCATAAAAAGTCATTAAATTGTAATGGGGTATCAACACCACCTTCTTGGTCCTTCAGCCTTACCAGTTTGAACCTAACAATCTTAACTATAAAATGCCATATCTTTTTGGGAGGATTAACGCCTAATAGGTAAAGAATAAACATTCACAAAATCATTGTACTGGATGTGTGTTTTCATGATAGGTTGATCAATAATACATACCTCCCACATATGAAGTGGTTCCATCTACAAGCAGTTTGTTCCTCCAAACCCATCTTTACTCGAGAATAATGTTGGCCGAGCAAAAGTGGATATAGTTTCACTTTCTTTTATCTGCAAACAGGATAAATACATTTGATGTCAAACAAGAGAAGAACAAAAAGAACATTACAAAAGGATAACACAAAATTAAGTGAAATAACAGATGACCAATTTGATGCAGCAGATTACCCATCTGTTCAACCGATGAGGTATCTGTTATAACAGATGGATGACATGTTAGAACAGATGGTTCATCCGATGGAATAAATTAAACCAGCCTTGCTACTGGTTTGATTTCTTTAAATAGTTGCTCCATCTGTACAAAAGGGTAACACAAAATTGAGTAAATTAACAGATGACAAATATGATGCAACAGATTACTCATCTGTTCAATCGATGAGGCATCATTACAACAGATGGTTGACATGTTGCAACAGATGGGTCATCTATTGGATAAATCAAACCAGCCTTGCTACTGGTTTGATTTCTTCAAACAGTTGCTCCGTCTGTTTTAACAGCTGATTCATCAGTTGCAACAGTTGAGGAAACTGTTGCAACACCACCACCAACAGCATCAACAATAAAGAAATAACACCATATGTTCCAACACCATCAACAACACAAACGTCACATGTTCCAACACGACCATCACCCGCAACAACAACACCACTAAAGTACCAAACAAAAGGCATTAAAAAAACTATACTGACAACAAGGCTTTTTAAGTTCTCCCAACAAATGACTTTTTTTTGTATATTTTAATAAAAATAATGGTTCGTTCATTCAAGACTTAAAAGTCATCTTTCCATCAATTTTCTCAATAAATAGAAAACTGGTTATAGGTAAATCATTAATAGCAATAGATGTAAATATCTAATTTAAATAAAATACAAAGAAGAAGACTACATGAAAAGAAAAATAGTGAACCGTACCTACAATGTAAAAAAAGACAAGGGATCAGAACATCTAGTTTAGTCGAGAAAAGATATTGATTGGTTGAGATCCAAAAGGATCCTCATACGAAAGAAGAGAGAAAAGAGAGAAAAAAAAACAACAAAGAGAATTGAGAACAAAGAAGAGCGATAGATGAGTTGAGTCTTACTTTATGGCTAAAGGAGAGAGTATCTAGATATGAGTTTTAAATATTTATTAATAACTTTTGAGGGGCATGAGGAGACGGTGACATTGAAAAGACCAGATAAGACTACTCAGGAGATTTTTGAGTTATCCAAGTAGTACAGAGTAATATTTTTTACCGCCTTAGTATTTTAACTTTTTAATCTCGGACAGGAAATACCTAAATTGCTTTAAAAAAAGAATCTTAAAATATTTAAGTGCAATAGATGACAATTTTTTTTTGGAAATTTTCAAAGCTCGGTCATCTGTCGCAATAAATGACATAATTTGTTTGATAGTTTACAACAGATGCATAATATGTTGCAACATATTACCTAATCTATTTGATTTAATCTATTAAAAAAGACATCTGTTGCAACAGGCTGAACATATGTTTATATATAATTTCAATTGAGTTCATATATTAGACTAATACCTTAATTGAATAATCTAGGACTAGGGGTGAGTTCTCATAGGGTCAACTACAACTTCAATTGAGTCTTTTGGAAATTGCATGATAAGAAGGTATTGTGTTCCTCCCGACCAGAGTCGTTGATAGATCACTCTAAGCCGAACTGATTCTTACTACCTCATATGTTCAACTAATACCTTCATTGATTAATTTAGGACTAGGGGTGAGTTCTCATAGGGTCAACTACAACAGATGACAACACCTATTTGATAATTTACAACATATGGGTAATCTGTTGCGACATATGATAATCAATTTGATAATTAACAACAGACGGGTAATCTGTCGCAACAAATGACTTAATCTGTTTGATAATTTATAATATATTCGTAACATGTTGCAACAGATTACCTAATCTGATTGATAATTTATAACAAATGCTAAATCTGATGCAATATGTTGAACATTTATTTTTATACAATTTCAATTGAGTTCATATGTTAGACTAACAGTACCCTTTTGGAAATTACATGATGAGAGGGTTAAAAAGTACGTATATCTTTTATAATTTTAAAAATAATTAAGATCAATTCGGTCCAAATTAATATTTTCAAAACTTGTCATTCTTTTCCAAAATACAAATCAACCCATACAAAATATTTCATCATTTTAAATCTCGAGTTTTCACTCTTTTCTCTCTCATTTTCACTCAATAATACAGAGCAGACAACAACTACTCAACAAATTGCTCAACCCTTCATAAAATATTGTTTTTCTTCTTATTTCCAACCACATAGGTGTCATTTTTGACTTTATTCTTGCTTGCATCAGTCGTTTTCTTTATCTTTATAGGTAACAGAGTTCTAGAAGAGTTCTATATTTTTTTATTTATAT
Organism: Capsicum annuum; assembly: GCF_002878395.1. Classification (NCBI taxonomy): domain Eukaryota; kingdom Viridiplantae; phylum Streptophyta; class Magnoliopsida; order Solanales; family Solanaceae; genus Capsicum; species Capsicum annuum. Next base: position 169,063,530 of record NC_061120.1, on the reverse strand, counting down.
CTAAAAAGTAATATATTTTAAGTTAATAATAAAAAATAAAACTTTTAGCTGTATTATCTTTGAGAATGGGTTTACAATTTTGAGTTTTGATGGTAAAATCGTAGGAAGAACTCCAGAAAACCCTAGTTTCTGTCGCAGAGTTCCGTTGACTGTCGTGGTATTATTGGATGGTGTTTGTGCTGTTGGTGGTGGTGGTGGTGGTGGTGTTTGTGATCATCGTGGTGGCATTGGTTGGTGGTGTTTGTGGCAGCTGTCGGTGGTATTGGTATTTATGTTGTTTGTGGCATTAGTTGGGGTGTTTGTGGTGGTGGATTTTGGTGTGCCGGTATTGATAGTGTTTGTAATATATTTTTTAAAATTTATGCATACATCAATTGTAATGTAATTTTTGTTTTTCTGTTGTTTATAGGTAAAACATGTCTCCCAAAAGAAAAGAAAATAAAAGTGGATCAACGTCTAACCACCTAAAAAAAGGCTACAGTACAGAGGGATTCAGAGAAGCTTTCTAAACAAAGTAAAGCTGAGGAGAGATATAAAAACAACATTAAGGGAGGTGGATAAGGGTCTGTAGGTGGTGATGAAGAAAATAAAAGTGAGAAAGAGGAGGAATTAGAGAGTGAGAAAGAGAAAGAGAATGATCATCAACATGATGATAATGGATCACCAATGGGGCATGAATTAATATCGACATTCCAGCATGATCCTATCAAAACTTTTAGTATTGACAGATTTCAAGTTGCAATGCTGATAAATGACCCAGAAGCAAAACTAGCTGGTGAAATTGTACTTAATGTCAGATGGGGAAATTTATTAATAAATTTAGAAACATTATGAAGAACGAAAACATAGACGGACTTTTAAGAAGAGATGCTTTGGATGCTTTCTTGAGCAGCCTGAGGATCCCCCTGCCTATTTCTATTTCCCTATGACGATGGTATATGGTCTTCTCAAGCGCAAGATCAAGTACGTGGGGGATGATAAAGATCCGGAGGAGGGTCAAAAGGAAGATGGATGAAATCCGGATCAACTACTGTGGCATGCCTATTTGTTTTGGCATGCAAAAGTTTTCCATAGTGACGGGATTGAGATGCCATCATCCAAAAGAACCACCACCCCACAAAAGATCCAAGGCAAGAAAACACCAGGGAAAAATAGTCAGGTTATTTGACATTGCTTTACGTGGCTACAAAACATCAGATTTGTTGATAAATCTCAAAGATAAAACCATACCAGAGCAGTACAGAGAACAATTATGCTTAGTTTGGTTTTCCCATTCAGTTATATTGGCAAGAGACATCAACAGGGTCATAGAAGATGATTTGTTGGTGCGTGCTGAGGATTTTTATAAATTCAACAATTATCCCTAGGGATATGACAACTTCTACTTGACTGTCCAATATTTACTGACAAAGCTATCCTCAAGGATGACCACATCATACGGCTTTCCTTGGGCGTTCATGGTAAGATCAATCATTATTTTTACTCATCCATTAATTTATATTGAATATAGTAATTATGACTTATTTTTGCTTGCTTTCTATTTACATTTTTTAGGCTTGGGTATTTGAAGCCATTCCTCTCCTCCGAAAGCAGGTAATGGATTACTCGAATGAGGTTTCTCATCCAAGGATGTTTAGGTGGTTGGCTGCAAAGAGCAACACCAAAATTAAGGAGGCTGATCTCTTTCACCCTTTGGATTATGCAGTACGTCGTCTTCAAGTAAAATAATTTTACTCAATGAAAGATATTGAACAGATGTTATACTTGGTGCAATAGACGTTATATTTGATGCACCAGATAGGACATCTATTGCGACAGATTACCCATCCTGTGCCAATCGATGCAACAGATGGATAATTTGTTATGATATATCTTGCATCAAATTACCCATCTGTTGCTTTGGTTCTCTAAACCCAACTTCTAACAGATTAACCATCTAATGCAAATTATGCAACAAATGTGTAATTAGATATAACATATTGTTAATCTGTTGTGACATACAGATCATCTATTGCATAACATATAACCCAACAACTTACCCGTCTTGTGCAACTGGTGCAACAGATTGGTAATCTATTGCGACAGATGATTGATATTTTGCATCAGATTATCCATGTATTACTCTGGTTCTTTGAACCTGACTCAAACGGATTTTAATCATATACTACAAACTATGCAACAGATGGGTAATCTGATGCAACATATTGTTAATCTACTGCAGAAGTTGACTTAAAATGTAATCCAACTGTGAAAATTATTATATTATATGATTTAAATGTATCTGTCCCTCTTTTATAGGTTGTTCATCTATGGATCATGCCTACTGAGGAGTAGTTGGTGATGACTTCTTATATTACTCTAGGTCCTATTGATACTATAGCACACCCAACGGTTGAGTTAATAAAGAAGGAATTAGCTGAAGCAACAGCTATAAGAAGAGCAGTTAGGCAAGGTCAGCCTAATGTTGAGGCTCTTCATGACCAACCTACTAAGGTAGATCCAAGTGCTTCTTCTGGTGGAGTGTTGGTGTTGGTGGCAGGCATGCTGATGCTGCTACAACTTGTGATGATGAGCATGTTGATGCTCAAGAAAAAATAAATATGTTTGAAAATACCCCTTTCACAGGCCCCCCTCTACCTTACATAGGTCCCTCTCACCCTTACATCGGTCCCTTTCACCCCTCTTTACCCTCGTGTTCTCATTGCGAATATGAAGAGTGCAAGGACAACCAGGATAAACTCCTTGAAAAAGTAGAGACTATCTCTAAATCTGTTGAGGAATTAAAATCCAAGAGGTGTGTCATACCATCCAAGAAGGCTAGGGAGCCACACACTCCTATAGTGTTGGTTAGGAGAAAGAAAAGATCAATTAGAGACGTACTCTCCGGCCGAAAATAAAAAAAATTGCAATTCCTCCCTCTCCAAAAGCTATTAAAGTTCAGGATCCAGTCAAGAAGGTATACATATACGCAAAACTTGGCGCCGAAGAGAAGAAGGATCTGCGACAGGCCAAGAATGCCAAGCTAGGTGCACCAGATTACCCCAGGCCTCCCTTCCCACCTAAGACTTCCAGACTATGACTGATATGCATATGCCGTACGAGGACAAGGGAAGTTTACTTTTCCTAACCATTCTTCTAATCTACCCCATGAAGAAGAAGCTACGCAATAAATGTAAAATCTATTACAACAGCTGGGTATACTGGTGCAAGTGCAACTGGTAGTAGTTTTGTTGCAACTTATTATCTATCTGTTGTATAAGTTGTGTTGGATTATTGATTCAGAGAACCCTATGCCTCAGATGGACCATTCGTTGCATCTTTAAAATTACTAATCTATTTAAAAATTGACTTCTTATATCATAGTATGTTGACAAAATTCTCTGCTTCCTGAGGAAAAGGAAATTAACGTACCGGGAAGCTTATGATACTGTTGATAGGATAATGGACCTCGACCTCTGTAAGAAGCTCAAGGATAGGTACGATCAACTCAGTGGGGAGGCATCAGCCTATGGAGTGGGACTGTTGGACTTGGATAAAGAAGAAATAATAAAATATGTTAGAGGGGAGAGGCCAAATCCACATGGCAAGAGTTGGACCGAGGCAAAGAGGATTCTTGCAGTTATTAGCATGAACGACATGCATTATTGGGCTGTTGAGATACTACTCGAGAAGGGAAAGATCAATGTTTATGACTGCAACAAACCTCTTGTTGATGATTTTGATATTTTTCTCCTTGTGGAGCCACTGATGGAGCTGTTGCCCATCTTGTTGAGGGAGAGTAAACTGATGAATCATTTGCCAAAGGAAGTGTTGATAAAAAAATTATGGGATTTTGAAGGTCGAAACAAGGGAATGATCCTTCCAAAAAATAATACCGGTTAAGCGAGCGGCTCGCGCGCTCTTGCAAACATCGAATATTTGCTGATCGGCACAGAAATGGCTAAGCCAACGACTTTTCTGTGCGACAACGCTGTGGCAAACCTGTAAGAGGTCTGGGCTTATGGGGTACTAACTGGACGCTTGGAGCCTGTGTATATAGAAAAGCCTATGAAATGACAATTTTAATTTCAAGTCACCCTTCACTTTATTATATGTACATGTAGTGGCAATAATTTTTTTCTGATGAAAGTTGAGTTTTTTATAATGCAATAGATTGTCAATCTGTTGTAAAATATATTGAATCTGTTCTAGAAGATAGTTTATCTATTGCAATAGGTTGGTTTATCTGTTGCATTATGTCGATGTTATTTCTATGTAATGTAAGTCTAATATGTTACAACAGTGGAAAGACCTATTTGATAATTTCCAACAGATGACCTAAATTTTACAACATATGCCTAAATCTTTTTTTATATTTTTCAATAATTACGCTTGAATATCCATGCGCTAGACAACACCAAACCAGTAGCAAATACACACACAACCATGAAAATTTTAGTAATTAGGCTTGAATATCCATGTGCCCAAAAACACCAAACCAGTAGAAATAATGACAATAATGTAGTATCTTCTTGCTCGATTTTGTTTCTCTTCAGAAGCCTTGACTTTGTTCAACAAACCCCTAATTACACGAGTTGCTTGTGACGGGTGTCGTTCTTCATACCAATCAAAGTAATCGCATCTACCCAATTTCTATAAAAACAAGAACACAATTACAAAACAATTACAAGTCAATAATTAATCAACTAATTAAATAAAAATTATTACCTTTGAAATCTTACAAGTAAAAAACCTACGAGTTGAATTTTGTTGAGTCTAAGAAGTCTTTAACAGAACTTCATGACCGCACTTATAATATCGAAAATCTTTATCACAAAAAACGGTAGAAGATGCGCTCGACATTGTCAAGATCAGTTGGAAAAAATGATGAAAAAAAAAAGATCAAATGTAAATAATTTAAAGAATTTGGATAGATAAAGAAGATGACGATGAAGAAGAAGATTTGGGAATTTAAGGTTAAATTTTAGGAGGAAGATGAATATACAAGACAATTGAGGGGGGGACCATTGGGGGCCAAATGACGGAAAGTCAGCAAAAAGTGTCAAACTGACACATTTGATGACTATTTTATTTTACGTGTTTAAAATGAACACTGTCTACTTGATGCCTATCTGTTGCAATAAGTTTTGTCATCTGTTGCATTATCTCAATGTTTTTAAGTCCATCTATTGCAACAGTGGGAAGACCTTTTTGATAAATTTCAACAAATTACCTACCTATTGCAACTTATGTCTAAATATGTTTGATTTTGTCCTATAGATGTGTTGTCTGTTGCAAAAGATACATTATCTATTGCAATATTTGAATCTAGTATTCTTTTTCAATTAATAAGTTCAAATCTAAGGAAAAAATAAAATTCATAGACAAAATAAAATAAATTGAAGCCTTCAAAAATTAGCTGAAATAAGTCTACGAACAAATGAAATGTAAAAAAATTGTTATGGGTATAGATCTCAACAAATACATCAACAGTTTAAGTATGATGCCAAGGATTACTTTGACAGGCTCAAGCTATAAATATCTACTCAATATGGACAAGTTGTTCTTCATTCGGTCCTATAGAATTTGGCTTCGCTCGTCGTGGATCTTTATTGTCGCTTACGTACGGTTTCTGCACTTTTTGTTCTTCGTATTTTCATAAAATGAGTAGCATACTGTCAATGTTGTTTAGTAGTACCTTCTACATCCACCTGGAAAGCAAAAATTGGTCAATGCTAATCACAGAGATACAACAAAATAGAAAAGGATAACTCATCTGTTCTAGCAAATCAAACAGGTTTTCCTCCTATTTTAAATTGTCCCAAGCAGATTATATTTATATTGCAATAATGAATCATCTGTTGGGACAAGTTTCTATATGTAGAAGACCTGTATGATAATTTCCAACAGATGAACCATCCGGTGCAATATATGAATCATCTGTTGCAGCAGATAGGTCATCTGTTGGTACAAATAAAAGTTGTACAAAGAGCTGTTTGGTTTGCTAAAATAGAAGACATATGTCGCAACAGATACTTTAGCTGGTGAAATAAGTTAATCAATTGTTGCAACAGATGTATATATTTGTTTGCTAATTTTCAGCAGATGTGTCATCTATTGAAATAGATATGTGTCTGTTTATTTTGTTAGTTGGAAGACATATATATTCACCTTATTTAGCTCGTTCTGCTCTATTTTGGATATTGTATATTTCTCAGTGCAACACACAGACAGATAAGTTGCAATTTTGTTTTTTTGGATAATTGATAATGCTTTGGAAATCACTTTCCTTCTCCTCTTAGCCCTAATATCTAATGGAGCGGATGAAAATAAAATCCTCTTTGATGGAATGAGACCTCTCTTAGATGTCAATTCATTTACAGAAGCAGTTAATGCATTAATAGTATTAATCACTACATCATGTTTTGCCCTGCAGTCTTGATATTTGCATGCAGAATATTCGCTGGGAGAGGCAAAATCTGCATAACCAGTATGATCATACTCATAATAGTTTGCTTTAAATACTGTAAGAGGAGCATAATTAGCACCAACAGCAGCACCACTACCACCACCAACAGCTCCATCACCACTAAGACCATCAACAACAACAAGCCTGGCCTCCAAAATTATTTGTTGCTCCAAACAATTCCATTTTTATTTTGTCGATGACCTTAGGGTTCGGTAAAGTTTGCACAGACCGTAAAGTAAGAAAAAATGACATCTTTAACTCTTGATTGGTCAGAACTAGCGATGGATACATAATCTAACATAAATCATTACATATATTAGAATGATGATTAGGTCATTCAAAAAAATCATTACTTGAAAGAAAAATTAATTATAATTATACTTACTGCATCCTTTAGGGGGTTGAAGAGATCAAGAAATTTTGTATTTTTATCAGTTTTGGCCAACAACCATCTCAAGATTCTTGGATAGGAAACTCCTTCCTGGTAGTTCACTTGTTGTCTCAAATAAGGAATGACTTCAAACGCAATAGCCTATAAAATAATGCCAATAAATTAAAACCATTATTGAGTAAAAAAATGAATGATATCATAATAAAAGAAAGAAACATTTTCCATGATAGCCCATGGGAAGCCATATAAGTTGACTGTCTTTGGCGCTAACGGAGTCACAAATATTTGACAGTCATTTTGAAGCTTTCATAACTCCAAGGATAGCTGTTAAACACGTCAAGATCCTTGGAGAGCTTTATTAAACTGAGGCTTATGTTGTTGTTAACGTCTCCTACCCAAAGAATATTATGTACAAACCAAACTAAGCACAATGACTGCTTGTGCTTCTTTGAAAGTCCTTTATCTTTCAACGCTTCTATCAAATTTTTATTTTTGAAGCTTGGACCAATAATGGACAACAGGTCATCACGATCACACGACTTGCCTTTGCCTTTTTTTGGTTGTGCAGGGTGTTTTTTTGGGTTAGAATAGGTATAACTTGAGAAGAAGGATAACATTTTAGTCTGTAACTATGGCAAACTCCTTCCAACCAAAACAAACAGGCATGCCACAGTAATTTATCCGCAACTCATCCATCTTATCTTTGTTTTCATACATAAAACTGCGCTTGAGAAGTTCATATTCCATTTTATTTGGAAAGGAGCATTGTTGTCCTTCGACAAATCAAGATATTTCCCAAAGCAGCTGTCCCTGAAATAAGCATCTAATTTTTGTTCTCAAAGTATTTTTCTGAAGGCATCGAAAGATTTTTTCATGGCTGACTTAACCACGAAATCACCTGTTAAATCTGTGGCACCATCACACTGCATTATCATAGGATAATGATCAATGCTAAAAACTTTAACCAACTATTCGGTGGAAGGGCTATTAGCATTTGCATCATCTCTTTTAAAACACTTCTGCTCCCGATGTTCATCATATTCTACACCCGATTAGATAATGCTTGTAAAGCAAGCTCATAAAGTGGTAAATGTAGCCTAGCTGCTTCACTTGTTCCTTTACCTGGACTTGATTCGATTTCTGTTCTTTTGGGAACTATATTATCTAAAATTAATAGAAATATAAAAAAATATATTATAGTTGATTAATGCATCATTTAAAAAGAATAACAGTAAATCAAACAAGCAAAACAGTAAAATAATAATTACAACAGATCACCAATCTGTTGCACCAGGTAGTATATCTGTTGCAGCATATAACCCATCTGTTGCAACGAATAAGTAATCTGTTGCAACAATATAAAACATATCACTCATCTTTTAAGACAGATGATCATATATTATTGTGATATATGAGTGATCCGTTGGAATAGTTAAATAACATATTAAATGGATGAGTAATTGGTTGCGATAATACAAAACAAATCACACATCTGTTGAAAAAAATAAATGGTCTGTGCAGCAGATCACACATCTATTGCAAAATCATCTATTGTAACATAGTGATCTATTGGAACGGTTAAATAACCTGTAGCAACGGCTGAGTAATCTGTTATGATAATACAAAATATATCACTTATCTATTGAGAAAGATGAATGGTCTGTGCAACAGATCACACATCTGTTGTGACATCATCTGTTGTAACATATGAGTGATCTGTTAAAATAGTTAAATAACCCGTAGCAATGGCTTAGTAAGCTTTTGCAATAATACAAAATATATCACTCATCTGTTGAGAAAGCTGAATGGTCTGTGTAATAGATCACACATCTGTTGCAACATATGAGTGATCTGTCAGAATGGTTAACTAACCTGCAGCAATGACTGACTAATATATTGCGAAAATACAAAACATATCACTCATATGTTGAGAAAAATGAATGGTCTGTGCAACAGGTCACACATCTGTTGCAACATATGAGTGATCTGTTGGAATAGTTATCAACAGTCAATATTATTTAGATTTCTTCTAATATAGGGTCATCTATGGTGATAGATGAATGATCTGTTGGAAAAATCAAGTCTTGGATATTTTCTGTTGGAATAGTTGATAGGATTTTATTCAACAAGAGATTTATCTGTTGCATCGGATCATTAATCTGATGGTTCTTCCATTACATCAGATGGTTAATTAGTTGCATAAAATTTTTTATCTGATGCTTAATCTGTTGTAACATATGGTTAATCTGTTGTATCAGATAGTTAATCTGTTGCATTAGATGATTAATCTGTTGCATAAGAATTGTAATCTGATGGTTCCTTTGGTGCATTAGATGGTTGATCTGTTGTATCATATGACAAATCTGTTGTATCAGATGGTTAATATATTGCACCAGATGGATAATCTGTTGGAGAAAATAAAAAATAGTAGCATGATTTTGTTCAACAAAAATACAGTAATATCATAATTTTTACCAAGAATAAGAACAGAACAAATTTATCCAAATTGTTGTTTTGTTTTTATAAACACAAATAATAAAAAATCAAACTTCAAAAAAATACAACAAACAACAAGAAAACATAATTTACTTCGAAAAGAGAAGTGAAGAAATACCAGAAATTAGGATTTATTCAGACCATATTTCAAATTAATGCAACAAATATTGAAATTGTTAACCAATACTATAAGAGAAGTTGGCTCAAGTTCCTCGTTTTCTTCAAAACAAAAAAGGACATAAATTTTTACTTGTGAAAGAAGAAAAGGAATGATGAAGAATTTAAAGCTATTGTGGCTGGAGAGAAAGGCTGTCATGTCGTTTGAAGGTTGAAGTAAAAAAGAAACTCAAATCCCAACTATTTGTAGTCGGATGTTGAAGTCGTCGAGGATTGAAATGACAAATTTACAAAACAGTTGGTTGGGAGAGAGTTGAGAGAAGTTGTCGAGAGACGGATGAGAGACAGGTTGATTTGAATTGAAGAGGAGAACTTGAAGACCAACTATTTGTCATCGGAGGTGAAAGTCGCCGGGGGTGAAAGTCGTCGGGGGTTGAAGGGAGAAATTTTGCAGAACTGTCGATTGGGAGAGAGTTGAGAGAAGAGAGTGGTTGATTTGGATTGAAGAGGGGTGTGGGTTGGGTTGATTTGTATTTTTGAAAAGATTAGAAAGTTTTGAAAATATTAATAAAGTCCACAATTAACTTAATCAAGTTTCCTAATGATGTTTGACCCTTTAAGTTGGTCAATGTCACCAATCCTTCATTCAAGACTTAAAAGACACTATTCCTTCAATTTTCTCAAGTAACCGTCCGTTAATTCATGCTACTTTTAATTATAAAGATTCGTTTTCCTTATATGACTCTTCTATTTCTCTTCTTTTTTAAAAAAATCCTTTTTTCGTCTTTTTTTCTTTTTAATTTTCTTATTGTTTTCCTTTCTCTTTTTTTTCTTTTTTTTTTTTTTTTTTTTTTCTTTTTTTTTTTTTTTTTTTTTTTTTTTTTGCTATTTTCGTTTTCTTCTTCTTTTTTTCTATTTTTTTAATTTCTCTTCTTTTTTCTTTTATTTTTACACTCATATTTCTAGCTTTTATTTCTCTTTTTTTTTTATTTGCACTTCTTTTTCTTTGAATCTCTTTTTTTTTCTCTATTTTTTCTGTTTTTCATTTTTTTTACTCTTCTATCTCTTGATTTTATTTTTAAAAGACACATATTTATATCATATATACGTATTCAAAAAAAATACAAAATAAATACACATACAGATCTGCGTATGCATTTACAGTATAAAATATACATATATATCTACATATGTATTTCTGTAAATACATATCTGACTCATATGTATATGTAAACATATAGGACACAAAATCTCTATAACCAAAAGTGACATAATACATTTGCCTAAGTGCGCTTGAACTATACATTTCTTCTTTATGATGTAGACATCAAAAGTATTATTATGACAAAAAATATGCATCATCCATAAATACATATGCATTAATCATAAATACATATGCGTTATTCATAAATAGATATGCATAACTGAAAAAAATATATGCATTTCTAGAAAAATACATATGCATTTGTCATAAATAAATATGCACACTGAAAAGTACATATGTAATATTCATAAATACATATGCATCTATAAACACCTAAGCACAACTAAAAATATATTTCCAAATCAATAAATATAGCATGCAGCCCCATAAAAACGTAAGAATAACTAGAAAATACATATGTATTATTCAAAAATATATATGCATAGCTGAAAAATATATATGCACTACTTATAAATACATATGCACAACTAAAAAAAAATACATATTCTTCCTTTTTGTTTGACTTTCTCCTTTTTCACATATTTTTGCACTTTTTGAAATTTTGTATATGAATGTTTTCTTAATGTTTTTCGTTTAATGATTTCCCTAATATTTTTCGGTTCGTCACAATGCTTCGATCTCACCTCTTCTATGTCAACTTCTTTGTTCAATTGAATAGGAGTAGAAATCAACTTAACACAAAACCCCACAATCTTTCAACAAAAAATAAGTCACAAAACCCCATCAAATAACGCAGAAAAAGTAACAGCAGACCTCCATCAAATAACGTATCCCTCAATTATAGTAGACCTCCACAATCTTTCAACAAAAAATATCACTACCCTCTCCCCCTGTAATGACCTAAAAATTTAATAAACTATGTATTACTTATAATTTTATGTGATTTGACTGTTTTACCCTTCTCCGTAGTTGCATTATGATATTTTTGGGGTGTGAGAGTGATTGACATAATTTTTAATGTATTTTGGTATCATTTATACAATATTGTAGTTTTTGATGACTTTGAGAGCCTTATTGTAGACTTATGTGGATATTTTTTGATCCATGTGACGGATGGCCGAACGGACTGCTCCAACAGCTTCGAATTATTGATTTTAGGCTAGGTAGACCTTTGGTTCAGGTTTTGATATTCCCGAGCTCATTTTGACTTATTAGTCGAAAAGTTGAAAAATTAAAAATATGAGTGGGACCCATATTTGATCAAAATGATCTCGGATAGAAAATTCAACTTCTCCAGCAAATTCAAAATATCAATTTTAGGGTGTTAGCATATTTGGTATCATTTTACGACTTTTAAATCTCATTTTTATCCTCGATTTAGAAAATTATAATTTCGGATTTCAGGGGTCAACCTTGTGAAAATGATGTTTTTTTTAAAAATTTGATATCGCCATCATATCTGAAACATCAAATTTAGTATGGTTGCATAGTTTGTTTTCATGTATCGGACTCCGAACGAATTTTGAGTACCCCGTCGAAGTCCGATCAACCAACAAAAAAATGCTATTGCAGAAAAACTGCAATAAATAGCAGATTTTCACCATTTTTGGCCCATTTTGTTCATTTTTATCTTGGCTCTTGAGATTTAAATCCTAACATAGTGTGAGAGTTTAAAAGTAAAGTTTGTGAGAGCTTGGAAAGCTAGATTAACAACTTTTTCTTAGTTTTATTACGGATTAAAGGTAAGAATTCACCATTTTCTTAGTAATTTCTTGATTAATTTCTCAAAACCCCAAAAATCTTAGAGCTTGATTTTAAACCCCAATTTCACTTCTTTTCACTTGAATAATATTTTTATCTTATAATTACAAGTTTTTCATTAATTTAACCTTTAAAACAACTCCGATTCATGATTTTAACCTGGATTTAAAAAATTTTACCCAATAAAGCTCAAAAATTATTTTTCTTTGATTTGAACTCCATTTTTGACTCGATTTAACTTGAGTTTTCAGCTGTAGGTTCCTAAAAATATGGAAAACATGTTTTTGAAGTAAAGTTTTGATTTTTCCCTTCTTTTTTAAAAACCCATTTTGGAGGTCTGTTTTGACCTCGAACCAAAAGTAGTCAATATGGGTGTTGTTGATTTTATCTTGGTGCATAGATTTCATATTTAATATTTTTAGCGGAGTTTGGGATCGTTCGTAAAAAGTAAGGTCGCGGGTTCAAGTGTAGCGGACCGGTTTTTGCTTTCGAGGTAAGTTATAGCTTAACTCTTTCAGACTGGGCTGGGTAGTAAATGATGATACAAAATGCATGTTAAGAGTGAAAACTAATCAAGAAAAATGACTATTTATGTGTTGTGCCCGTGTGGGGGCCTATATGTGATGTAATTAACGAAATTGAGTTATTATATGATATGTGTGACTGTGTGTGGTCTTATATGATATTTATAGTCTTGAGTACATGTGAATAATTGTATTATGTTGTTAAAATGCTTAATATAGTACCATTGGTGTATTGTGATTATATTCATACTGTATTGGCATACGAGACATGTGAAAATTCACAGATGAAACAAAAATAATGAGTGAATATTAGCTCATGTAGTTGTGGAAATGTATCATTGTGGTTGGTTATGGAAATATATTATGTGATTGGTTGTGGAAATACTAATTGTGATTGGTTGTGATCATTACATCTTCATATCATACTCATTCATGAAATATTGGTACCACCGTGTCAAGATCTGAGAAACACTGGCAACACCTTTTTAAAAGATATTGTAACACCTTATAAAATCCTTTCCGAGGGATGTGTCGAAAAGGAGATATGAGATATGTGGATTGTATATGGGTTGATGAACCCCCTACGGGTTCTACGTTTGGAAGCGTTAGCTCCGTAGGTGTGTGCGGGGATTGTCCGATGATCCCGGAGGTTGTGTGACGATCTCGTGTATCATCATCATATATATTGCACTTACTTTATTGTGTTTATGTTGTTTTGTATTGCCTTATTGACTTGTCATCTATGTATTTGTCTTACCTTCCTTTACTTGTATTTGATGATCTTGTATCTACATGCTCTCTTTTATTTTATTTATATATGACATAATGTATACTTGTGTTCTATATCTTGATGTGTTGTTGTAATATATGTGAGATATATTAGAACTATTAGTGCAAGCGGTGTGGGCTACTGTTGTGGAACATTTTCTGATTACAGGTGGCGTGCCCTTAGTGTATATTTTGTATAGGGGTGTACAAATTGAACCGTTAAGTCAAATCAAACCGATGAATCAAATCAAATCAAGAAAAAAAAACCGACTTATGGTTTGGTTTGATTGGTTTAGTGTTGGCAAAAAAACCGATCATTCTTGATTTAGTTTGGTATTAGGAAAAATAAAATCAAACCGAACCCAAACCGAACCGACATAATATATATATATATATATATATATATAATTTTAATTTTTTATACGTAAAAAAATATTACTTATAATCTACTTTCTAATTATTTTTATTACTTTTTTATATTCAAAAAATAGATATATATTCTTGGCCCTTTAATTATAATATTTGTCCATTAGTAACAAATTAATATAGAGTCCAATATTAATATAAAAAGAAAAAATTATATATTATAGATAAAATACTATATTAATTACATGGTATGGTTAGTGTTTTAACAAATTACAATTCATAGTTATTTGGTAGTTTAAAATTATTTTTTTGTTCTGTTGGCAAAAAAAAGGCAACAATGGGAACATCAAAACGCATGATTATTGAAGATATCATCTTCAACTTTTTTTTTCTTATTTTTCTCTCAAAAATCACTCTAATATCCTTGATTTTACATTGAAGAAACAACAACTCTAATAGTTTTCTTCAAGAGACCTTCTTCAACTTTTTTTCTCCTTATTTTTCTCTCAAAATCACTTTAATATCACAAGATATCATCCTTGATTTTACTTTGGAGAACCTTTTTTGCAGATTTGTCGCCACATAAAATCCGTTTAGAATATTTATTGAAGATTTGAGGTAATTTTCAGTATTTTTGATATTAGATTTAATTTTTTTTTTTGATTTTTTATATTTTGCAATCCTTTCTATCATAAATTTTGATTGAGATAACTTAGTTCAATCATTATTTTCTCAATTTAACTAAATTGTTATCAATTGTATATTATGTGTCAATTATATATGCGTATATGTATAAGTTGTATATTAATTGTGTATATGATGTAATTGTATAAGTAGTCTATGTGTAAGTCAATTGTATAAGTCATATATGTCAATTGTATATGTCAATTATATAAGTCATATATGTATAAGTTGTTAATTGTATATGTATATATATACGCGTATGTATAAATTGTATATTAATTATATATATGATATAATTGTATAATTCGTATATGTACAAGTCAATTGAATAAGTCGTATATGTATAAGTCATATATGTATAAGTTGTTAATTGTATATGTACATTTTTTTTTCAATTGTATATCTGAATGTTTGTATATTATTATATTCTATATTAAATAACTATATATCTGTATATATATAGTTTGTAGAATTTATATTGAGTGAGATATACACTTTGCATAGTTTATATACAAATATACAATTCTTGAAATTATAAAAAATAAAAGAGTGAGAAAGAGGGGGGGAGGGGGACCAACAGAGGGACAATAATGGAGGAGCGAAGAGAGAAGGAGGAGAGAGGCAAGAAAGAGTGAGAAAAAGAGAGGAATTTAAGGTATATCTACGTTTTGTAACTATGCAAACATTAACCATGTCTTGTAATTATTGACTAAAAGTTACCTATATCTGAATTTTTGCCATATAAAAACCTAAAACTCTTCATTGCTTAACTTTACATTTTGTTCATTCGTTCGTCAAGTTGTGATTTAGGTTTGTTTCTTTTTTTTTTTTTTATGAAATTATGTTATAGTTAATTACTTTATGGAGTCAAGTTCTTAGTAAGTTGTCTCCAATTCTTCATTCTTTTGTATGCTCACATTTTATGTGAAGGGAACTTTCAAACAAGCTACTGTAACTAGTGTCTAAGAAATTGAATCACTGGGTATCCACATAATATTACTTTGAGAGATAGTAGTTTAGACGTCTTAGTAATTTGCCAACATAATTTTAATTGAAACTACTCTATGACCATTGTTTTTTTTTTTTAATCTTTTTAGTGAAAACATTTAATTTTTTTCTTCAATCACATTATAATTATAAAAAAACGAGAAAACTGAGAAAACTAAAAAAACCCGACTGAAACCAAAATTAAAAATCAATTGTCTATTGGTTTGATTTGGTTTATAGATTTAGAAAACCGACATTATTGGTTTGGCTATAATTTAATAAAAAACTGAACCAACCCGACCTATGTACACCCCTAATTTTGTATGCATTATTTACTACTTTTATTGATCGGCCTATGATGCCTACTAAGTATAAGTGGACCGTACGCATGCCTACTGCACCCTTTCGATGCAGGTCCTAGCTCGAGTGCGCCTCAGCTTGATTGACTCGAGCGATTGTTAGAGCTTCCAAGGTAGTGGTTGGACATTCATGTGTTTGAAGTTCACGTCTATCTTTCTATAATAGTTATGTCTTGATTATGTATTCCTTTGTGGTTATTTTTTTTTGATATATTTGACTCTTGGATTGTACTACTAGTTATTACACTATTGACATCTAGTTTTGAGCATAATTGATATTTTAGATAAGTTATTTCCGCATTATTATAATTATTTATATGGTTCGGCTTCGTTCGAGATGCCTTACCTTGGGATATTTCTGTCTTTTCTTCTTTTTGTATTAGTTTGGGTGATAGGCTTACTTGTCAAGGTACGCCGCGACAAGTGCCATCATGACCCTCGTTTTGGGTCGTGAAAAATTGGTATCAAAGTATCCAGGTTTTATTTGTCTCAATAGTGTAAGAATATGATGTCTAATTGAGTCTCGTGGATTGATACGTAGACGTCCGTATCTATCTTTAAGAGGCTATAGGATGTCTTTAGAAAACCTTCCTCATTTCACGCTTATCGTGTGAATTTTTCATATCTTATGTTCTGAGTTGTATTTCACTCTTTTTGAATGGATGTTGCCTATACTTCTATCAGTTGATAGATATGGAGAGAGATTAATGGAGGTCATTTGTCAGTTGTAGACCCCATGATTCTCCTAAGATGACTTGGAATCAGTTTGTCGAGGCTTTTCTAGAGAGATTTGTGCCTTTTAATTTGAGAAGATCGTATGCGAGACAAGTTTGATCATTTGGAGCAGGGTTCGATGATAGTTTTTAAGTATAAGGCATGGTTTCATGCCCTACCCAGATATTCCTATGATAGCATTTCTATCGAGTCTGAGAAGGTTTGAAAGTTTGTGAAGGGTTTGGATGTTCCTCTTTCGTTGGATACATCTCAGATGGTTGTGTTTGGGGTTTCTTTCCAGGGTATAGTGGATCATGCTAAGATGACAAAGGATATTCTTTGTACATCTTAGGGAGGCGCTAAGAAGGGATGTCGTTTTGGTGAGTTAAGGAGTCAGACCTATCAAGGTAGGTATTTTAGAGGTTCTCGTAGATACCATGCTAGGCCAGTGCTGGTGATTTTGTAGAGTTCAGCTGGTGGATCTTCTAGTTCAGCAGTTCAAGGTGACTGTTCGGGATCAGTTGTGCCTTTTTTATTGAGACTGGTCGTAGAAGTTGCTATATATGTGATGAGATTGTCCATGCGGCCAAGGACTATTATCGTCGTATGTTTAGAGCTATTCATATTTCAATTATGAAAGGTAGGGGTTCTACCAAAGGTGCAAAAGATAGAAAAGGTAGAGTCCGTATTGGTGGTTGTGGGGCTACTCAGCCAGTTGGTAGTCGTGGATAGTGTTATCCTATACCAGCCATACCTGAGGCAGAGGCTTCTGATGTTGTGATTACAGGTACCTTTCCTCATTTGTTTCAGACTTGCATCTGTATTATTTGATCCCAGATGGACTTTCTCTTATGCATCTATATATTTTGCTTCAGGTTTAAATTCTATTTGTGAGCCTCTTACCATACCTATTCGTGTATCTACCCCGATAGGTAATTCTTTAGTGGTGGATCGAGCGTACCGATCTTGTGTTGAGACTTTTGTCGGGCGTGAGATTTTGGTAGATTTGATTGTATTAGATATGGTTGATTTTGATGTTATTTCATGTATGAATTAGTTGGCTCCTTATTATATTATCTTAGATTATTTTACCAAGACTGTGACTTTAGCTTCGTCGGGTGTGCCAAAGATAGCTTGGAAGGGTACACTTTATTCGGGTCCTAAGAGGGTCATATCTTATGTCCAGTCTCATAAATTGATTGAGAAGGGATGTTTATCTTACTTGGCCCATATTCGTGAGACCAGTGTTGTTTTGCCTCCTTTTTTGGATTTTGTCTGTGTTGTACGTGAGTTTATGGATGTGTTCTCTACGGACTTGCCTAGTATGCCTTCGGATCAAGATATTGATTTTATTATTGATGTTGAGTTGGGCACCAATCCCATTTTTATTCCTCCTTATAGGAGGGTCCCAACTTAGTTGAAGGAACTGAAGGATCAGTTACAGGAGTTGTTGGATAAGGGATTTATTCGACCTAGTGTTTCACCTTGAGGTAGAGCTGTCTTGTTTGTGAAGAGAAAGGATGGGTCTATGCGGATGTAAATTGATTATTGATAGTTGAATAAGGTGACGGTTAAGAATAAGTATCCTCTTTCTCGCATCAATGATTTATTTGAATCTTCAGGGTGTTGTGGTGTTTTCGAAGATTAATTTGCGGTCTGGTTATCACCAGTTGAGGATTAGAGCTTCGAATATTCTGAAAATAGCTTTTTGGACTCGATATAGTCATATTAAGTTCTTGGTCATGTCTTTTGGGTTAACCAATTACCCTGCCTCGTTCATGGAGTTAATGAATTGGGTGTTTCGATCATATCTCGACTCCTTTATTATTGTATTTATAGATGATATCTTGTTGAATTCCAAGAGTGAGATTGAGCATGAAGAGCATTTGCGTATTGTGCTTTAGAGATTGAGGGATAAGATGTTGTACAAGAAGTTCTCTAAGTGTGAGTTTTGGTTGGAGTCTGTTTCTTTCTTGGATCATGTAGTGACTAAGGAAGGTGTTATGGCTGATACAGCCAAGGTTGTAGCAGTTTGTGATTGGGATAGACCTACTTTTCCCATTAATATTTGGAGTTTTATTGACTTGGCGGGTTATTATTTGCGTTTTATTGAGGCTTTTCATCCACTGCAGCTCCATTGGCTAAGTTGACTCAGAAAAAAATTTCTATCTAGTGGTCTGATGCTTGTGAGGCAAGCTTCCAAAGCTCAAGGAATTGTTAACTTCAGCTCCTATATTGGCTTTGTCCAAGGACGGCATAGGCTTTACCGTGTTTTGTGATGCTTTCGGTGTTAGATTAGGTATTGTGTTGATGAAGGAGGACAAGGTGATTGCATATATGTCTCGTCAATTGAATCCTCATGAGAGAAATTATCCTACCCATGATTTGGATCTGTGTACAGTTGTGTTTACCTTGAAGTTGTGGAGACACTACTTGTATGGAGTCCGTTGTGAGATCTTCTAAGATCATCGTAGCCTTCAGTACTTCTTTACCAGCGAGATCTTCATATGAGGCAGCCCTGTTGGCTTGAGTTGCTTAAGGATTATGACTTGACTATTCTCTACCATTCGGACAAGGCTAATGTGATTGCGAAGGCCTTGAGCTGGAAGTCGACTAGCATGGGTATCTTGGTGCTTCTTTTGACCCAAGAGAGGCTTTTGGCCTTAGAGATTTAGTTTTTAGCTAACCAGATAGTTAGGCTTGATATTTCGACACCGGGGTGTGTTTTGCCATTTGTGGATGCAAGATCTTCTTTGATGGAGCAGATTCGAGCTTATTGGTTTGATGTTGTTGGATTGAGGTTGATTTATGATAAAGTGTTGAGTAGGGAGGATAAGGAAGCCTCACTTGATTCAGATAGAGTTTTGAGGATTGGGGGCTGAGTGTGTGTGCCGAGGGTGGTGATTAGCTTAGGTTGATCTAGGAGGAGGCCCATTATTCCAGATATTCTATCCTTCCAGGTGTGACTAAGATGTATAGCGATATGAGATAGCACTACTGGTGGGGTGGTATGAGATGAGATATAGCAGATTTTATCGCTCGTTCCCTTTATTACCAGCAGGTGAAGTCCGAGCATATGAGACCTGGTGGGTTGCTTCAGAGGTTACCCATTCCGGAGTGGAAGTGGGAACAGATCACTATAGACTTAGTGACTGGTTTTTCTCGTACATCTCAAAGTTCTAATAGTGTTTGGGTCATCGTGGATCGATTGACCAAGTCAGCTCATTTTATTCCAGTTCAGGTCTCATTCAGTGTTGAGAGGTTAACCCATATATTCATTCGTGAGATTATGCGTCTGCATGGTGCGTCAGTGTCCATTATTTCAGATCGAGGTTTTGTGTTCATATCTCACTTTTGGAAGACCTTTCCGAATGATTTGGGTACTCAAGTTGATCTTAGCACAATATTTTACCCCAGACTAATGGCCAGTCAGAGCGGACTATCTAGGTTTTGGAGTATGCTCCGCGCGTGCGTGATGGATTTTGGTGGCCAGTGGGAGCAGCATTTGGCTTTAGCAGAGTTTGCATATAATAATAGTTATCATTCCAGTATAAATATATCTCTTTTTGAGGCATTGTATGGTAGGCATTATCGCTCTCTAGTAGGTTTTCGATGTTTCAGAGGTGAGACCTCGAGGTGCGAACTTGCTTCATGAGTCATTGGATAGAGTCTGGGTCATTTAGGATAGACTTAGATCGGCTTAAAGTAGGCAGAAGTGTTATGTTGATCGTATATTTTGTGCCTTGAGATTTGATGTTGGTGATCGTGTTTTCCTTCGAATTTCACCCATAAAGGGTGTGATGAGGTCAGCGAAGAGGGGAAAGCTTAGCCCTAGGTATATTGGTCCATTTGAGATTCTTCGTGCTGTTGGTGATGCAGATTATGAGTTGTCTTTGCCCCTTGATCTATCAGCTGTTCATCTAGTTTTTCATGTTTCTATGCTTCGTATTATATTCCAGATGAGTCTCATATCATTCATTGGGATTTGGTTCAGTTAGATTAGCGGTTATCCTTTGTTGAGGAGTCAGTTTTCATTTTGGCTAGGGATGTTAGGCGGTTGCGTTCTAAAGTGATCCCTGTGGTTAAGGTCCAGTGGCGATATCGACCTATAGATGAAGATACTTGGGAGGTCGAGTCTGCTATGCATAGTTCTTATCCCCAGCTCTTTGTTGATTCAGGTACTTCTTTGCCTTAGTTCGAAGACGAACTAGATTTTTAGTGGTGGATGATGTAACGACCTAAAAATTTGATGAAATATGTAATACTTGTGATTTTGTGTGATTTAACTGTTTTACCCCTCCCCGTAGTTGCATTATGATATTTCTGGGGTGTGGGAGTGATTGACATGATTTTCGATGCATTTTGGTATCATTTATGTAATATTGTGGTTTTTGATGACTTCGAGAGCCTTATTTTGGACTTATGTAGATATCTTTTGATCCATGTGATGGATGGCTGAACAGACTGTGCTATCAGCTCCAGAATATCGCTTTTAGACTAGGTATACCTTTGGCTCAGGTCCCGATGCACCCGAGCTCACTTCGACCTATTGGTCGGAAAGTTGGAAAATTGAAAATATGAGTGTGGGACCCACATTTGATCAAAATGAACTCGAATGGAAAATCCGACTTTGCCAGCAGATCTGGAATATCGATTTTAGGGTGTTAGCATATTTGGTATGATTTTTCGACTTTTAAATCTCATTTCGACCCTAGTTTTGAAAAATTATGATTTCGAGTTTTGGGGGTAACTTTGTCAAAACGATAATTTTTTTGAAAATCTGATATCGCCATCGTGTCTGGAACATTGAATTTAGTATGTTTGCATAGTTCGTTTGCATGTATTAGACTCCGAATGAATTCCGAGCAGCCTATCGAAGTCCAATCAACCAACAAAAATCTGCTATTGCTGAAAATCTGCAATAAATAGCAGATTTTCACCTTTTTTGGTCCATTTTGCTCATTTTCATCTTGGCTCTTGGGAGTTAAATCCTAAAATAGTGTGGGAGCTTAAAAGTAAAATTTGTGAGAGCTTGGGAAGCTAGATCAACATCTTTCTCTTGTTTTTATTACGGATTAAAGGTAAGAATTCATCATTTTCTTAGTAATTTCTTGATTAATTTTCAAAAACCCCAAAAATCTTAGGGCTTGCTTTTAAACCCCGATTTCACTTATTTTTACTTGAATAATATTTTTATCTTATAATTACTAGTTTTTCATCAATTTAACCCTTAAAACAACTTTGATTCTTAATTTAAACTGGATTTCAAAGATTTTACTCGGTAAAACTCAAAAATTATTTTTCTTTGATTTGAACCCCATTTTTTATTTAATTTAATTTGCCCTTTTTTTTTTTGGAAACTCGTTTTAGGGGTCCGTTTTGACCCCAAACTAAAAGTAGTCAATATGGGTGTCGTTAGTTTTGTTTGACACATAGATTTCATTTTTGATGTTTTTAGTGGAGTTCGGGATTTTTCGTGAAAAGTAAGATCGTAGGTTCAAGTGTAGCGGATCGATTTCGGCTTTCGAGGTAGGTTATGGCTTAACTCTTTCGGACTAGGTTGGGTAGTAAATGAAGATACAAAATGCATGTTAAGGGTGGAAAATAATCATGAAAAATGTCTATTTATGTGTTGTGCCCGTGTGGGGGCCTATATGTGATGTAATTATCGAAATTGAGTTATTATGTGATATGCGTGATCGTGTGGGGTCCTATATGATATTTATAGCCTTGAATACATGTGAATAATTGTATTGTGTTGTTAAAATGCTTAATGTGGTGTGTTGTTAAAATGCTTAATGTGGTACCATTGGTGTATTGTGATTATATTCATACTTTATTGGCATATGAGACATGTGAAAATTTATGGATGAAACAAAAATAATGAGAGGATATTGGCTCATGTGGTTGTGAAAATATATCATTGTGGTTGGTTGTGGACATATATCATTTGGTTGGTTATGGGAATACTCATTGTGATTGGTTGTGAGCATTACATCTTCATATCATACTCATTCATAAAATATTGGTACCACCGAGACAACATCTGAGACAAATTGACAACACCTTTTTAAAAGATATTGTAACACCTTATATAATCCTTTACGAGTGATGTGCCGAAAAGAGAGATATGTGGATTATATACGGGTTGACGAACCCCCCATGGGTTCTACGTCGAGAAGCTTTAGCTCCGTTGGTGTTTATAGGGATTGTGCGACGATCCCGGAGGTTGTGTGACGACCTCGTGCATCATCATCATCATCATATACATTGCACTTACTTTATTGTGTTTATGTTGTGTTGTATTGCCTTATTGACTTGTCATCTATGTATTTTTCTTATCTTTCTTTACTTGTATTTGATGATCTTGTATCTACATGTTCTCTCTTGTTCTATTTATACGTGACATAATGTACACTTGTGTTTTATATCTTGGTGTGTTTTTGTAATATATGTGAGATATATTAGAACTGTTAGTGCAAGCGATGTGGGGTACCGTTGTGGGATATTTTCTAATTGCAGGTGACGTGCCCTTAGTGTATATTTTCTATGCTTTATTTACTACTTTGCTTGGTCGGCTTATGATACCTACTGAGTACAAGTGGATTGTACTCATGCCTAGTGCACTCTTTTGGTGCAGGTCCTAGCTGGAGTGCGCCTCAGTTTGATTGACTCGAGCGATCGTTGAAACTTCTAAGGTAACGGTTGGATATTCATGCGTCTGAAGTTCACCTCTATCTTTCTATAGTAGTTATGTCTTAATTAGTATTCGGAGACAGTTATTATTCCTTTGTGGTTAATTTTTCGATATATTTGACTCTTGAATTGTATTAGCAGTTATTACACTATTGACACCTGATTGGTATTTTGAAAAAGTTCTTTCCGCATTGTTATGATTACTGATATAGTTTGGCTTCGTTCTAGAAGCCTTACCTTAGGATATTTCTGTCTTTCTCTTTTCGTATCAGTTTGGGTGATAAAAAATATAAATTATATGAAAAGATAACATGCAAATACTATAAATATCAACTTACCTTATTTGATGAAGTTAAATTTTTTAAAAAGATAAAAGAAATTGAAAAAAGTGGAGTGAAATATGAGAGAGAATTGAAAAAAGTGGAGTGAAATATGAGAGAGAATTGAAAAAAGTGAAGTGAAATATGAGAGAGAATTGAAAAAA
>NC_061120.1:168929487-169036570 GCF_002878395.1 Capsicum annuum | reverse complement strand
TAAATAATTTTTTGTGTCTAAAAGATTTTTTTTTCTACATAAATTTTAACTTATGGAAAAATTAACAATAGCTACAATATTTTTTTATAGCAAAAGAGACATGGCTATATCATTTAATTATTTCCATGATTTCTATAACGTGAAACACAAAAAATTATTTAGCTACAATATCTTCTTTCAAATAGTTATTATGGCTAAAAGGTTACTATTGCTACAATATTTTTTATTATATGGTAAAAAATTATGATCAGCTACCAAATTTTATTGTAGCATTAAAATTGTAGTTATTTAAGAAGCTTTTATCACGGCTGTTAGTAATTGTAGTAAAAATGAGAAATTAGTTTTGCCAGTTTAATTTTCGTGGCTAAGAAATTTTATAAATTTGTAGATAACTAAGAAATTTAAATTTTGTGTCTATTAATAATAATAGCTATGATTTTTAATTTCATAGCTTCGATTTCATAGCTATAGATATATTATGTTGTAGTAGTGTACGAGGAACACAAGAAATAATTCATCTCTTGCGAAAGTAGGGTAATCCACAACTAGGATAGTAATATACCTTGTTTGTATTATCTGGATACATACGACATGAAAACGTTAAAGCATTTGGATTAGAAACGCACATCTCTTCTCAATGATGTAGTTGTGTCACGATCCAAAATCCATAGGTCATGATGACACTTATCGCGGTGAACCTTGACAAGTAAGCCTATAACCCAAACCAATGCACAATGGGGAAAAAAGACAACAATAACTCAAGGTAAGGCTTCTAGAACGAGTGGAACCCTACAAGTATAATAAATGTGGAAAGAAACATAACAATGCAGTCATAACTCTCAAAATCAAGTGTCAATAGTATAAAAATCTATCTAGTACAACTCGAATCCAAATGAAATACATGAGATATCCAAATACAAGAAAAACTCTGTCTCTGAAATAAAAATAAAGACATAGTCTATAGAAAAAGGTAGTAGAAGACATCCGGACTCTTGAAATTCATCAACTACCTTGAAAGCTCCGACAGTCACTCGGGTTAGGAAACGTGGGGCGCACCCGAAAGTGAATTTGCACCGAAAGGGTGAAGTAGGAGTGAGTACGGTCCACTTATACTCATTAGGTATCATAGTACGACTGAGCAAAGTAGAAATAAAGTATACAAAATACATAATAAGGGCACGTCACCTGCAATCAGAAAATACACACAGCTTGCACTAACTGTTTATATATATATATGCAACAATACAACAAGTATAACACAAGTATACAATATATCACATACGAGTACGAACAGAGAAGAACATGTATATACAAGGTGGTCAAGTATAAATAATAGGATATAGAGCAAGTAGACATATAAAAATTCAATATGAAAATACAATCACTACATCAACACAATAAAATAAGTGTAATGTATAAGATGATGATGATGTTGGCACACAACCTTGAAATTGACAGACAACCTTAAGATTGACACACGACCTTAAAAATTGGCACACAACCTTAAAAATGGTCACAAAACCTTAAAAATTGACACACAATCTTAAAAATTAGCACACAATCTTAAAATTAGCACACAAACTTCTAGTGTTTCTAGTATTTTCAGTGTTTCTCAGCATTTCCAATATTTCTCAGTATTTTCTATGTTTCTATTGTTTTCAAAGAACATACATAACATAAGACAGGAATCAAGTATACATACATGACAATAAGTATATATAAAGTAGTAAAACAAAC
This sequence comes from Capsicum annuum, assembly GCF_002878395.1. Taxonomy (NCBI): domain Eukaryota; kingdom Viridiplantae; phylum Streptophyta; class Magnoliopsida; order Solanales; family Solanaceae; genus Capsicum; species Capsicum annuum. Next base: position 169,034,833 of record NC_061120.1, on the reverse strand, counting down.
AAGTGAGATGATGCGTATGATGATATGAGAATAAATATGCAATGTTTACAACCATTCAAAATGAGTATTTCCACAACCAACCCACAATGTATTTCCACAACCAACCACAATGTTTTAATTCCACAACCACGTGAGCCAATATCCACTATCCATGAATTTTTCACATGATTCATATGCCTATAAAGTATGAATATATCACAACATGTCAAAGGCACCACAATAGGCATTTTCAACAACACAATACAATTATTCACTTGTATTCTAGGCTATTAACATCACATAAGACGTCATACGGTCATACATATCACATGATATCTCAGATTTAACAATTACATCATATTCAGGCCCCCACACGGGCATACCATATATATATATATATATATATATATTCATATTTCATGATTAGTTCCCACCCTTAACATGCATTTTGTACCATCATTTACTATCCAACCTAATCTGAAAAAGTTAAGCCATAACCTACCTCCAATGCCGAAATCAGTCCACTACACTTTGAATCCATGATATTACTTTTCACGAATGATCCTGAACTCTACTAAAAATATCAAATATGAAATCTACATGTCAAAACAAAATCAATGATACCCTTATTGACTACTTTTGGTTCTTGATCAAAACGGACCCCCGAAATGGATTCTTAGATAAAAGGCAAAATCATAACTTTACTTCAAAATGCGTTCCTCATTTTTGTAGGAACCTATAGTTAAAATACCAAATCAAATCAAATCAAAATAAGGTTCAAATTGAAGGAAAATCATTTTTAAGCTTTATCTGATAAAATCTTTGAAATTCGGATTTAAATAAAGAATCAGAGTTGTTTTGAAGGTTAAATTGATGAAGAACTAGTAATTATAAGAAAAAATATTATTCAAGTGAAAAAGAGTGAAATTGTGATTTAAAATCGAGTTCTAAGATTTTTTGAGTTTTGGGAAATTAATCAAGAAATTACTAAGAAAAGGGTGAATTCTTACCTTAAATCCGTAATAGAATCAAGAAATAGATACTAATCTAGCTTCCCAAGTTCCCACAAACTTCACTTTTAATCTCTCACACTATTTTAGGGTTTAAATCCCAAGAAACAAGGTGAAAAAATGAAAAAAGGGGGAAAAAAGGGCAAAAGCTATTTTTTAATACCCTAAACCAGCACTTAAAAGAACAAAAATTAGATTTTTCTTTCAAGTCCAACTCGAAATTCGCTGGGGTACTCGAGATTCATTTGGAGTTTGATATACATAAACAAACATGTAACCATACTAAATTCGACGCTACGGACTCAATGGAGATATCAAAATTTTGAAAAAGATGTCGCTTCACAAGTTGACCCCCAAAACCTGAAATTGCAATTTCTAAACAGAAGATCGAAATGTCATTTAAAGCTGTAAAATCATACCAAATATGTTACTACCTTAAAATTGATATTCCGGAGCTGTTGGCACAGTCTCTTCATCCATTCATCACACGGATCAAAAGATATCCACATAAGTCCAAAAAAGACTCTCAAAGCCATAAAAAGTCACAGTATCACATAAATGGTAGCAAAATGTATCGAAAATTATGCCAATCATCCCCACACTCTAAAAATACCATAATGAAACTATGGAGAAGGGTAAAATATTCAAATTATATAAAATCACAAATTTCACATATTTCATCAAAAAGTAGGTCATTATATCATCCACCATTAGAAATCTAGTTCGTCCTTAAACTAAGGCAAAAAAATACCTGAATCAACAAAGAGCTGGCACTAAGAACTATGCATATCTGACTGACCTCCCAAGTAGCCTCATCTATATGTAGATGTCGCCACCGGACTTTAACCACATGGATTACTCTGGAGAGCAACCTCCTAACATCCCTAACCAAAATGGAGACCATCTCCTCAACAAAAGGCAACCATTCATCTGACTATCTGACTCCCAGAAAATAACATGAGACTCATCCAAAATGTAACGAAAAAGCATAGAAATATGAAAAACTGGATGAACAACCGCTAGATCTGGGGTCAAAGCTAACTCATAGGCCACATCACTAATAGTCAGAAGAATCTCAAATGGACCAATATACCTGGGGCTAAGCTTGTCTCTCTTCCCAAACCTTATTACATCCTTCATGGGTGAAACTCAAAGGAAAAGATGATCCCCAATACCAAATCTCAAGGCACGAAGTCTACGGTCAACATACCCTTTTGTCTACTCTGAGCCGCTCTAATTCTATCCTGAATGATTCGGACTTTATCCAAAGGTTCATGAAGCAAGTTCATACCTCGAGGTCTAACCTCAAAAACATCAAACCAACCAACTGGACAGTGACAATGTGTACCATACAATACCCCAAAAGGAGCCATATCTATACTGAAATGGTAGCTATTATTATATGAAAACTCTGCTAAAGCCAAATGCTGCTTCCACTGACCACCAAAACTATGCTAAAGCCAAAGCTATTATTATATGCAAACTCTGCTAAAGCCAAGTACTCCAAGACCTGGATAGTCCGCACTAATTGGCCATTAGTATAAGGGTGAAATACTATACTGAGATAAACCTAAGTATCCAACTCATCCTAAAAAGTCTTCTGAAAAAGAGATGAACACAGAACCTTGATTTGAAAAATGAACACTGGAATACCATGCAGACGCATAATCTCACGAATGTTGTTGTGATCCAACCTCTCAGCACTGAATGAGACCTAAACTAGAATAATATGAGCTGACTTGGTCAATCGATCCACAATGACCCAAACACTATTAGAACCATGAGATGTATGAGACAAACTAGTCACAAAGTCCATGGTGATCTATTCCCACTTCCACTGGGGAATTGGTAACCTCTAACACAAACCACTATGTCTTATATGCTCGACCTTCACCTGCTGACAACACAGGCAACGTGCCATAAAATCCACTACATCTCCCCTATACTATCCCACAAGTAATGCTATCTTAAATCATGATACATCTTAGTCACACCTAGATGAATGGAATATCTAGAACAATGGGCCTCCTCCAAGTTCAACCTAATCTAGTCACCCACTCTCGACACACAAACTCGTTCTCCAATCTGAATTAAGTGTGGCTTTCTTAGCCTCCCCACTCAACACCTTATCTCAATTCAAAATCAACCCAACATCATCAAACTAATAAGCTTGATTCTGCTCTATCAAAGAAGATCTCGTCTCTAAAAATGCCAAGACATGCCCAAGTGTTGAAATATTAAGCCTAACCAAGGCTGAAGGCCTCTCTTGGGTCAAAAATATGCCAAACTACCCATGCTAGTCGAATTTTGGCTCAAGGCATCCACAACTACATTAGCTTTGCTCGGATGATAGAGAATAGTCAAGTCACAATCCTTGAGCAACGCAAGCCAACGATGCTTAGTCATAATCCTTAAGCAACTCAAGCCAACGACGCTTACTCATATTAAGATCTCTCTAGGTGAAGAAGTGTTGAAGGCTATGATGATCAGAGAATATCTCACAATGAACTCCATACAAGTAGTGCCTCCAAAACCTCAAAGCAAAAACAACCGCTCACAACTCCAAATCATAGGTAGGATAGTTCTTCTCATAAGGCTTCAACTGAAGATACACACACAAAATCACCTTACCTTCCTGTATCAACACAATACCCAATCCAATACTTGAAGCATTATAAAATATGGAAAAACCCACGCCTTCCTGGGGCAAATTCAAGATAAGAGCTAAGGTCAACAAATCTTTGAGCTTTTGAAAGCTTGCCTCACAAACATCAGACCACCGAAAGGAAATTTTTTTTTGAGTCAACTTAGTCAAAAGAGCTGCAATAGAAGAGAAAATCTCAACAAAAACATCGATAATATCCGACCAAACTGGTAAAATACTGAATCTCGATAGGCAAAGTAGGTTTAGCCTAGTTATGAAGCTCTAAAACCTTGACTGGATTAACCATAATACCTTTATTAGTTACCACATGACCTAAGAAAGAAAGAAACTCCAACCAAAACTCGCACTTAGAGAACTTTGCATATAACTTCTCATCCTTCAATCTTTGAAGCACAATCCGCAAATGCTCTTTATACTCAACCTTACTCTTGGAATAAACTAAGATATCATCTATAAATACAGTAACAAAGGAGTTAAGATTCGGTCAAAACACCTCATTCATCAACTCCATGAATATAGCAAGGGCATTGGTCAACACGAAGGACATGACCAAGAACTCATAATGACCATATCGAGTTTGAAAAGTTGTCTTCAGAATATTCAAAGATCTAATCCTTAATTGGTGATAACCAAACCTCAAATCAATCTTTGAAAACACTGCATGACCCTAAAACTGATTAATAAATCACTGTGCTAAATCATGTTTTGATGACTATCTAAGTCATCATGAATCCAATACAGTTGTTACTATCCTATGTAATTTTGTCTTCTAGTGTAACAAACTGTGCAGGTAAGCTTGTACCCTTTAGGACACCTAGACCAATTGGTTTTCTACCCTAATCATTATTCCACTATAAAAGAAAAATAATAATTCTCAATTGTTGAGTTTTTGCAAGATTAGAATATAGAAAGGGGAAAAGGCAAAAACTCAAATTTGCAATATTACTCAAGTTCTTAGTTTTCTTATGTACTTAAGGAGTGAGTGTTCTTGGGTTGAGTCATGGTCTGTAATTGAATTACTCATGTTATAAGAGTAATGACTTCTTTTTTTCTTAAGAGAGCTTAGGTAGAGTTACCTGAGTTTGATATTAGTTAGAGTTAATTAATATCAAGGTAAGTTCTTGGCAGAGTTATTAAGGTTGGTTTGTAATAGAGTTGTTCCAAATTGGTGGAGCCTAGAGTTAGGTTCAACTTGAGTCTATAATCAAGAGTTTGATTATAGTGGAATATTGAGTGCTTGTGAGGGTAAGCCGTGGTTTTTACTCTCTTGATCAAGGTGGTTTCCATGTTAAATCTTTATGTTCTTTAGTTTTTAGCAAAGTTTTAGTTTTCCAATACTTTACTATTTGATTACCTATGACTAAATCTAAGGGACCTGGTCCCTCATAGTGTGGTGCAACCCCCTTACATTACATTAATTGGTATCAGAGTTAGAATACTGTAAAACGTTAACACCTAGAGTAATTTGGTTATCATGGTTACTCCATATAATTTGGAAGAAGGGAAATCTACCACTAGACCACCTAGATTTAATGGCCAGTTCTATGGGTAGTGAAAAATAAGTATGTATGACTTAATTATGGCTGAGGACAGCGAGCTGATGGATGTAATTCTGGATGGTCCTTATGTGCTAGGTAGAGAGGTCAAGCAAGGAGATATTATTACAATGGTTGTTAAAAGTAGGAGAGAGTATCATGATACAAATAGAAGGAAAGTTGAGAAGAATTATAAGGTCAAGAAATAGTTTGTGGTATAGGGTCTGATGAATACAACAGGATTTCTATACGTGAAAATGCTAAAGAAATTTGTGATTGCTTGAAGACTACTCATGAAGGAACCACTGATGTGAAGGATTCGAAAGCTGATATGTTGACTACTTAGTATGAAAATTTCACCATGAAAGAAGGAGAAACTATCCAAGAAATGCATAAAAGATTCACTGTAATCACCAATGAGTTGCACTGCTTAGGAGAAGTAATTCCTTTGTACAAATAGGTGAGGAAAATTCTAGGGGTTCTTCCTAAATACTGGAAAAGTAAAGTGGATGGCACACTTAGCTAATGAACTTGAAAAATCTCAAAATGGATGAACTTATTAGTAATTTGAAGACTCATGAGCTCAATAAGAATCAGGGACAAGACAAGAAGGAAGCAAAAACAAAAAATCTCTGGAATTGAAAGATAATAAGTTAGATTTAAGTGAAGAAGACACTGATGTTGCCTATTTAAATAAAAAAATTGTTAGAGAAATAAAGAAAAGAGGCTAGTTTCAAATAAGAAGAAGCAACAATAAGAAGGGAGACACTATTGATGATCGTCACAAATGTAGAAGTCCTGAGCATTTCTTGGCGGATTGTCCAATGCACAAAATGGATTACCAAGAATATCTTAAGACTGGAGGTAACAAAGGAAAGAACAGGTACCAGGTACCAGTAAAAGCAAGAAGAAATCCTGTAGCTGATTATGCAGTGAAGTAAGCCTAGAAGTATATAGATTCTTCCAGTGAATTCGAGGAAGATTGAATGCATGAAGATGTTTCCATGCTAGTAGTGGAGAATGAGAAAATAAATTTTGATTCATTGTCTACTCTCATGGAAAACACTGAAGATGAAGAAGAAAATGAGGTAACTCTTTATGACATTAAAGAAAACTTGGAAAACTACTCTACCAGAAAGATAAAAAAGCTTGCTAATATTCTGATTAATTTTATGTGTGAACTAACTATTGAGAAAAATTCTCTAAAAAAGAATGTAGAGAATCAAGATCTTGAATTAATTACTTTAACTCTCCATATATTTGAAACTGAGGAATAAGTTACTAAGTTAAAATCTAAAAATCTAAGTCTAGTGAGTCAACAGGAGAAAGCAGATGATACTAATAATAAAGGGAAAAAATGCTCTAGAAGAGAAAGTAGAAGATCAGGAGGTTGAATTAATAGATTTAACTCTCCAGATATCTGAAACTGAGGAACAAGTTGCTATGTTGAAATATGAAAATCTGAGTTTAGTAAAAGGAAGAAAGATGCCTCAAATCTCCAAATTGAGCTTCAAGAAAAATTGAGGAATTCTCAAAAGTATCTCATGACTGCACTCCATAAGAATAAAGAATTAGAAAGGGAACCGGTCCATATGAGAGAAGAACTTAATAAATCTCTACAATGGACCACATCTTCACAGATCTTTTCTAATTTAACTGGTCAAAGACTTAATAATAGTAAAGGTCTTGGATATCAATACAAAACTCAATCACTTGGGTCTCAAGGAAAGGTTGTTCAAGATGTTAGAAACAAAGTCCACAAACCTCTATGCACTCATTATAGAAGAGATGGGCATATAAAGGAAAACTGTTAAAGTTGAATTAGAGCTAGAATGAACAGTGTTAGATATATCCAGCAGGGGAATACGTATCCTGAGAGCTCTAAATCTTTGAAAATATGAAGAAGCTTTCATTACCTAGATGGGACAAGAAAGACTTAATAACACCCTTATCCTCCTACTGGGAACTCAAACTCAAGTGGGTTCCCAAATCTAAGAAATGACTTTGTTTACAGGTGAGAGAAAGAAATTACAGTCAGAACTGGTTCTTTGATAAGCAAATGTTCAAAGCATATGACTAGAAGGTTTGACTGTATTCTCTCTCTCAAGAACTTCAAGGTAGAGGTGTCTCATTTGGAAAAGGCATTCAGATTAAATTCTTATCTAATGGAAATACTGTGTCAAGCTTGAAGTCTGGAAGAGTTATTCTAGAAGTTGAGAAGATCAAAAATATGTTGGGATATGTAAGTTTCTCTTTGCTGAAATAGTTTATTTCAAAGGACTTGGTCCTTGGCATGCCAAAGATGAAATTTTCAAAAAACAAGGTTTATAATAACTATGTTAAGGGAAAACAAACCAGCTCTTTCTTTAAGTTGAAGAAGAAGGTTCACCAAGATAGTGTTCTTAATATCAAAGGATAAAACCTATGAGGTTATGGTCACTTTTGCTAAGTAAGTTCAAATAAAGGGAAATAATAAGATTATTGAATTTAGATCTGATCATGAAAGAGATGCTCAGAACTTTATGTGCTGAAGAGAATGTACATGTGGTCCTTGATGAGTCAGGAAAGCTGCTGAATCCAGGTGATGGTGAAGATTCTGACATTGGAGAACTCATTCCAATTCAAAAGGATGATATTACTCAAGATGATGGTCAAGAACTAAATAATACTGATGAGATTGATGAAAGTAATGGAGATATTGGATCTCAGTCACAGAAACCAGCTCAAGTTGAAAAACAACAAGAAGGATCCAGTCAAACTCCTCAGAGACTTGGTCCCAGTTGAACACATTTTGAAAGGTCAAATTGGAGCCACAAATCTTCTCAAACACTTGACATTCTAACTTCACCTTTGGAGACTAAAGTCCAAACAAGAGATAAAGTAAAAAATTTCTTGGCTTTCTCAGCATTCTTGTCCCAAAGTGAACCCAAAAATTTGAAAGAGATTCTAAAATATGCTGGTTGGTTTAACAAGATGGAGAAAAAAGCCTTGGCAAATTAAAGGATGTTAATTCTGGAACCTGGTCCCTAGACCTATTATTAGAACAAATTTTTGGAACAAAGTGATGTACTGAAGCAAACAAGTTGATATTGGAATTGATAAAATTAACCTGACCTACCAGGCGAATCAGTTTTTTCCCCTAAATTTAGCTATGATAAGGAGACAGGTATCCTTGGTAAAGTAGGTGTATATTGGTCTAACCCAGTACCATACTTTTGTAGGTATACGCCCATGGGAACAATTTAAGAAGAGGACATATGTGACTTATACAAATCTACAAATTCTCTCAAGAAAGAGAGGGACCTGGTCCCATCTTTCAGGTTAGTACCAAATAAGTGTAAAAATTCTGTCTAAAGCGCCATGCATCTTCTCTCATCTAAGAAAAAGCTGTCATTTCATAGCATGTGAAGAGTTGTATCTACTCATATCACTAAACTAAATTTTTTTCTTTTTATCCTCTTCCAAAGTTAACTCAAATTATCTTCTTAAATCATCCTTCATCTTTGAATTAAGCTGGTCCTATTATCTTTCTCTCACAAAAAAACAAATGGCAAATATTCCAACTTTCTCAAACCCCATTAAAGATCTTGAAGTCAATAAAGCTCAAAAGATCTATCAGAACAATCCAAAATCAAACCTTCTGATCCTTTAACACCCAAAACCATAGAAGACATCTTTTTAACTCCTTAACGAGAGTCTATGTCAACTTTACTAGAAATTCCAAAACCCTTAATTTAGTCTGTCTCCATTGAAACCTCCTTAACCATTAAAATTTCTGCTGAGTCAACCTTGGTAGAGGAATTAAATCAGTCTACCTTGGTAGAGGATTTAAATCAAGGTTTTGGCTTACCAATGGAATAAGAAATCTCTCAATTTGAAATTCCTTATTCCTCAAAAGAACCAGAATTATCTGAAGACTCTCAAATCCTTATTTCTTTCGAAGAACCAAAAAATATATAAATATGAGAAATCCTATAAGTACCTGGTTCCCCTACTCTTTTTGAGTCAAACCTCATCTTTTCCTAATTATGTGATGAAGAAATACCAGTGAAAAGGTCTAATCTTTCCAGCAGTGAAAATTGGGTAGCTGAAATTTACTATTGTTTGCATATGATCCCAGGGAAAGCTCAAGTAGTGCTGAAGAGTAAGAAGTTGGTAAAAGGATGATGTGACTAAGGATTGAGAGATTGTGCTACCTCCAAATATGGAGGATAAGGATGAACTATCTCCTATATGGTCTATAAAGAAACAAAGGGGAAGCAAAGGGAAAGAAAAGGTTGTTGATTTTGGTATAAAGGTTGTGAGATCATATTCTACTAAGAGTTCTGAAAAGAAGTTATTATCTGATGCTATAAAGTCCAGCATGTCTTCTACTACTAAGAGAAAAAGACTCAATAAAGCTGATAAAGGGAAGGGGGAGAATGTTGAAGTTTTAGAGGTTAGAGAGGATGGCAACATTGATCTCGATATTACTTTAGCAATAGAGAAAAGAAGAAAAGAAAATCATATTTTAGGAAGGACTAGGTCCTCTCACTCAAAGTATGGTAGCCCTGTAGGATGAAGAAGAAACACATTGTTGTGAAAAAAAGGTCTTTGAGGGACCTAGTCCCAAGAAGAGAAAAGCTATTGAAAAAGAATTAAGTAGTAATTCCAAAAGAAGGAGAAAGAAGAAAGAAAAGGAGGATGCATTTAGAGAGCAAAGGAATGAAATTTTAAAAAATGCAGAAATTATTGTCTGGGAAAGTGTTTGATACCAGGATTTATAAGAAACCTGGGATGGTTGAGTTAGTGGAATATGTCAAACACCAGGGATGGCTACACCGCCTTGAAGAACCAGCTCTTATGGTCTTTGAAGAGGAAGTAAGAGAACTCTCTTACATAATGGATTTCTCAGAAAATGGGTTAAACTTGACTACCCAATAGCAAGGAAAACAAATCAAACTGGATAAAAAGTTACTAGGAAAATCTTGGATGTGCCTGTTATAGGGGTGAGGACTATTCTAAAGAAACAAGCTTCAACTGAGTTTGTGATGGATGCTTCTAAGGTAGGAGGAAAATCAATAGCTGGTGTGAGAAAGAAATTTCTCACAAGTGAGTTCTAATTGGTATTTGAATTTGTGAATAAAGTCCTTTTGCCCAGGTCTGAGAAAAGGACCATTACTTCAGCTGTTGATTTAATTCTATTGTGTGTTTGAGTAAAATTAAGTTGATAAGTTTTCCTGCTCTAATGTTAGATCACATGCATAAGGTCATCCATGAGAAGGAAGACAAATATATGATACCTCATGGGTACTTCTTAAACAGGATGTGTGATCACTTTGGAGTGGTTGAGAGTAAAGGGACTCCAGGAAGAGTCAAATAGAAGTTAAGTCTAACAACATTGGCCGAAAATAAATACATTAAAGGAAAGGTGGGAATTGTGTCCCAAGTGTCAGAACTATTGGCTGCTTAAGAGAATTTAAGAAAGGAGATGGAGGAGATGAGGATTAAGCTAGCTGCTAAGGATGCTGAGTTTATGCACTTGAAGATGTTGAATCAGAAGTTATACTAAGAGGGATCTGGTGCCACATAAGAACTTTCAGCAAAAAATGGAAAGCTCCAAATCAAGGTTGCAGAACTCACTCAGAAGGTTCATGGTCTGAAGCCAAAATTAAAGACCTAACTAATTAATTACTAAATACTCATACTGCAGAGAGTTCTAGAATGGAGATGTTAATCAAGTCCTTCTCTGTCATGACCCGAGGCTACCCCCTAGTCACAACTATGGTGCTTACTATCATAAGTGACCACAAGCTAACCCATGAGCTGGTGTCTACTGTGAGCACTGAATAAAGTAGTAATATGATACATGAGCGGAAGATACACTGATAAGGTACTATAAACTGAATGCTAGAATACATATCAAAACATATCTATAATACCGATAATATACTAGAAAACTAAATTGTCTATCTAAAATAACTAGTAATAGTGAAATAATTGACTGACTATCTAACTGATTGTCTGAAAGCCTCTAAACATCATGAGGATTTAATGGAACAAACCCCCAACTAACTCCATCTGACTGAACATAAAGAAGTACTAAAGTAAATATACTATGTCCTCAATGGAGGAGGACTCACCACTACTATAGCTAAGTAACACTGAGCTGTCTAAGAACGGTCCGAAAACTGAGCATCCAAACCTATGCTATAAGACAACATAGCAAGCATAAAGAAAAGTATGCGGTTAGTACTTTGAATGTACTGGTATATGAGATAAGGATTGGCTAAAATGCATGAAATAATTGAGCATAAATGCATGAACATGTCAGATCTGAGAATGCAAGACCAAGTAAAAATATGAACTAAAATAATCTTTATAACTGAACGACTGATATCTGAATAACTGTATACTTGGTCATGCAAACCTAAACTTGTATAGGCTGAGTACTGACTGAAACTGTGGGATGTATCATCTAACGGACATGCCCAATCTGAGCTAATTGGGGTCCAACCTGTAACCTCAGTTGGAAGGGTGTCAGTACCGTGCCATGAGTATTAACACTGGATGTGTGAATCCACTAAACTTGTGTCCCTAAAGACTAAGGTATCAAGCCTAAACTGACGGGTGACCCCTAAGAGTAAGTCAAGCCTAAAGTAATTGGTGACCCCTCATATCCTGTGATGGCTACATAGTTCTAGAATACAGGGACTGGTACTAACGACTCTACCTAAGTGACGGGGAAGCCGTCATCCCTGCATTCGCTCAGTTCTAACTCCTACTCCTAACTGAACTGACACTGGTAATGAACTTAACTAAATGCACTAAATATAACAACTGACATTGCTCATCATGATCATAACCACTAAGTAAATGGTAATACTTATGGTTTAACTAAAATCATTAATTGAAAGATTTGAAGTCATGTAAAACACATAGGTATCGGGTGTTCATAACCTGCCAACACTGAATGATCAAAATATAGTAATAAGGCTTAGAACTGTAGTATGAAGTCATGGTTCAAAGATCCCAAAACATAAACATTTTATCAAACATGTGAGAATCATGAACTTGAACATGGGAATGTCTTCAAACTTGGAAAAACAACATAGTTACTTGACTAAGATCATAACTTGAACATATAACATGAAATTCACTTGAATATAACATGGGATATTGAAACTTAAAGCATGGGTTAACCTAATTTTTCATGGAATCATTCTTGAATATGAATTGACTCAAACTTCTACGAAAACACATGAATTTAATCTATCTTGAACAGAGAAAACTCCATAATAAGAGAAAAATTCATTCTTTAGTTAAAAAGAGGGTTTTTGGGATCCATAGGTGAAAAGGACCCATGGATGAACACCCCACATACCTTCAGCTTCTCGATTTGTGAAAAAACCCTATTCTTGATGCTTTATTGAAGATCCTTGAAATTTGAAAACATGGATTCTTGATTTCTTGGGGAAAAGGATTTGAATTGGTAATAGGGAAAAGAGGAGGGTTTCTTGAGAGTGATTTTGAGAAGAAGGGGCAAATAATGCCCCTATAATGCCCCAAGTTGTGTTATGGACGATTTGAGTTGAGGGGGAAAATATCCAATTTCTCCTTGATCATTTAAATCAAAATTTAGATGCAACAACGTCACCACAATGCAACCTTATTACGGTTGAAGAAATCCTTTACCGCATTGCGGATAGCTTCAGGTTGGGACTAGTACTGCAACACGAACTTATCGTAGAGACTGACTATTTTTGTGATCCAAACTTCCCCCAAACCTCATGTGAAAAATCTAAAACTCCTCCGAGACATACTTTTAACCTCCCTAAACATGAATCAACTTAAAACCCAATATTTTAAGGAAAGGAAGGCCAAACTAAAAATCCGTAAAGTGTAGGTGTCTTGACAATGACTAAGTCCCTCAACACTTGGTGAAATTTTCAATCCTTGGACCCCTTATGAATGCAACTAAGTGCTGAATCGAGCTAAGAGTATTATGGGGTATTACAATATCTCCCCCTTGGAAAATTCATCCTCGAATGAGACTATTAGACTAATAACATTAAGGCAACAGAGATCGTATACTGAATATGAATGACTTGGAATATGATTATATAATTATGTATGAAACATGATACATGAACTGAATTGATTTCGTGAAAGCATGCAATGACATGAGAATAGTTACATATCTGAAATTGAGAATGAAATTAAGTCAATCTACTGAAAATCACTACTCGAGCTGAATTTGAGTTTGGAGAGAAAAGATGAGGGTACTTGGTTTGCATATATGTTTCTGCTTCCAAAGTAGCTCCCTCAACAGACTGATTTTTCCATATAACTTTAACCTAGGGAACCTTTTTATTCCTTCCTTCAAATCTGACGATGAAGGATCTCAACTGGGACTTCTTCGTAGGAAAGGTTATCCTGAACATCTATGCTTTCTAAAGAAGCTATAACAGCTGAATCACAGATGCATTTATTTAATAAGGAAACATGGAACACCGGATATACTGATGCCAAGTTTATAGGCAACTCAAGCTCATAAGCTACCCTTCCAAAACGGTTCAAGATTCTATAAAGGCTAACATATCAGGTCCCCTTCTTGCCAAACCTCTTCATTCCTTTCATGGGAGAATTTTTCAAATAAACTAAATCACCAACTTAAAACTCAAGATCTCTTCTCCTTATATCTGCATAAGATTTCTGATAACTTTGGGCTGTCTTTAGCCTCTCTCGAATCAACTGAACTTTCTCCATAGCCTCAAACACTGAATTTGACCCTATTAATGCAGCCTCACCTATTTCAAACCAACCAATAGGAGATCTACATCACCTCTCATAGAAAGCCTCAAATGGAGCCATTTGAATATTAGAGTGATAAGTATTGTTGTAGGCAAACTAAACCAATGGTAAGTAGTTATCCCAATTACCTTTAAAATCAATAACACATGCCCTCAATATGTCCTCTAAGGTCTGAATGGTCCTCTCTTCCTAACCATTTGTATGAGGATGAAAGGCTATATTGAGATGGACTTGAGTACCCAGACCCTTCTGGAAAACCTTTCAAAAATGAGAGGTAAACTGAGTACCTCTATATGAAATGATAGACAACGAAATCCCGTGAAACTTAACCAACTCCCTAAGATAAAGCCTGGCATAATCCTCAGTTGAGTACAAAGTTTGAATTGGCAAGAAATGATCTAATTTGGTTATTCTATCTACAATAACCTATATCAAATCATGCAACGACGTGTACGAGGCAACCCTATCAGAAAATCCATGTTCCCCACTTCCCACTTCTAAGTGGGAATGCTGAACTCCTGCAACGTACCACTAGGCCTTTGCTACTCAACTTTAACCTACTAACAATTTAAATATTTAGCCATAAACTCTGCAACATCCTTCTTCAGACCACTTCACTAATAGATTTCCTGCAAATCACGGTATATCTTAGTGGCTCCTGGGTGAATAAAATACTGTACACCATGTGCTTCTGCAAGTATTCTCTGTATCAAACCATCAACACATGAAACACATAACATACCTTGACAATGAAGCACACCCTCTCCCCCTTAGGAGAAAACCTTTACTTTCTGATCTCTAACTGCCTCCTATAACTTAACCAAACTAGGATCCCTATCTTGTTTTTCCTTTACTTCAGTAACCAATGATGACTCCAAACTATTCTAAACCCATACACTACCTTTAGTTAAATCAACCAATTGAACTCCTAATCTAGTAAGTTGATGAACCTCACTGACTAAATTTTTCTTATCTTCCTCAATATGAGCAACACTACCCATGAAAAATCTATTAAGGGAATCTGCCACTATATTGGCCTTGCACAGATGATACAATACACTCATATCATAATCTTTTAATAAATCAAACCACCTTTCTAACAAAGATTCAGACATTTTTGTGTGAACACATATTGTAAACTTTTATGATCAGTTTACACAACAATATGAACCCCATAAAGATAGTGCCTCCAAATTTTCAAGATAAAAACAACTGCAACCAACTTAAGATCATGGGTAGGATAATTCTTTTTATAGTGTTTAAGCTGTCTAAAGGCGTAGGCTATGACTTTACCTATCTGCATCAAAACACAACCAAGACCAATGTTGGAAGCACCACAATAAACTACAAATCCATCAAAACTATCTGGCAAATTCAAGACTGGGCGGTGGTGAGTCCAGTCGTCAACTCCTAGAAACCCTTTTCGTAGAAATCTGACTACTAAAATTTGACCTTTTTTTAAGTCAATCAAGACATGGGGGATGCAATATAATAAAAACCTTTAAAAAATCTTCTATAATAACCAGCCAAACCCAAAAAACTCTAAATATCTTATGTAGAGATGGGTCTAGGCCAGTTTCTCACTACTTTAAACTTTTGAGGGTCAACTCGAATACCATCACCAAAAATAATATGGCTAAGGAAAGCTATTGATCTTAGATAAAATTTGCACTCGCTGAACTTAGTGAACAACTGATAAGCTCTAAAGGTTTGCAACACAGATGGTCTATATGATCATTCCTACTACGACAATAGATAAAGATATCATCAATGAATACTATGATGAACAGGTCCAAATACTATTTGAACTTACTATTCATCAAGTCCATGAAAGCTGCAGGGTCATTCGTTAGTCCAAAAGACATAACTAGGAATTTGAAGAGACCATACCAAGTTTTGAAGTTTGTCTATGAAATGCCACATTATCTCACTCTAAGCTGATAATAGCCGGATCTGAGGTCTATTTTAGAGAACTAACTGGCACCCTAAAGTTGGTCTAACAAGTCATCATTTCTAAGAAGTGGATATTTATTCTTGATTGTGACTTATTCAGCTGATGGTAATCGATGCACACTCTAAGAGAATCATCTTTATTACGCACAAATAGGATTGGAGCGACCCATGGAGAAACACTAGGACTGATAAAACCCTTATCTAAGAGATATTTTAACTATTCATTCAATTTCTTAAGCTCAGCTGGATCCATTCTGTAGTGCAGAATAGAGATTGTTTGGGTACCTAGAAGGAGATCTATTCTGAAGTCCATTTCCCTCTCGAAAGAAAGTTTGGGAAGATCTTCAGTGAACACATCTGGAAATTCTCTTACTACTAGAACTAATTCAAGACTCGAAGTCTTAGAAATTGAGCTTTTAACTCAAACAGGATGGTAAACATACCCCTTAGATATCATCTTTCTTGCTGTAAGATATGAAATGATTTGAATCCTAAGCACTGAAGTACTACTCCTTTATTCGATGATTGGTTCATTAGAAAAATAAAACTAAATGACTCTATTTCTACAGTTAATTGAGGCATAGCATGTGTGTAGCTAATATTTGCCGATAATGACATCGAAATTGGTCATCTCTAACTCTACATGATCAATTGAGGTAATTTTCTAAGACACTGTGACCGGGAAATTTCTATATACCCATTTGGATGTAATATATTTACCCACTGAGGTAGACACTGAGAAAGGCTCTACGAATATATGGAGTCATAAAAGAAAGTGAAGATCCGAGGTCTAATAAAACATAAACATGAAAATTAAAGACATGTACCGTACCCTTAACCATATCAAGAGAACTTTGATGATCATGCTGAGTATGGAGTGCATACAACCTATTCTAGAACTGCCCACTAATGGCACTAGATATAGTACCTTGCTGAGTCAGGCGACCTACTGGAGCTGATGAGAAATTGGATTGGCCCTATTAGCATTCACTTCTTCCCCCTGAGCGACCACCATACACTCTCAAACCTTGTGTTCTGTCTTTCCATAACCAAAATACACTTCACTACCAGCCTTACACTTTCTCTGATGATTTCTACCATATCTTTGGCAAAATGGGTTAGTGATACCACTATTCACACTGCTCTGGAACTTAGAGACTAGTGCTCTATCCCTATTGTCATTCCTGAACTTAGGCACTGGTGCATTATCTGAAGATGGAGTTGGGGATGAAAACTTTTGACAAAATTGAGAACGGTTACCGCCTTATGACCTTGGCTAAGAAAAGTTGAAACTACCTGTCCTAGCCTTCTTATTCGCTCTCTTTCTCTATAAGCTTCTCCTTCTTGATCTGTTAAGATAAACCATAAGTTGTAACCCCTTGAGTCTGTACCTCAGATGTTATACAGTACTTATGATCCCGAAGGACCACAAGCTAACCAATGACTGATATTTGCTATAAGCACTGAATAATAATACTGAAATAAATATAAAATTAGGCTAAATTGCCATAAGGTTCATGAATCTAAATACTGATAAATAATAACATCTGGTAAAAAAAATATAAAAACTAAACACTGTCTGAACTAGTCTAGTCCGAAAGCCTCTAGATGAACTATTTGAATATGGAGTTGATGGGACAAGCCCTCAACTAACTCCGACTAATGATCTATTGATAAACTAGATTACTGAAATAAAAGCATGCCCTCGATAGATGAGGACTCACTGCTAAATCTACAACTACTGACTGGATTTATCTAAGCACGGTCAAGAACCTGAGCGTCTGAACCTATGATATGAGACATCATAGCGCAAAGAAAGAGTATGCGGTCAGTACGTGGAATGTACTGGCATGCCAGATGAGGTAAGGCTGAATACAAGGGTTCATATGTATGAGTAGTAACTGACTGACTGATATAGAGTAACTGAATGTAAGAGTACGTGAGTAACTAATACTACTGAAATCACTGAGTATGCAATACTGTGGACTGAGTATGTAATACTGTGCACATACATAAATATATACTGTATCTGAGCTTTTCTGAAGCTAAGTACTGAGTTTGATAACTGAGTAACTAATATCTGAAGTTACTAATAACTGAATTCTAAACTGATACTAAAACTAAAACTATGGGAGATAATCATCTAACCGACATGCCCCTCTCTGAATTGATTGGGGTCCAACCTGTAATCCAGTTGAAAGGGTGACAATACCATTCCATGGGTACTAACATCTGCTATGGAGTCATTCCTATCTAACGGGTGACCCTTGAGATCAGTCCTAAACTAGCTGGTGATCCCTGAGTATGTCAGTCCTATCTAACGGGTGACATCTTATGACCTATGCTGGCTATGTAGTTCTGGAACTTAGGGATTGTTTCTAGGGACCCATTCCTAACTAACGGGTGATTATACTGAACTGGACTGGACTGATACTGAGTCTACTGAGTTTTCTTGAGTTCTATAACTGACTGAGTTCTACTGATCGTGACATGGCTAATACTATTCAGTAACTGATACTGGCTCTAGGTAAAAAAACTAGATTGTCGGGTATTAAATACCCCCAGGACTCGATAACATAAAAATAAAGACATAACATGATCATAAAGGTATAACAATACTTGCTTGCTAACTATGCACTCATTTAGATATTTTGTCAAACACTTGATATACATGAAATTGTGCATGAATGGGATCACATAATAATATGTCATGCTTTCACTAGTCAAATCACAGAAGAATTTCATCAAACACTTGTAGGGTATAAGCTTGTACATGATTGGGACCATATAATAACATGTCATGATTTCACTATTTACTTCACATAGGCAATTTAGCAAACACTTGGGGAGCATGGATTGTTTACATGATAATAATTTAAGGGTTTATCAAGATAATCGCATATTCATCACATGCTATTCAATTTTCATGAAACTTGCAATTAAATCATGGATTAAAACCCAACTAATATCATGAACATAAATTCAATCTAATTCAAACATGGAAATCATGAATCTGAGATCTTGTATGTTTAAAAAGGGATCTTGAACTTCATGGGTAAAAGGGACCCATGAATGAACACCTAACATACCTGGGTATTTTAATCTTGAAGGCTCTTGGAGGATTTCTTGAGTATGTTCTTGATTTCTTGAACTAAAATTTTTGCCTCTGGAGAGAGAATGTCTTTTTAATTTGGGAAAAACTATTAAACAATGATTTTAAAATATTTGTAGGGCTTAAATATCACACTTGGGCAGATTAAAATTATGGAAAAGGACTAATTTAACCCTGGAAAAAATTTTGGATCTCCGTGAAAAAATTCTAAAATTATCCTCTGGCGCGATGCGCCACTATCGCGCCGTGTCACTAAAATTTGACATCTGAGAATTTGGCCTGTGGCATAAAGTGGCACAATCGTGGTCCTTCACTGGAAAATGACAACTGGAAACTGGGACACCGGTGAGATATGGTGGTATCGCGATGGAACACTAAAAAATGATAATTATGAACTGAGCCTATGGCGCGACGTGCCAATATCGCGATGGAGCACTGGAAAGTGACAATTGACATTTGGCTTGGCTCCGCGACGCGTTGACGTTCCAGGTGGTACACTGTCTTACAAAAATAGCTCTAACTCTTCACCCGAGTATTGGATTTGGGTGAATTTTATATCGTTGGAAAGCTGGCTAATTTCCTACGGAATAGCAGGCTCTAAACTGAAAAATACTGAGTATTTCAAAATTTTTATATAGAATTACTCATGGACTGAGATTTAATTTAAGCTAAGGAAATACAGGGTATTACCTAAGTCTAGATAAGTCCATCTCCTTAATCAACATGGCGATTCTATACTCCTTGACCACACTATCAGCTATACTAGATACAAACTTACTCATTCTAGACCTATTGTCTGCCACTATAGTAGGAGCATACCTCGCCAACTGAGTGAACTTAAGCGAGTAATCCTTCACGCTCATATTACCATACTTCAAATTGATGAAATCCTGAACCTTAGCTTCCCTCAACTCTAATAGAAAGAACCTGTCTAAGAAAGATGTGGCAAACTCCTTCCACTCTATAGGCCCTGCCTCAATACCTTGGTCCTCCTTCCAATGCTTAAACCAAGTGTGAGATACATCCTACAACTTATATGCAGCCAACTCTGCACTCTTACTCAAAGTGAAGCCCATGATATCAGTCACCTTCTGTACCATATCCAGAAACTCCTGCAGATCCTTCTCAGACTTAGATCCTAAAAACAAAGCAGGATTCATTCGAGTAAAATCTCGAATCCTAACTGTATTTGTATTTGCCACTGGATTGGCTAGTTCAAAAACCTACTAATTGTTTTGAGCAACTAGCGAATGGTCTAGGGTAGTAAAAATGGCTCTAAATTTGGTGTCAAAGATATTTTCATTCAGGGGTCTTCCTGAATAGGTGGGGCTACAGGCTGATCCTCATTTTTTTGTTATTTATTTTGGGAGGCATTTTCTATAAACGCAGTGAGGGATAAATTAGAAAGAGGAATAAAATATAGCTTATGCTCTTTTTCACTGCCTGAACACTAAGAGAAAGGAAACTTTTCTAAAACGTCTCATAGCCTCCTATCCATAAGTGTGGCGTGCTTCACACTCATGCACAAGACTCTACTCAATGCGACTTTCAAACTCCTTAGGACACTTTAAAACCTTAGCCTCTGATACCAAGTCTTGTCACAACCCGAATCTACACCCTAGTCGCTTCACTGGTGCTTACGGTCACAAGTGACCATAAGCTAACCCATGAGCTGGTACCTGCTGTGAGCAATTGTAATACCCCATACTTTTCCTAGCATAATTTAGCCCCAGTTTGTCAAAGGTCACTTCAAAAATAAATAACTCTTAATTCGTGTAAAATTTTCCAGCTCTAGACCCATCATTGTGTTGATAATCGAATTAGCTTACCAACGATACCAATTTTAACTTAATTCAATAATCGGTTGAGAAGTTATGGCGATTTTAATTAAAACAGTATGACATTTTGACAGGCACCGTGTCACGGTGAAGGACAAAATCACAATTGTCCGATTTCCAGTGAAGCACCGCGATTGGCCCGTGTCGTGGTGAATTTTTAGTTCCCACTCATCCTTTTTCTAGTGAGGTGATGCGATTTCACAACATCGTAGTGATGGGTAAAATAGCACTCATCCTTTTCCAGTGACGCAATGCGATTGTACCGCATCACACTAGAGGGAAAAATAGCAATAGTCAATTTCCAGTGAGCCACCGCGATAGTGGCGCACACGGTGGGGCCCAAAATTGGAATTTTTAATTTTTTGAGTAATTTTTACGAAGGACAATCTAGTCATTTTCCAAAGCCCCAATTCATCAAAAATAATGAATTAAGCCTATTCTAAGCACTTTATGCATACTTTTCATCAATTCTCTCTCAAGAAAACCCTAGCACCTCGAAACTTAATCCCCAAGAAAGCCATAGATTCCTCCATTCTTTTTCCAAATTAACCCAAGATTCAAGATTCACAATTCAAGGTATTCAAGAAATCATATTTAAAATCACAAATAGGAATTCAAGTTCATGCTTCTTCATTTAGTTCATCAATTAAGGTATGTGCAGTTTTGTACAAAGATAAATCTTTCATCGTTGTGCCCAAAACTAATTTTGATTTCAAATTCACATGATTTTACATGGATTTCAATTTAGGGTTTATACCCAAATATTTCTATTTGAAGATTATGATGTTTTAAGTGATTTTGACGTTGAATTTCATGACTATCTTTGGATTTATATGCGTATTGTAGAAATTTCCTAATTTTGAATTGAATTATCAATATTTACATTAACAAGCATGAATATTATGATGTTGGGCGTGAATTTGATGCATGGGTTATTCAGCCCTAGTTTGTATATTGATATTTCAAGAATGACTATGTCTTAAGCATCCTATGATTAGCTATTTTCAGATTTTGATAAAGATTTGATCTTTTGATCTCAGCTTAGACATGGAATCCACTCTATAGTTTCAATTATAGATTTAATTAACAGATATGCAGTTGGTTTTCATTATAAACCATTATACTAGTTTTAAAGTGGATTTTCCAATAGAATGAGCATACAGATTATAGGGAGTAGTATTTAGCACTGAGCAAGAAGGGTGGGTTTAGCGCATCCTACTTTTTTAGAACTACGAGCCAACATAGGTACAGATTCAGTTATTCCCATTTCTATATGGATGATAGTTACAGATGTGATCACTTGGCTTATGTTATACTCCTTGGCAAGAGTATGAAACCTCTCCCCAACGTCAGGTTATCCCCTTAAGGGAACAAGACGTTGGACTTCATGATAGCTCACATGGTTTATGTCAGTTCGAAGAACCTCCCTAAAACCTAAAACTTACATCTTAATGGAAAGTAACAACAAAATAGGTTTTAGAAAACTAAGTGTAAAGGCTCACAATTTTATTCAGATATTGCTTTATATATGACATTAGCTATAAGATTTCAGACTTCAATTTTACAAATACAGAGGTGAGTCCTTTCTAAACTTAGACAGCATGATTTACAAATAGAATACTAGTTTTCATATATTCCAGCTTATGTGAATCATCTACATTTAGCATAAATTCTTTTACAAATTCATAATAATATTGAGATATTGATTTAATTGTGCATTCACCCCCATATACTCAGTAAATCCTTAAAGTACTGATCCACATATACGTCTATGTGCTACATTGTCTCATAATGTAGGTTCAGGTGCTCAGTCTTAGCAACATGAGTGATTTTGAGAATCTCTATCTACATCTCGATAGTTGGTGAGTCCTCATGGTTCAAGGGCCCATTTATCTAGATTTTCAATTTTCATAGTACTTGATTAGCCGCTTTTAGCTTAGTTCGAGTCAGTTGGGGACTTGTCCCAACGGCTCTCTAGTTACTAGTAGTAAAGGCTTGTCAGACTGCTAGTTTTGATTTAAACTTTCAGTATTTGTTGTTCAGACAAGTATACTCAGTTATTTCAGTTCAGTTTTGATATAATTCAGTATTGATGATTGATTAGTTTACCTAAATATGAGTTCCAAAACTAGTAGAAGGCTTACAGTGTTAGCTTGAGACTACTTGTAGTCTTGAGCATCGTGTGACATCTCGAGACCAGGTTTTGGGGCATTACAACACTGAGTAAAGTAGAAATATGATACATGAGCAGAATATACACTTATAAGGTAATGTAAAACTAAATAAGGGAATACATATAAAAGCATGTCTGTAATATCTGATACTATACTAAAAAACCAAACTATCTATCTAAAACAACTCGTAATACTAAAATAACTGACTGACTGTCTAACTGATTGTCTAAAATCCTCTAAACATCATGAAGAGTTGATGGGACAAAGCGTCAACTTACTCTGACTGACTGAACATAAAGAAGTACTAAAATAACTAAAATAAACATATCATGTCCTCGATGGAGAAGGACTCACCACTACTGTTGTCAAGTAACGCTGAGCTGTCTAAGAATGGTCGGGAAACTAATCATCCAAACCTATGTCATAATACAACATAGCCCAAAGAAAAGTATGGAGTCAGTACTTTGAATGTACTGGTATATGAGATGAGGATTGGCTGAAATATGAAATAACTGAGCATGAAAGCATGAACATGTAATGTCTGAGAATGCAAGACCAAGTGTAAGCATATACTAAAATAATCTGTATAACTGAATGATTGATATATGAATAATTGAATAATTGTATACTTGGTCATGCAAACCTGAACTTGTATAGGTCGAGTACTGACTAAAACTGTGAGAAGTATCATCTAACCAACGTGTCCCTATCTGAGCTAATTAGGGTCCAACCTATAACCCCAGTTGGAAGGATGTTAGTGTCATGTCACGGGTACTAAAACTGGCTATGTCGATCCCCTAAACTGGTATCTCGAAAGACTAGGGTATCAAGACTAAACTGATGGGTGACCCCTGAGAGAAAGTCAAGCCCAAACTAATGGGTGACCCCTCATATCCTACACTATTTATGTATTTCTAGAATATAGGGACTGCTACTAATGACTCTGCGTAAGCGTATGGGGAAGCCACCATCCCTCCATTCACTTAGTGCTAACTCCCCTTCCCAACTGAACTGAGACCGATAATGAATTGAATTGAGTGCACTAAACTTAAGAACTGACATTGCTCATCATGATCATAACAACTGAGTAAATGATAATACTTATGGTTTAACTAAAATTATTACTTGAAAGATTTGAATTCATGTAAAACACGTAGGTATCGGGTGTTCATAACCCGCCAACACTGAATGGTCAAAATACATTATTAAGGCTTAGAACTGTAGTATGAAATCATGGTTCAAAGATCCCAAAACTTTGACATCTTATCAAACATGTGAGAGTCATGAACTTGAACATGAGAATGTCTTAAAACAAGGGAAAACAACATGGTTATGTGACTAAGATCATAACTTAATAATATAACATGAAATTCACTTGAATATAACATGGGAGATTAAAATTTAAAGCATGGGTTAACCTAATTTTTCACGGAATCATTCTTGCACATGAATTGAGTCAAACTTCTAAGGAAACATATGAATTTAATCCATCTTGAACATACAAAACTTCATAATAAGAGAAAATTCATTCTTTAGTTAAAAGGAGGGTTTTTTTGTCTCTATGGGTGAAAAGGAACCATGGATGAACATCCCATATACCATAAGCTTTTTGATTTATGAAAGAAACCCTATTCTTGATGCTTTCTTGAAGATTCTTGAACTTGAAAAACTTGAATTCTTGATTTCTTGGGGAAAAAGGATTTGAATTAGTTCTTGGGGAAGGAGGACGGTTTCTTGAGAGTAATTTTGAGAAGAAGAGGCAAATAATGCCCTTATAGATGCCCAAAGTTGTGTTATGGATGATTTACGTTGAGGGGGAAAATACCTAATTGCCACTTGATCATTTAAATAAAAAATTGGATGTAATAACGTCGCTGTAATGCGGCCTTATCGCGGTTAAAGAAATCCTTTACCATATTGCAGACATTATCAGTTGGGACTAGTACTGCGACGCGAGCTTATCGCGGAGACTGACTATTTCCATGATCCAAACAGGTCCCAAACCTCATCCAAAAGATTTGAAACTCCCCCAAGATATACTTTAACCTCTGTATACATGAATCAATTTAAACCCAACATTTCGGGGATGGGAAGGCCAAGCTAAAAATCCATAAAGTTTAGAGGTCTTGAAAATGACTAAGTCCACCAACACTTAGTGAATTTTTCAAGCCTTGGACCCCTTATTCGTGAAACTAAGAGCTTAATCGATCTAAGAATATTATGGGAAATTACATTTTCCCCTACTCCCCCTTCTACCTAAGTCCAACATCCCCATGTCACCGTGTCATCCTTGTGTCAGTTTCAAGTTCTTGTTTTTACTATGGTTTTTAAAGATAGTTGTTTATAGTTATTTTGCTATGGTTGTACTATTATTGATGTTATTTAACAATGAATGAATCCTCTATTTGTCTATCTCATCTATTTCTTTTTTAAAGCTTTTCTTCATTTTAGTGTCGCCCCAGTGGCCATAAGTTAACTAACTTGTGCTTATTTAACTTTTGGTTTACTGTTATCACTTTTCAATGATGCTAAAAGGGGGAAAAATAAATTCATATGGTATGTAACAGGTGTGTGTGTTGCATGATGTGTTAGGTACCATGTACCAAATATTGTAACACAGATGTGTTGAATGGCCTATTGGTAGGGGAAAAAATGCTTGTGAAGTATGAGGTCAGATTGATAGGAGAAAGTATGGTGTATGTGATAGGTGGATTGACAGGGGGACATTGAAATACAGTGAATGAATTTTGATGTCAACTGAAAACAAGGGACCAAGTCCCTAAGTTGTATAACATATTGATTGGGGGAAGCCTAGTGCTTAATGATAGGGGAAACATTTGCGGATAGTAGTGGTAATCACTCTGACTGAATAAGGTAAATGAATTTGATGATCTAAAGTTCTATGGTCATCTTACATGGTTTTCATCATCAAAAAAAGAGAAATTTAATGATGATCAGTTGACAACAAGGGACCAGGTCCTTGGGTCTTCATGAATCCAGTACAACTGTCACTATCCTGCCGAATTTTGTCTTCTAGTGTAACAAACAACATAGGTGAGCTTGTATCTTTCAGGACACCTGGACCAATCAGATTTTTACCCTGATAATTGTTCTACTATAAAAGAAAAAAAATTCTTCTCAATTGGTGAGTTTTTGCAAGATCAAAATATAGAAAGGGAATGAGGCGAGAACTCAATTTTGCAATGTTGCTCAAGTTCTTAATTTTATTATGTATTGAAAGAGTGAGTGTTATTGACTCGAGTCATGGTATGAAGCTGAATTACTCCTATTATAAGAGTAATGCCTTCTTGGTTTACTTGAGAGAGCTTAGGTAGAGTTACCTGAGTTTGATATTGGTTAGAATTAATCAATATTAAGGTGAGTTCTTGGCGGAGTTGTCAAGGTAGGTTTGTAATAGAGTTTTTACAAATTTGTGGAGCCTAGATTCAGGTTCAACCCGAGTTTGTAACCAAGAGTTTGATTACAGTGGATTTTTGAGTGCTTGTGAGGGAAAGCCGTGTTTTTTCTTCCCTTGAGCAAGGAGGTTTCCACGTTAAATCTTTGTGGTCTTTAGTTTTCAGCAAAGTTTTAGTTTTCCAGTGCTTTACTATTTAATTGCCTGTGACAGACTCTAAGGGACCGGGCCCCGCATAATATGGTGCAACCCCCTTACGTTCCATCAAGAGGCTACTTATTCTTAACTATCACCTTATTTAACTACCGGTAATCAATACACATGTGCATAGACCCATCCTTCTTCTTCACTAACAAGATAGGTTCACCCCAAGTCGATACACTAGGTCGGATAAATCCCTTATCCAACAACTCCTGTAACTGATCCTTTAATTCCTTCAACTTGGTTGGGGCTATCCTATAAGGAGGAATAGAGATAGGCTTGGTGCCCGGCTCAACATCAGTAGCAAAGTCAATATCATCATCCGTAGGCATATCAGGAAAATTCATTGGGAACACATCCATAAAATCATGGATAACACTTATAAAATCCAAGGAAGAAGGTAAAACAACACTAGTATCATGAATATGAGTCAAGTAAGATAACATCCCCTCTCAACCAATTTACGAGGCTGAACATAAGATATAATTCTCTTAGGATCCAAATGAAGTTCACCCTTCCAAGCTATCCATGGAATATTTGGCGAAGCTAAAGTCACAGTCTTAGAAAAACAATCTAAGACAGCATGATAAGAAACCAACTAATCCATACCCAAAATAACATCAAAATCGATCATATCTAACACAAGCAAGTCTACCAAAGTGTCACGCTCGGCAAAGTCACAACATAAGATCAGTGGACTCGATCCACAACTAAAGAATCACTTTTCGGGGTAGATACACGAATATGAATGGCAAGAGGCTCACTAATAGAATCAAAATCTGAAGCAAAATACACAGAAAAATAGGAGAAAGTCGATTCGGGATAAATAACAAAGATGCAGGTCTGAAACAAATAGGGATGATACCTTTGATCACAGTATTAGATGCCTCCGCCTCTTGATAAGTAGGTAAAGTATAATACTTACCATGGCCACCAACTAGCCGAATAGCCCCACGACCACCACCATAGGCTCCACTACCTCTACCTCTCACACCTCTGGTTAAACCTATACCTCTCACAACTGTAATAGAAGTAGCTCAAATCATAAAGTGGGGACAGTCCTTGGCTAAATGGACAACCTCACGACACATAAAAAAAGTCCTATGGCCCACTTCATTAGGAGAAGGAACCACTAGGCCCGAATGGCCACCCTGCGCTGCTGAACCCAAAGGTCCAGCACCCGAACTCTATAAGGCTACCTGCTAGACTGCCCTAATATTCATGAGAACCCCTGAAATCTCTACCACGAGAAACTTGACCTCTAAACTCACCCAAATGGTGCACCTTCTTGGCGCCTCCCTGCGATAATCTAAGAATACCCTATTTTATCTTCGCATGATCCATAATTCTCTAAAAGGATGCTTCAAATACAACCATCTAACATGTAGCCAACTAAAGGGAAATATCCAAATCTTTCACAACTTTCGAATCTTTTCAGACTTGATGGAAATACTACATAGGAATATCTTGATAAGGCATAAAAATGCACCTCATACACTGCAATATTCATAGAACCTTGCTCCAGATGATCAAACTTATCATGTATCCGATCCCTCAAATTGTAAGGCTTGAATCTCTCAAGAAAGGCATCAGCAAACTGATCCCATGATAACTCAGGAGCATTAATAGGGGTACAACCAATAAACAATCTCCACCAATCTCCCATAGTATCTCTCAACTGATATATAGTATAAGCCATACCATCTGCACAGAAGAAGTGAAACAAAACTCAGAACACAAGGAATGAAAGAACTTAACATGGTAAAGAATAAAATGAGGAAAGATTCCTCAAGACGTCCTATAGCCTATCAAAGATATATACGGACGTCTACGTACTAATCCGTGAGACTTTATTAGATATATCATTCTTACACTCTTGAGATCAATGAACCTAGCTGTTGTGATACTAATTTCTCACAACCCAAAATCCATAGGTCATGATGGCACTTGTCGCGGTGAACCTTGACAAGTAAGTATGTCACCCAAACATAATTCATTTGTAAATATTATTTTTTTAATTTTTTACTTGTAATAACTTGTAACACTCTGAAACCTAGTCCCGAGATGTCACACGGTGCTCAAGACTACGAGTAGTCTCAAGCTAATCCTGTAAGCCTGCTACTAAGTCTATAACTTATATTAAAGTAATTTAATCAGATAGCATTGCTAAAATACTGAGTTATATCAAAACTATCTTAGATCAACTGAATATACTGTCTAGGTAACTAATACTGAAAGTCTGAATATAAAGCTAGTAGTCTGACAAGCCTCAACTACTAAGAAACTAGCGAGCCATTGGGACAAACCCCCAACTGACATGGAATAAACTAAAATTAACTAATCAGAGACAAGGAAAATTAGAAATCTGGATAAATGGACTCTCAATCCATGAGGACTCACCAACTGTCCGGATGTAGATAGAGATACCTAAAATCACTCACGTTGGTGAGACTAAGCACCTGAACCTACATTATGAGATAATGTAGCACATAGACGTATGTGCGGATCAGTACTTTGAAGGTGTATTGAGTATATGGGGGTGAATGCATAAGTAAAAGTAATATCTCAATGTTATTAAAATTCATAGAATATGCATGTTCTGTATAATGACTCACATGGCTGGAATAACTAAAATCTGAAAATCATAGATCATGAACAATAAAACATACTGTATAAAACTGGTGAGCCATCATATTTAAAGTCTAAAAACTGTACTTGTATTCTATTTTCAAATCATACAAGCTGTGTTAAAAAAACTCACTTTTATCATCTAAAAACTGAAAGCTAAAATCTAGTAACTGATGTGCTATGTAAGATAATATCTGAGTAAAATTATGAGCCTTTACACCTAGTTTCTAAAAGTTTTTCCGTTAGGAAGGTTCTCTTAACCGTCATAAACCATGTGAGCTATCATGGAGTCCAACGTCTTATTCCCCTAAGGGGAAAACCTCATGTTGGGGAGAGGTGTCATACTCTTGCCAGAGAGTATAACCTGAACTAAATTATAACATCTGTAACTATCATCTATATAGAAATAGGAATACTAAGTCTGTACCTACGTTGGCTCATGGTTCTAGAAAAGTAGGATGCGTTAAATCCACACTATTCGCTCGGTGCTAAATACTACTCCCTTTAATCTAGATTCTCATTCTGTAGGAAATCCACTTTTAAAAGTCATAATATTTCATACTGAAAGCTAATTGTGTATCTGTTCACTCAAAACTAAGTTTAAGCTATTAAGTGGATTTCATATCTTGGCTAAAGATAAAAAGGTCAAATCATTATTCAAAGTTGTCTTTCAACATATCATAAGATGCTTAAAAGCATAACCATTGTGGGAATAGCAATAATCAACTAGAGCTTGATAACCCATGTATCAATTTCATGTTAAATCATCATAAAATTCAAGCTTGATAACGAAAGTATTCATAATTCAACTCAGAATCTGGAAAATATAGTCACACGCATAAATTTGCAAAAGTAGACATGTAATTCAACATCCAAATCACTTGAAATCTCATAATTTTCAAATAGCAACATTTGGGTATGAACCCAAATCTGAAATTCATATAAAAGCATGTAAATTTATAATTAAAAACTGGTTTTCGGTACAAGGATGGAAGATTTACCTTTTTCAAAACACCCCATACTTTAATTGATGAAATAAAATAAAAAGCTTGACCTTGATTTCCTAATTGTGCTTTTGAAAATGACCTCTTGAAGTTCTTGAATTGAAAATCCTTAATTTTAAACTATATTAGAAGAATAATAGAGGAAATCAAATTATTTAGAGGTTAAGTTTTGAGGTTCTAGGGTTTTCTTGAGAGAAAATAAATGAAAAGTGAGCATAGAATACTAAGAATAGGTTTCATTCTGTATTATTCACGACTTGAGGGCTTGGAAATTGACTAAATTGCCCTTTTAAAATTTAACTCGGGAACTGGAAAAATCCCAATTTGGCCACACACCACAATGCGCCACTATCACGGTGGCACATTGGAAAAGAGATGAGCCTAATTTTACCCATCAACGGACGTGGGGCTATCGCATTGGGCTACTGGAAAATGGACGATTCCCATTTTGGCCATTGCCGCGACGTGCTGAAATCTCATCACCTTACTGGAAAAAGGATGAGTGGGAACTGGACTTTCACCGCAACGAGACGTAATCGCAGTGCTCCACAGGATTATGAAAATTGTGAAATCGTCCTTCACCGCGACACGGTACTTGTCAAAATATCATACTATTTTACTAAAAATGCCATAACTTCTCAACTGAGTATCTAATTAAGGCAAAATTTGTATCATTGGAAGCTGAGTCAATTATCTACAAATTGGTGGGTCTAGAGCTTGAAAATTCTACATGTATCAAAAGTTATTCATTTTTTAAGCTAATCTTTGACTTTCTAGAATCTAAATTTAGCTAGAAAATGTATGGGGTATTACATTATCTCCCCCTTATGAACATTCATCCTCGAATGAGACTAGTTAGGCTAAAAATACTGAGGAACTGAGGCTATATGTTGGCATGCACAACTGAAATGAGTTGTATGACTAAATCTAAAATATACTGAGCGACTGAGCTAAACTGTGAGTGCATTAATTTATATGAAGATAGCTATATAGTTGAATCTGACACTGGAAAAGAACTGAATTTAGGAAGACTTTTACCTTCGGCTGAATCTGAATTTGTGGAGAAGAGATGAGGATACTTGGTACGCATGTATGCTTCTATTTCTCGAGTAGCACCCTTAACAGACTGATTTTGCCATAGAACTTTGACCAAGGAAACTTCTTTGTTCCTTAGTCTACGAATCTGATGATCAAGGATCTCTACTGGAACTTTTTCGTATGAGAGGCTATTCTGAATATCTATGCTTTTTAGAGAAAATATAATAGCTGAATCATCTATCCACTTCTTCAATAAGGATACATGGAACACTGGATGAACTGAGGACAAGTTTGTGGGTAGCTCAACCTCATACGCTACCTTCCCAATACGATTCAAAATCCTGTAGAGGACTACATATCGGGGACTAAGCTTCCTCTTTTTGCCAAATCTCTTCACCCCCTTCATGGGTAAAACTTTTAAATACACAAGGTCATCTACTTCAAACTCAAGATCTCTCCTTCTCATGTCTGCATACGATTTTTCATGACTCTGATCTACTTTCAACCTTTCTTGAATAAACTAAACTTTCTCCATAGCATCAAACACCATATCTGGCCCAATCAAAGTGTCCTCATCCACTTCAAACCAACCAACTGAAGATCTACATCTCCGCCCATAAAGCGCCTCAAATGAGGCCATCTGGATACTAGCATGGTAACTGTTATTATAGAATAACTCAATCAAACGCAAATACTCATCCCAACTACCTTTAAAATCAAGAACACAAGCCATCAACATATCTTTTAAAGTCTGACTGGTCCACTCTACCTAACCATCTATCTACAAATGAAAGGATGAACTGAGATGAACTTGAGTAACAAGACCCTTCTGAAAGGCTTTCTAAAACTGAGAGGTAAACTGAGTACCCCTGTCTGAGATGATGAACAAAGGAACTCCATGCAATCTGACTAACTCTTTGATATACAGCTTAGCATAATCTTCAGTTGTGTAGGATGTGTGAACCGATAAAAATAAGCTGATTTAGTTAATCTGTCTACTATAATCCAAATCAAATCATGCTGACGATGTGAATGGGGTAATCCAGTCACAAAGTCCATATTCACCATTTCCCACTTCCAAGTGGGAATACCAAACTCCTGCAACGTGTCACCAGGTCTTTGGTGCTCTACTTTAACCTGTTGATAAACTGGACACTTAGCTACAAACTCTGCAATATCCTTCTTCATACAACTCCACTAATAGACTTCCCGCAGATCACGGTACATCTTAGTGGCTCTCAAATGGATGGAATAACACGCACCATGCACTAATGCCATAATCTGCTGCCTCAAATCATCAACACATAGCACACATTCTAATCTGGTATCACAACACACTATCTCTCCCTTAGGAGAAAACCTCTACCTTTCTTCCACATAATAACTCAATTATAAGCAACATTCTTCAGCCTAAAAGAAGCTAATTTCACACTCCCTTTTTCAATAACATGCATAACTTGGGTGATATTCTTTACCTCGTTAAGATATAATTGTGGATCCTCACCTACCTTTTGCCCAAAGAATTCAGGTGGATTCATTCTCATTCAAAGGATCAACAGGCTGGGGTGGCTGGTTATTATTCCTAAGGGTATTAGCTCTGCGAGGAGGCATGTTCTATGATAAAATAGCATGATTTAATAGCGGATAGAGATAGTTGTATGCACGATGGATTATGAAATAAAGAGATGATTTCCTAAAAATGTCCTGTAGCCTCTTGTTCATAATGTGGCGTGCTTCACACCCATGATCAAGACTCTACGTAACGGGGCTTGTTTGGCTCCTTAGGACTCTCTAAACCTGAGGCTCTGATACCATATTTGTAATGCCCCAAAACCTGATCCTAAGATGTCACACGGTGCTCAAGACTACGAGTAGTCTCAGGCTAACCATGTAAGCCTGCTACTAAGTCTATAACTCATATTAAAGTAATTTAATTAGATAGCATTGCTAAAATACTAAATTATATCAAAACTGTCTAAGATCAATTGAATATATTGTCTAGGTAACTAATACTGAAAGACTGAATATAATAGATAGTAGTTCGACAAGCCTCTTGACAGCGCCTAAGCGTACACACAAGTGTACGTGGTCTTATCAAGTAGTAAAGTGGGCTTCAGGAATCCAAGTATCGATCCCACTGAGACTTGATTTGATGATAAATCTATTTCAGTTCACAATTTAGATTAACTTAGTGCAAATGTAACCATACAAAGAGTTTGTAATTTGTAAATTAAAACTAAAGTAAAGAATGCAGAAATTAAAGTCTTGAAACAATCAATGGGAGAAAACCCAGGGTTGAATCCCCTTGAACAATCATACTGTGTTATTGAATTTTATTCGTTAACTTGCTTATCTTGGTTGTTGATTCGTAGGGTTAATTGCATGATCATGGTCTATCGACCTCTAATCCTTTATCTAATTTGGACATTACAATTACATCATTGAGCGGGGATGTAATAATTCAATTAAGTATTTTAAAGCTATCATCCTATGTTTGAATCAAATAAGACATCTAAGTACATCTCTGTCCTAGTTGTTAAGTTCAATTCTTTATTTCATAAAAGAATAAAAACCCATACTTTGTTTATTCCCGTGTTCGATCTCCCTATTTTCTCTCTCGAGTTCACAAGGTTGACAATTGATGTATTCTAAGGGTCGCGACTCCTTAAAATAGTTAAAACAAGAATAAACAAACAACCACTAATGATAAGCAAATCAAACAAACTTAATTCAAAATAGTCATACTCATGTTCTTGGCTTCAACCCCAGAAAGGGGAGCTTTTATCCGCTCAAAGCCATAATCAACATCCAAATAATTGTATAAATGATTAAAACTATAAATAAAGCTAAATTAAAGAAATAAAAACCTAAAAAGAAGTTGTGGAAGCCTCCAATGTTGTTCCAAGCGATCTTGGGGTTCCAAGATATCCAAAAAGTATTTTAAGACGTTACATTTATAGTATACAAATCATAACCCCACTTGGACTAGGTTTCCACATCATTTTCCTTTCGATGGGCAGAATTATCCTAATTTTTGATGTCAACTCATAGTTCCATAGTGTCAAATGGCATCACTAGGCACAACTGGGTACTTTTCTCATGATTTTGGTCCTCAATGCGAAGCAGTATTATCGCTTTGAGCCACTATTTTTGGATAATTACGAATTTCCACGGCTACACGACATGGTGTTTTACCATTTTGGGATCCTTATGAATCCAATAGTGTGAATCACACACCCATTGGCCAAACACATAGCCCACACACGCTCAATACTTTCAAGGGGTCCAAATTGCGTCCAGCTTGTGTCTTGTGATTCCGTAATCATTTCTGAGCCTTTTTGAGTTGTTTCCACTTGATTTGAAGTTTGTATATCCTTCATATATCATCATAATACATTCACAAATAATCCTATATCATTAAACACAATAATTTAGAGCTCAAAATAACACAACAACCTCAATGATGAACTAGAAACACGAGCTAAGCATAGGCTAAATTCACATTGAGCTTTAACTCATTGTTTTGACTCTTTTCTTGATCCAATTGACTCTTGAACATTATAAATAAGTTGTTTCAAATATAAATACATAATAACAACCTTAGTAACTCATTAAAACACATTAGAACCCAACACAATAGACTAGAAAAACACCTAGCTCAAGCTAGTTACACTAGTTTTCTCGATTGACTTCTAAATGATCAATTTGAATCAAAACTCATGTGAAACTACCATTAAACATTGTAAATACATACTTGAACACATAAATGCTCATTTATCTCATTATCAACCTATTAATCACATGAATCACCCTCAAAACAAGGCTAAATAGGCTAGAATAGTAGTGCTAGAGAGCATAAATACACCCAACATCACATCTACTACTAAGAAACTAGAGAGACGTTGGTACAAACCCCCAACTAACTTGGAATAAACTGAAAGTAACTAATCGGAGACTAGAAAAATTAGAAATCTGGATAAATGGGCCTCGAACCATGAGGACTCGCCAACTATCAGGATGTCGATAGAGATGTCCGAAATCACTCACGCTGCTGAGACTGAGCACCTGAATCTACATTATGAGACAATGTAGCACATAGACGTATATGTGGATCAGAACTTTGAGGATGTACTTAGTATATGGAGGTGAATGCATAATGTTGACACCTAATTTTTTCCCTCCATAACTAAGTTTAATTCTAAGCTTCTTCAATTTTTTAAATAAAATTATAATATTTATTTTATCTGGATAAAAATCTTTTCAAAATATTTATCTGGGTAATTTTTTCATTTTAAGTAGCGATTATATATTAGCATATTCAATTATACGAAATTATATAATTTTGTTACTTAAATATCCATTTTTGTAAAATATTGAATTTTAATCAAGTTTTGCCTTGAAATAAATTTAAAGGATTAAAATCTTGATTTAAATATAATTTATTCTCAAAAATAATTTATTTGGATAAATATGTGTTTGATTTTATTAAATCAAGAAGCTTGGGATTAAAAAAATATTAATTCGTATCTAATTTCAATTTAATTTAGCCAATCTATTAGATTTGGCCATAATTGAAATCAAATTGGTCATAATTGTAATGTAATCCGCCAATTGATTTTTAATTTGATCAAAATTAAATAAATTTGGCTAAATTTTAAATCTCAATT
This sequence comes from Capsicum annuum, assembly GCF_002878395.1. Taxonomy (NCBI): domain Eukaryota; kingdom Viridiplantae; phylum Streptophyta; class Magnoliopsida; order Solanales; family Solanaceae; genus Capsicum; species Capsicum annuum. The sequence goes on along the minus strand of NC_061120.1, from coordinate 168,998,821 downwards.
GGGGTTAAATTTTAAATAACCCCAAAATTTCCCAAAAAACTCTCATAACTTCTATCCAATTCCCACCAAAAATAATTTCAAATTTGTACTACATTGTACAATTTTTTCCCCAACCTTGTCCTTTTTCCCTATTTTGAAATTCAATAATTGTACTACATTGTACAACTTCCCACTACATTATCTTCCACCTCATTTTATCTTCAATTTTAAAATTTCAAAAACACCCCTAAATGGCTTTTCTCCCACATTGGTGGATGACAGGAAATAAATCTTCATCCTTTCCTATAAATACTTTTCTCCCACATTGGTGGATGAAAGAAAATACCTAATTCTCTCCTATAAATACTACCACTACATTGGGAGAAAGGGGGGTTGAAAACTAAAAAAAAAAGGCTAGAAAGGTGAAAAAATTCTTTTGAGCAAAATAGTTATTTTTATTTAGTAAAAAATTTTGTTTCATAGAGTTGGTTGGCTAATCAAAATTTTTGAGTTGCCGGTGACGTTTTTCGGTGGTGGTTGATTCCGATGAAGCTCGTAGTCTCATTTTGCTGCCCCCAAAAATGTAAACACACCTTTCCTTTTTTTATAGTTTAATTATCGTTTTCTTCTTCATAACATAAAGTTATTTTCTTTATGTTGAAAAGAATAGTTAATATTGATTGTTTTGCATTTTAACTTTATTCTTTGATTGTTATGTATAAAGTTTTGATCTTTGCTCAAAAGACGAACTCATGCCTTGTTTAAATTCATTGTTGGTGGATATGTTTATTTTAGCATGTAAAGTTATTTATTTTATGTTGAAAAAATAGTTATTATTGTTTATTTTGCCTTAATAAAAATAGTAATTAGTTAATTCAAGAATTTGTCATTTGCTTGCTAATTATTTTAATGGGATTTCAAAATCTTCACATAAGAGATGAAGTGTTAGCTTTATTTTCCATCCAAGATGCTTATTCCTCTGTTGTTCACATGTTGTCTTGTCAAAATGATGAGAAAGCTCGGACTTTTGTGGCTAAATAGAATTATATGGATATTTTTGACTCATGCATAGTATGATTGCTGAACGATATTTCACTTTTAGAGATGCTAAATTTTTATTCTTATTTTCTTACTCCGGATTGTTATATGTAATCTTTGTGTATGTAAAGACTTGATTCATGTCTCTCTTTTATTCATAATATCAAAAGAGAATCAATGATGTCTTAGAAATATAAATCATAGGTCATTACACATTTTTCCATAAAATGTTGGTTGTAATTTAGATGTATTAATTTTCATTAATGTCGCCTTAATTGAAATTTAAAGATTCTCTTTCTTGAAAAGTTAACTTTTCTCTTCTTTTGTTATGTGGATTAGTGTCTATATTTGTTCAATTTTAGAAGTCATGAGTATTTTTCTTGTTGCCTCATCCCTTTACTTTCACAAGCTTACATTGTTTGTTTCTCATATTAATGCATTGAATATGGCCTTGTTCCTTTTACCTTTATTCATTCTTAATATGAACATAAGTCATGAGGCATGCAAGTGGATGTCTTTGCTTTGCATTTTATCTATTGACTCTCACTCTTGTTATATGTATGCAAGTGTGCATATCATTGTAATTCAAAAATTGATTCTTGATATTTTCTTTTGCTTTGAAATATGTAACTATTATTCCTAGAACGTATATTAATTTCTTTATCTTTTCTTTGCATGAAAAAATATCTCGAGTCCAAATGGACTCCTCTCCTCTTGCTTTTCGTAATAGATCAATGAGGCTCACCTCTTCGAGTCAAGTCCAAAGATTAAACCCAAGGTCCACTACAAGGCGTCCGGGTGCTAAAAGATAGACAAAGAAGGAAAATGAGTCAAAACCCATTGACGAGGTCACTAAGAGACTTGAAAAGTCTCAATTTTTTTATTATTATCTTCTTTTATTTATTCATCTAGTTATTTATTTATTCATTCATTTGGACATCGAAGCCAAAGTAGTATTTTAATATAGGTGGGGCGTATTTTGGGCCTCAAAGGTCCAAAAACTAGCTTGGGACAGGTTGTAGGACGAAAGCCCAATATTTAGATTAGGACAGGTGCAAATGGGTTAAAAGCCCAATTAGATTAGGACAGGGTCTATTGATTTGGGCCCAATGGCCTAAGTCTTTTATTTTCTCCCCTTTTTCTTTTACATGCTTTATTATTAATTTATTTAGACTTAGCTAAAATCACTACTAAGTCATCCAAATCTATTTTGCACAAGTCTTTTCCTAAAATCAATTACTTTTCAACAATCAATGTCTCTTTTTGAAGTTAGTCAAAAGATATTTTCAAACAGTCCGGATAACCGCAAGTTAGCGAATACTTTTGGTGCCTTAACAAACTTCCAAGAGAATTAATAGAAACCGCTTACTCAGAATCTTCAAACTTAAATGATTTTTTTTTTTGTTTTGGATGGTTTAAGTAACTTTCAAAGGTTTTCTTAATTCTTTTTCAAATAAATTAAGTGGCGACTCTAAAAAAGTTAAAATTTTTGAAAAACACATAAGTAAAAGTAATATCTCAATGTTATTAAAATTCATAGAATATGCATGTTGTATGTAATGATTCACATGACTGAAATAAGTAAAATCTGAAAATCATAGATCATGAACAATAAAACATACTATAAAATTGGTGAGCCATCACATTTAAAGTCTAAAATATATACTTGTATTCTATTTTCAAATCATGCAAGCTAAGTGTAAAAAAGACTCACCTTTATCATCTGAAAGCTGAAAGCTAAAAGCTGAAATCTAGTAACTGATGTGTTATGTAAGATAATATCTAAGTAAAATTGTGAGCCTTTACACCTAGTTTCTAAAAGCTTTTTTGTTATTATTTTCTGTTAGGGAGGTTCTCTTACCCGACATAAGCCATGTAAGCTATCATGGAGTCCAACGTCTCGTTCCCCTAAGGGGGAAACCTCACATTGGGGAGAGGTGTCATACTCTTGCCAGGGAGTATAGCCTGAGCTAAGTGATCACATCTGTAACTGTCATCCATATAAAAATTCAAATACTAAATTTGTACCTACGTTGACTCATAGTTCTAGGAAAGTAGGATGCGCTAAACCCACACTTTCCTCTCGGTGCTAAATACAACTCCATGATGTGTATCTGTTCAATTAAAACTGAGTTTAAGCTGTAAAGTGGATTTCATATCTTGGCTAAAGAGAAAAAGGTCAAATCTTTATTCAAAGGTGTCTATAAACATATCATAAGATGCTTAAAAGCATAATCATTCTGGAAATTACAATAATCAACTAGGGATTGATAACCCATTTATCAATTTCATGTTAAATCATCATAAAATTCAAGCTTGATAATGAAAGTGTTCATAATTCAACTCAGAATCTGGAAAATATAGTCACATACATAAATTTATGAAAGTAGACATGTAATTCAATATCCAAATCATTTGAAATCTCATAATTTTCCAATAGCAACATTTGGGTATAAACCCAAATTTGAAATTCGTATAAAAGCATGTAAATTTGTAATTAAAAATTGGTTTTGGACACAAGGATGGAAGATTTATCCTTGTTCAAAACCCAACATACCTTAATTGGTGAAATTAAATAAAAAGCTTGATCTTGAATTCCTAATTGTGCTTTTGAAAATCACCTCTTGAAGTTCTTGAATTGGGAATACTTAATTTTGAACTATCTTGGAAGAATAATTGAGGAAATTTGACTTCTTGGAGGTTAAGTTTTGGGGTTCTAGGGTTTTCTTGAGAGAGAATTGATGAAAAGTGAGCATAGAATGCTTAGAATACCTTTAATTCTGTGTTATTCATGACTTGAAGGCTTGGGAATTGACTAAATTGCCCTTTAAAAATTTAACTCAAAAACTGGAAAAATCCCAATCCCAATGTATCACTGCGATGCAACGTAATTGTGGTTCTCTACTAGATTTTGACAATTGCAAAATCGTCCTTCACCACGACGTGGACTTGTCAAAATGCAATACTATTTTACTAAAAACGCCATAACTTCTCAACCGAGTATCGGATTAAGGCAAAATTTATGTCGTTGGAAAGCTAAGTCAATTATCTATACATTGGTGGATCAAGATTTATTAATATTTTAAGCTAATCCTTGACGTTCTAGGATCTAAATTTAGCTAGGAAAACTACGGGGTATTACATTATCTCCCCATTGGGAACATTCGTCCTCGAATGAGACTAGTTAAGCTAAAAATACTAAGGAACTAAGCTATATACTGGCATGAACAACCAAAATGAGTTGTATGACTGAATCTAAAATATACTGAGCGACTTAGCTAATCTATGAGTATATGAATTTACATGAAAATGCTATATGGATGAATCTGACACTGGAATAGAACTGAATTTAGAAACACTATTACCTTCGGCTGAATCTGAATTTGTGAAGAAAAGATGAGGAGACTTTGTAGGCATGTTTGCTTCTGTTTCCCAGGTAGTACCCTCAACGGACTGATTTCTCCACAGAACTTTGACCAAGGGAACTTATTTGTTCCTTAGTCTACGAATCTGATGATCAAGGATCTCTACTGGAACTTCTTTGTATGAGAGGCTATTCTGAATATCTATGTTTTTAAGAGGAACTACAACAGCTGAATCATCCATGTACTTCTTCAATAAGAATACATGGAATACTGGATGAACCGAGGACAAGTCTGCGGGTAGCTCAACCTCATACGCTACCTTCCCAACACGATTCAAAATCCTGTAGGGGCCTATATATCGGGGACTAAGCTTTCCCTTTTTTTCTAAATCTCTTCACCCGCTTCATGGGTGAAACTTTCAAATACACAAGGTCATCTACTTCAAACTCAAGATCTCTCATTCTCACATCTGCGTACAATTTCTGACGACTCTGAGATATTTTCAATCTTTCTCGAATCAATTGAACTTTCTCCATAGCTTCAAACACCATATCTGGACCAATCAAAGCGACCTCACCCACTTCGAACCAACCTATTGGAGATCTACATATCCGCTCATAAAGAGCCACAAATAGGGCCATCTGGATTCTAGCATGGTAACTGTTATTATAGGTGAACTCAATCAACGGCAAATACTCATCCCAACTACCTTTGAAATCAAGAACACAAGCCCTCAAAATATCCTCTGAGATCTGAATAGTCCTCTCTGCCTGAAAATCTATCTGTGGATAAAAGGATGAACTTAGATGAACTTGAGTACCAAGACCCTTCTGAAAGGCTTTACAAAACTGAGAGATAAATTGAGTACCCCTGTCTGAGATATGGACAAAGGAACTTTGTGTAATCTGACTAACTCTCTGATATACATCTTAGCACAATCTTTAGTTGTGTAGGACGTGTGAACCGGAAATAAATGAGCTGATTTAGTCAATCTGTCTACTATAATCCAAATCAAATCATGTTGACGAACAAATGGGGTAATCCAGTCACAAAGTCCATATTCACTCCTCCCACTTCCAAGTGGGAATACCAAACTCCTGCAACGTGCGACCAGGTTTTAGGTGCTCTAATTTAACCTATTGACACACTGAACACTTAGATACGAACTCTACAATATCCTTCTTCATACCACTCTACCAATAGACTTTCTGCAGATTGCGGTACATCTTGGTGGCTCCCGGATAGATGAAATAATGCACACCATGTACTTTTGTCATAATCTATTGCCTCAAATCATCTATACATAACACACACAATCTACTTTGGTATCGCAACACACTATCTCCCCCTTGAGAGAAAACCTCTACCTTTCTTCCACATAATAACCCAGTCATTAGCAACATCCTTCAGCCTATAAGAAGCCAATTTCACACTCTTCTCTTCAGTAACATACATAACTTGGGTGATCTTCTTCACCTCATCAAGATATAACTGTGGGTCCTCACCTACCTTTGGCACAAAGAATTCAGATAGATTCATTCTCATTCAGAGGATCAACAAGTTGGGGTGGCTAGTTATCATTCCTATGTGCATAGCTCCGCGAGGAGGCATATTCTATCACGAAAGAGCGTTAATAGCAGATAGATATAGTTGTAAGCATGATGGATTATGAAGAAAGAGATGATTTCCTAAAATTATCCCGTAGCCTCTTACTTATAAATGTGGGGCGCTTCACTCCCATGATCAAGACTCAACATAACGCGGCTTGTCTGACTCCCTAGAACTCTCTAAACCTGAGGCTCTGATACCATATTTGTAACGCCCCTAAACCTGGTCCCGAGATGGTACACGGTGCTTAAGACTATGAGTAGTCTCATGCTAACCCTGTAAGGCTGCTACTAAGTCTATAACTCATATTAAAGTAATTTAATCAGGTAGCATTTCTAAAATACTGAATTATATCAAAACTATCTAAGATCAACTGAATATACTATCTGCGTAACTAATACTAAAATTCTAAATATAATAGCTAGTAGTCCGACAAGCCTCTACTACTAAGAAACTAGAGAGCCATTGGAAAAACCCCCAACTGACTCGAAATAAACTGAAAGTAACTAATCAGAGACTAGGAAAACTAAAAATCAGGATAAATGGGTCCTCAAATCATGAGGACTCACTAACTGTCGGGATATAGAAAGATGACCGAAATCACTCACGCTGCTGAGACTAAGCACCTGAACCTACATTATAAAATAATGTAGCACACAGGCATATATGTGAATCAGTACTTTGAGGGTATACTGAGTATATGGGGGTGAATGCATAAGTAAAAGTAATATCTCAATGTTATTAAAACTCATAGAATATGCATGTTATATTTAATGACTCAAATGGCTAGAATAACTTAAATCTGAAAATCATAGATCATGAATAATAAAACATACTGTATAAAACTGGTGAGCCATCAAATTTAAACTCTAAAAAATATACTTGTATTCTGTTTTCAAATCATTCAAAACTGAGTTTAAGACGTAAAGTGGATTTCATATCTTGGCTAAAGATAAAAAGGTCAAATCTTTATTCAAAGATGTCTATAAACATATCATAAGATGCTTAAAAGCATAATCATTCAGGAAATAGCAATAATAAACTAGGGATTGATAACCCATTTATCAATTTCATGTTAAATCATCATAAAATTCAAGCTTGATAATGAAAATGTTCATAATTCAACTCGAAATCTGGAAAATATAGTCACATACATAAATTTATGAAAGTAGACATGTAATTCAATATCCAAATCATTTGAAATCTCATAATTTTTCAATAGCAACATTTGGGTATGAATCCAAATTTGAAATTCATATAAAAGCATGTAAATTTGTAATTAAAAATTGGTTTTGGAAATAAGGATGGAAGATTTATCCTTGTTTAAAACCCCACATACCTTAATTGGTGAAATTGAATAAAAAGATTGATCTTGAATTCCTAATTGTGCTTTTGAAGATGACCTGTTGAAGTTCTTGAATTGTAAATCCTTAATTTTGAACTATCTTAGAAGAATAATGGAGGAAATTTGAATTCTTGGAGGTTAAGTTTTGAGGTTCTAGGGTTTTCTTGAGAGAGAATTGATGAAAAGTGAGTATAGAATGCTTAGAATAGGTTTAATTCTGAGTTATTCACAACTTGAGGGCTTGGAAATTGACTAAATTGCCCTTTTAAAATTTAACTCAGGAATTAAAAAAATCCTGATTTGGCCACCCACCACGACGCACCACTATCGCGGTGGCTCACTGGAAAAGTGACGAGTCTGGTTTTGCCCATCAACGCGATGTGGGGCTATAGTGTTGGGCTACTAGAAAAGGGACGAGTCCCATTTTGTCCATTGCCACAATGCGCTGAAATCGCGTCGCCTTACTGGAAAAAAGATGAATGGGAACTGGACTTTCACCGGCATGTGATGTAATCGTAGTGCTTTACTGGATTTTGACAATTCTGAAATCGTCCTTCACCGCGACGCGGTACTTGTCAAAATGTCATACTATTTTACTAAAAACACCATAACTTTTAGACTGAGTATCGGATTAAGGCAAAATTAGTATCGTTGGAAAGCTGAGTCATTTATCTACACATTGGTGTGTCTAGAGCTTGAAAATTCCACATGTATCAAGAGTTATTCATTTTTTAAGCTAATCCTTGACATTCTAGGAGCTAAATTTATCTAGAAAAAGTACGGGGTATTACATAACTACTGAGTACTATTCTCAGGATCAAATAAGTTGGGATCATTCCTATAAATAATTTAATCCTCATCGACCATATTCTTAAAGTTGACCTATCATGGATTATATTAGTTAGATGGTGGTGACTAGTGCTCTCCTTAAAAATATTTGGGTGAATTAGCGAAGCATAATTAGAAGCTTAGCAGAAGGATGCTTGAATTTGGACTTAAAATTAAATAATAGTCAGTGGTGAAGTAAAAAATTTAGCAAAAGGTGTGAAAACTTTCTTCTCAGTTATGATTAGAAGAGGGTGTAAAATCAAATATACACTCATAATAGCTAATATTTGACCTCGGTATATTATATAGTTTTTTGACAAAGGGTGTGCACCAGACCATCCTCACCTAACATCGCTCCTCCATGAATTTATAACCTAAAAAATAATAGTGGCATGACCCAAGTGATGAACATAACAAAAGGTATGATATTGATTATTTTTAATATATACTAGCTAGGTTTGGTGGATAGAGTTACCTAGTAACTATTGTGGATGGAAAGTGAGATATTCTACAAAATTAGTCGAGGTGTGTGCTAGTAAGTCCAAACACTATGATTATCAAAAAATAAAAAATAAAATATAAGGCATGATATCAAATTATTATGTGTGCATTTGTAGATATAGCAAGGGTTGATAATTATTGATTTGTGATAGATACATATTCTTTATAAATTATAGAGGTCTTCCACTAAAGGTTAGAATCCTAGCATGTGATAGTGGTTTCCTCCTATTGATCAAGTTTTTTAGATCTTACGAGCGTGATAGCGGAAAATGTTGAAGAAAAATATTGGAAAAGTTTTGTTAATCCTTTTATTCCATCTCAACCTTTATATATATACATCTATATTGTGCAAGAAAATTAAATAATAAAACAAATAACTATACTCTTGTCTTATTTCTATTTGTACATGGTGTATAATAAAATTTTATTCTTTCTAGTGCATGTCACATAAGGAAGCTCTCAGATGTTTCCTTCTTGCCACATTGATCATTAAATCATAAGATCCAGATTGACTCTTTTTTATCTTTGATCAAGGGTTGTGATTTATCCAACATGATGGTTGACAAGGCTAAGTTTGACCGCTTAATATCAAATGTGTCATTTTATAAAAATTCTCATCTTTCTTATCTTTCTTTGTTTCATTTTCTTCAAAGTTCACTAATTTCTTCTTTCCTCTATTGCTAGAAAAGGACAAGGGATGTTCTGAGACTGAGAGAGATTTACTTCAATACCCCCCTCAAATTAGTGGGTGAAGGAATGACCCCCAATATGATCAATAAAGCCTGATGTATTCCACCAGAAAGAGTCATGGTGAATAGATTGGTGATTAGATGATCCGATGGGACTAACGACAGAGTAATCAAGCCAAATGTGAACTTTGTCTTATGAACTAACAGTCAAATTCCACATATTTCATCCTTTTATAAAAGATAGAGTTTTTAGTAATGTTTATAGTTTCTTGGCTATCGAAGTGTCCTGGACATGCAACATAGGTGGTGCAGATAAATTGATAAGGAAATATATCAACCAAGTGATTTCAGCAGTGGCCCGATGCATTGACCTGTATTCTATTTTGGCAGAAGACAGAGACATTGATACTTGTTTCTTGGACTTCCACAAAATGGGAGAACTACCAAGAGAGATAAAAACCCCATCAATAAACCTTTAGAAATCTCGATAGGAGGCCCAATCATCATAACAGGCAAGAGGATCAAAAAATGTATCTGAAGGCAATTCCTAGCCCGAATCTATTTTAAGATACTTTAGAACTCGGAGTGCTACTAAAAATTGTGAATCTTTGGGATGTATTAACCTAGGGTCAGTACAACGAATGAAAGATCTGGCCTAGTATGGGTTAAGTAATTGAGCTTCCTAACTAGATGCTGATAAAAAAAGGATAAGATTGGGGTTTGTCGTTAGTTGTAGTCAATTTGGTGTAAGAATAGGGAGGTGGGGATACCTTAAGGCTAGAACAATCAAACTCATGAAGCAGGTCTAATTTAAATTTTGTCTGACTAATTATGAATCCATGTTTTGTCATAGAATCTCTATGCATAAGAAATAATTGATTTCTCCTAAATTCTTCACTTTAAACTCTGTATGGAGAAAATTTTAGATTTGTTAGAATTTCCTCAAAATTATTCCCACTTATTATAACATCATCCACGTATACTACTATGATAGAACATAGTTTTTATGACTTCTTATAAAACAAAGAATAGTCGTTTAGAGAACTAGTGTAACCTTTGTAACTCAATGCTCCCACTAATTTGGAATACCATTCTCTGGATGATTGTTTTAGACCATAAAGGGACTTCTTCAATCAATAAACTAATTTAGGATTTGGATATCTCATACCTACAGAAAACTTCATATAAACTTCCTCTTGTAGCTCCCCATGTAGGAAGGCATTAGATGCATCCAACTGATTTACCTTCCAACCCCTTTTTACTACAATAGTAGGTAAACATCTGGAGATGGTCATCTTGACCACCAGAGATAATGTTTTATTATAATCTCCATCTTTTTGTTGGCTGTCCTCCCTTTCTACAAGTCTAGATTTTAGCCTTTAAATTGATCCATATAAACTTTGTATTACCTTGTACACCCATTTATAAGGTAAAATTTTCTTACCTAGAGAAAGTTGAACTACATCCCAGGTGTGATTCAAATCCAATGCCTCCAGTTCCTATTTCATTGCATTGTTTCATCCTGGATGTTAAGAAGTTTGTGCATAACTGTTGGGCTTTATAATATTAGATATAGAGTGAAACACCTGTTGATTAAAGAGATACGAAGGACTAAAGAAATATGATATGCTTTAGTGGGATAAATGAAACAAGAATAAATGACATCAGTTAGGACAACAAAATTATAATTGTAATCTACAAGATATGCAAGTTTTTGAGTCACCCTTCCTGATTTCCTCATTAGATTGGTTGGTAAAGAATTAACATTTGTGGTTGAAATAGAAGGATTGGATGAATTAGGTTTTGTAGGGATTAAAACAGTATTTGGTGATGATTGGGGTTCAACATTAAATGAAGAATAAGCATTGTGTGATGCAAATTCTGCACAAGTATCATCATCTTAGAATATAGAAAGGGTAGGATAGAAATGATATGTGTGATTGAGGAAAAGATTGGTGTTAAAGGATTTTTTTAGAGAAAAAAAGGGAATATATGTTCATGAAACTGAACATCTCTAGAGATAAATATTTTGTTAGACTCAACATCCAAAACCTTATATCCTTTTTTGTCCCTGGGATAGCCAAGAAAAACACAAGTTATTTCTCTTGGATCAAACATTGTCCTGTGTTAGGATAAAGTATTGGAGTAATATAAGCAACTAAAACTCCTGATTTCTTCATAGTTAAGTTTTTTTACAAATTATTTCATAGGGAGTCTTCCCTTTTAAAAACCTTATGGGAAACCTATTTATCAAATGTCTAGTTATAAGAATGCACTCACCCCAATAGATAATAGACGGTTTAGATTGAAACATCAGCCTCTAACAGTTTTTAAAAAATGTTTGTTCTTTCTCTCCACCACTCTATTTTGTTGTTGAGTGGTTATAAATGAAGTCTAATCCATGATCCCTTGTGATTGCAAAAATAAAATCCCTTGGGTTCATTTAATCAACAGATCTAGAGCATTATCAGATTTGATACACTTCACTTTAAGGTTGAACTGCCTCTCAGACATAACCAAAAAATTCTTTAGAGTGGGAAAAACATTACTTTTAGAACTCAACAGAAATGGCTAGGTTGCCCTGCTAAAGTCATCTATAATGGTAAGAAATATATTTAGCCATTATAGGCGAAACATTTATAAGGATCTCATATATCAATATGAATTATCAAATACTCTTTTAGACTAAACTTTACTAATAGGAAAAGGCAACCTAGTTTGAGTAGCTTTAGGATAGACATCACAAACAAAAGGAGTTTTGAAAGCAAAATGAATAAAACTTAACTTATTTGTTGTTGAATGAGCCGAATTTCTCAATCTTACATACCAAAATTCAAAATTAGGAACAACATTTGTATAACTGGAAAAAATACTGAAATTGAAGAGGACTAGAATTGGAATTGCCTCCTTTTGAAAAGAAACTACATCTTCAAAACACTTAGGAGTCGTTTGGTAGAGTGTATTGGAAAATATAATGCATGCATTAGTTAATGTGTACTACTAGTACCTTGTTTGATACGTCTTTTTGCCTATGTATAACTAATGCAAGCATTAGTTATATATCATATTGTGTATTGAAGTGTGTATTAGTAATAAACTCCATTTTCTATGTATTAGTAATACAGAGACTTTTAACACATGTATTAACTTATTAAATGACCTTAATACCCCTCAATTTCCCTTTTAAAATATTTCACAATTTCTTTTCCCGCCATTTTAATTTTCAACAGTGAATCTTCTCAAAATATTTCACAATTTCTTTTTCGATCATTTTAATTTACAACAATGAATAGTTGATTTAAATAACCACAACATATTTTTGCTTTGCTTCGAGGGTCTTTAAAAAGATTTTAAAAATTCTTGAGACTATTCCTTAATTTTACATCTTGTATTTTATTTTTGTTTCAAGTATGTTAATCCTTTAGCATAACATTTCATGAGCAAAGACGAAGGTCTTGCAACTAATCCTAAGTCTCTATGTACTAGTTCAACAATACTAATTATGTTTGAGATGACAAAAGAACTTTGTCGCAAAAAAAGTGTACAAAGTCAAAGAAGGGTATTTTTATAAATAAACACTTCTTTTATAGAAATTATGTAAGATATATTATTTATTATACATTAAATCAAACAATGTATAAGAAATAATACATGCATAACTAATACAAGTATAACTAATACAAGCATTATTAATGCAAGTATTACTAATACACTGTATTCTGGATTGTTCTTACACACTTTACCAAACAACCCCTTAGAATTACTAGGCTGCAATAGGTATAATCCCTCATTTAGTTCATCAAAATCTTGAGTGTTCTTTATTAAAGGGTCCTGTAAGATACAATCACTAGGAGTAAATAAGAGATCACATTTATATTTTCAACATAAATTATGAATAGAAATAAGGTTATATTTGAAAACATGAACATGAAGAACATTTTTCAAAAGTAAATTTGGAAGAATAGAAACACTTTCTATATGAGTAACAATGATTTTGAGTGAATTAGGTAGAATTAGACTCAAAGGCACAGGAAGAGATTTCAAGGAAACAAAAGACCTAGAATCATAATACATATTTTTTGAAGCCTCTAAATTAATAATCCAAGTCTTTGTATTGAATACAAAAAAGCATTTTTCATGATATTTTAAAATAGTACCAGCCATGGCATTTGTGTTAAAACCTGTACTTAAGGTTTTTGTCTGTCCTGCTTTAATGTCCTTGGCCACCTGCTGAACTAAATTTGCACATTGTTCTTTGTTCATATTCATGAATGGAAGTATTTGTTGATGATTGTTTCTTCTTTAGTATTTTCTTTTTTCATTTCCTCTCATGCTGTCACACCATTTGCCTTTACTGATCGTGGAGAAACCTTTATTTTGTAAACTCAAAATCATCTAGGAATCCATGGAGTTTAAGACAATCAATCTCAAAATACCCCACCTTACCAAAGTAGGACAATAGATATTGGGGTTATACTTGACACTTATTGAATTTCATTTTGGCATAGGTTTTTCATTTCTTTGGTTGTTGTTTTCTGCAAACCTTTGTGTTGGTGTTGTCCCTCTCATAGTCTAATCTCCAATTTTTGATTGAATCTCTCTTGAGTTACTGCCATAAAAGCTCCTAATTTAGTTAGAAAGGATGAATTCACATACACCTCCTTTTGATTCTTATCCTGAAGCAGTAGTGAATATGTATGATCAATACTTGGCAAAGGGTTTATCATCAAGATATTTTTCTTTGTCTGTGCATATGCATCATTAATTCATGACCAAAAACTTGATTAATTTCTGATCTTCCAAGGATTTCTTCAACTTAGTTATTCCTTCATATGTACACACACCAGGTGCAGTGAATAGTATGATTAAGAGAGTCTAGTTCATCCCAGAGCCTCTTTAGCTTAGTAAAACATCATACTATGTCATTAGTTTCTTGAACCAGTCTCGAGATCATTAGTTTCTTGAACCAGTCTCGAGATCTTCAACTTAGTTATTCCTTCATATGTACACACACCAGGTGCAGTAAATAGTACGATTAAGAGAGTCTAGTTCGTCCCAGAGCCTCTTTAGCTTAGTAAAACATCATACTATGTCATTAGATTCTTGAACCAGTCTCGAGATCTCATTTTGCAAGTGATATAGCTTAGCACCATTAGATCTACCAAACTTATACTCCAAGCCATCCCGCAATTTCTTAGTTGTCTTAAAATGGATCACACTATCCCTAGTATCCCTTAATAGAAGGTTAAGCAACCATAATATTACTATGTCACTGAAACAACTCCATTGTCATAGTCAGTTGCAGTCAGATCTGGTGTCTTACATGTTTCATTAATGAATCCAAACTTCTTTGTGCAGATAAAGCTATGAGTAATCCTCTTCTCCACTTTAAAAATCAGTTAACTATGGTCATTCTAGGTGAATTTGAAGGAGCAAAATAGTAAGGGTGATTGTTTTTAACTGTAGCTATAGCAGGAGCAGTAGGGGTTGTAGTCTTAGTATCAACAGCCTCTGGATCATTGACAGAGTCATTTTGACTCAATTGATAATAGGGTGAAGAAAGAGAGATTGGGTCGCGCTACTGTTCTGATACCATGAAAGGATTAAAGAAAAATATTGGGAATTTTTTTATGATCCTGTTATTCTATCTCAACCTTTATATATATACATATGTATATTGTGCAAGAAAATTAAACAATAAAATAAATAAATGTACACTTATCCTATTTCTATTTGTACATGGTGTATTATTATATAATAGAATTTTATTCTTTCTTTCATGTGAGGAAGCTTCTCAGGTGTTCCCTTCTTGCCACATTGATCATTAAATCGTAAGGTCTAGATTGAGTCTTTTATTTTTTATCAAGGGATGTGATTTGTCCAACATGACGGCTAACATGGCTAAGTTTGACCGCTTGATATCAAATGGGCCATTATCTGAAAAACTTCACATCTTTCTTTGCTTCATTTTCTTCAAACTTCCTCACTAATTTCTTCTTTTCTTTGTTGCTAAGAGACGAAGAGGGTTGTTTTGAGAGTGAGAGATTTTACTTCAATAAAAGCTAAAAAAATTATGATAGCTGGTCTTATGCTCCACTGCCGAATGCTACTATTGTTGAATTACTGGAATTGAACAATACATTTGTTTAACCCAAACTCAAAATTGATTTTTCGTTTCAGTATATATTGTGTCTTTATCTCCATTATGGTTGTTAGATTCAATAGCTTACAAAAGGAGTCAAAATGAACATTATATGATTGCATCGAACTTTTTTTTCTTAGCTATACTCAATACGCATGGAAAGGACACTATCACAAGCTGTGGTTGGAATTTATTCCCAAGGTAGTTTTTAATCCATGAATATTTGAAATTGTCGAAGTGGAAATAACTTTCTAATCATTCAATAAGCATCTTATATTTATAAAATTTAGGGGCAATTAAATATTTAGACTAAAGGAAAAAAATAAGGAAGAATCTCATACCTTATTAAATGTAATGTGTGATATTTTTGGATGGGAGTCTTAAACAATTTTTTAGGATTAAAATTATTTATAGAAAAGAAAAAATATTTAAGTACAAAAATTTATATTTAACAAAAAATAATGCATATAAAAGAAAATTCAAAACTGTTATTTACTATTTAATTATAATTACTAGCAACTATTTTTTGTTGAATAAAACTACTGTGTATATATAATTTAATTTTCTTTAATTAGCTTTAGGTAATTACTAACAATCATTTTTTTTGAAAAAAAAATTATCTTGTATATATAATTGAATTTTCTTTAATTAGCTTTAGGATTCTATGAGTTTTACTTTTTTTAGGAGTATTCTACATACATTAGCAAGATTATAAAATTGAAAATTTAGGATTCTATAGAATTCTTTAGGAGTTTTTCTTTCTTACGACTCTTTAATTAATGGTGTGTCATGGGGCACCAGAAAGTTCTGCTCAGTAAATATGTCAAAGTGTGTGTAAGCATTCCTTCAAAAGAGGAAGCGAGTGTATCCAATTTTGTCCAATGAATATAACTGTAATCTTTTTGACTGTTTAGGAGGAAGCAACACAAAAGGTGTGATGTAGTTCATAAATATTTATGCTATTGAATCAAAATTTTTGTTTAAAGCCTATTAATAACCTGTTGGACAACTATTACCATCCTTCGAGACTACTTCACTTTCATCGGAGCTCATGTTTAATGTTTTAGTCCTTACACTAATAGTTTTTTCTTTACTCACTAGCTACTCCGCCTCACACAACACACACATGCACTACTCCGGCCATCACCACCGCCATAAACCTATAAAAAGAATTAACTTTAGTTGTTGTTCTCATAACATCTCTTTTCTTCTTTTGCTCAAACTCCTCTAGTAACGTAGTGTTTGTAGTGTGTTTGCATTTTTGATAATGCTGGGTATTATTTCTTTTACGATAGCTATATGTTTACTCCGTCAATAATGTAGTTTAGCTTTTGTGCTATTTTTATCGAGAACATGACCCTACTTCTACGTTTTCTTCTTATTTTTATTTTAATTTTGATTGATGATTAATTAATCTATCAAAATTACGGTTTTAGCATTCTTCTTGCATTCATTACGGTTTTAGTGTACTTCTTCTTGCATTCATTACGGTTTTAGCATTCTTCGCTAAATGAGTTCTCATTTAAATTTTATTATGTGCAATTATTTTTATTGTGAATAAATCATAAGATCGAGCATATCAACATTATTTTTTTAGTACACTTTTAATGATTATTTTTGGTAGAGGCTCTAATGGTTATGGCACATACAAAATATGATCAATCAATCTTTTTAGAGGTAATTTTAATTTCTTTCATCAATTTAAATAACTATTTTTCTCTAATAGATGATGTTTTTCAACTTGCAAGCATGTTTTTTAATTCAAAGTCGTAGCTCAAAATTGGGACATATCTCCTTTCTACTATTCGTTTTTTTTTTTTTTTTTTGTGTGTGTGTATATAAATTACCCTTTTAACAATTTTGTGTTGCTCCTCAAATGAAGTAGTCAAAAAAAATAAATTTTTATCTTGCCTAAAAATTAAGATTTATATTACAAAAATGGTGATTCTCTTTTTAATTGTCACAAGTTTTACTTCTTTCGAAGGTATTTAATCTATATGATTTTTTTATAGTAATAGGATATATATTGGTTAAAAAGAAAAGAACACTTTAATCTCCATTTTAACATAATGAAGTAAAAGATGGAGGAAAAGAAGTCACCAATTTATACTTTATACTTCGAAGGTCTTAAAGAAAAGAACACTTTAATCTCCATTTTAAAGTATAAAAAGAACACTTTTACTCCATTTTCGATATCTTTGCACAAAGATATCGAAAGTATAATTTATTACTAAAAGATGGAGGAAAAGATTATTTAAAATATGCTAGAATGCCTAGGTTCAAAACTAGTCTAGGTTCATTTAACCAGAATCTGATACTACAGTAAATTTATGCATTTGGCAAGTAGTATAGTGAGGGTAGGATATATATGGATTTTATTGGGTTAGAGATTATTTTTGATAGATTTTTTATTCAAAAAAAATAAATTTTGAAGTAGGATTGCAGGAATAAAAAATGACAACAAGATATGCAAGACACAAAGCAAATAAAATAACAAAAGATGATACACATTGAAGAATACCAGGTCACACGATTACAAGATAATACTACTAATAAGAGAAGAGAAGGAGAGGCTACTCCCTACCTCTCCCACATAAAGTGTACAACATTCGGCTACTTATCTTCTACTCTAATAATTAATTTTTATATTTTCTTATTTACTATCATGTCCTCAATAAACTAAAATTATATACGTCTTCATATCTAATCACATTTTCCACCCGATTTTTTTCTAAACAGTCTCGGCTTCTAACTCCTATTACAACAAACCTTCATATAACTAAAAGAACATATGTAATGGATCACACAACTAACATATATCACCCTACATAGGAGTGTATGATCCTCTAAACACAATAATATCACCCTACATGAGTGTATGACCCTCATTAGAAAACGCTTAATGCCCAAATGTTGTTGTAATTAAGTAATTAGTCCTCTATTTTCAATTACGAACACTTAGCTGGACACGAAGTTTATCTAATTATTCTATTTTGATTATGAACACTTATTTAATTGAGCACAAGCGCAAACACCAAAAGATATAAGATGAAACAAGTAATCAAACCTAGGACGCACAAACATAAAAAAAAAAAAAAAAATTAATTAATTAAATAAAAACAATATTTATTTATTTTAGCTTAGCGGTTTCTGTGGCCCAATCCTCTCCAATCTCAATCTCCCACTATTTCCCCCCTTTTTCCTTGTTGACTCGGTGCTCAAAATATTATAATCCGTGTATATAAAATGCTACTCTTTATTTGCTTTTCATTTTTGTTGCTGACAAATGGCAATGAACGTGAGAATAAATGAGATTCTTTAAATATATTTTAGCAAATGATTTTACCAGTTAAATGAAGAAAAAAAAAAGGTTTCAAGATTAGTATTTTGAGGCTCATTTATTCTTTAAATATATTTTAGCAAATGATTTTACCAGTTAAATGAAGGAAAAAAAAAGGTTTCAAGATTAGTATTTTGAGGCTTGAGCTCATTATCTCCTCCCAACCTTCAAGACTATCCACCCTCTGCCAGCTCTTGACCACTCACCCCCCACTACAACCACTATGATCCCTACTTCCTACCTCAGTTCTACCTCAATAGTATTTTCCTGTATTGAGATAAGTGTTTTTGGTGTAATATTTTCTTGTTTATTTATCAAAAATCTAGAAAACAAATAAGAAAAATACTTACTTTTTATAAAGTATAAATAACATAAATACCAACCTTTTTGAAAGTAATTACATTCTCTTCCACTTTTTTAATTATTTTACTCTCTCTCCCTATTAATAGACATAACATAGCTAACATATACATAGCATTCTGTGTATATGTTAGAATTTTTGTAATATGTTTAGGGAGTTGAGATTTTTTGTAATATTGGAAACATAAGTTATGTATTTGTGTAATTTTTTGTTTTTATAAAAGCATTTTCCTTTGTATCAAACACACCCCTAAAGAGACTCTCTCATGACTTTACGGGCTCGTTTAGTACAAAAAATACTTAATTTCAAAATTAATTTTAGCATGAGTTTATTTTATATTGATTGGAATAAAATGCATGCAATTTCGTGATTGTAATGTTATTTTTACATCCACCTTGAAGTAAGGGTGTCAAACAGGCCGGGTTGACTAGCCCGAACCGACCCATTTAGTAAACCCAGCCCGATCAGCCCATGGGCTGTAGGGTAGCGGGTCCCGAACTGTGTTAATTTTTTTTTTAGGCTCGGTTAACCCGATTCGGACCAAAACTGATTCAGGACGTTGGTTAACCGGCCCATCCCGGATTAATTTTTTTAAAAAAAAATCGAATTGGGCCGTTGGGCCCTAAAGTAGCCGTTGGCCCAACGGCTATATAGCCGTTTTTGGGTCTAAACGGCTACTTAACCCACTTTTATTAAAATTTAAATAAAAAATCAATTAAATTAATTTTTTGAACCCAAAATAAATCCTATAAATACCCTACACTTTTAAATCATTTTTCACACAATTTTTCATTCTCTCAAATCTCAATTCTCAAATATTCCATATATTTCCTAAAATGCTCACTTTAATTTTTTAATTTTGCGATTATAAAGTACGAGTGAAAGTTTCTAAAGTCGCAACCTTCGGATAGTTTCAAAATTTGGTATTGTCGTTCCATCTCTTACGTTTAATTTTTAATTAGTGTATTAATTGTTGAATATTTAATTTTATTATATTTGTGTATTTTGAATTTTTTAGTTTAATTTGTATTATGGATAAATTAAGAAACCTCACCACTAAAGGTGTTAAAATTTTTTATCCCGGAAGTGGTAGTGGTAGTAAAAAACGAATTACTAGCGGTAGAGGTAGTTCAAGTAGTAGATATACTCGTGTGTCTCCGCTTTCGGTACCACTTAGTCAACCTTTTGAGGAAGAAATAGGTGTAGGCGCTCACGATATGGATTATGTAGAAGCTCAGAAAAATTACGGTATAGAAGAAGAAAATGAAGTAGATGTGGTTAATTTAGATGAAGATGATGAAAATATTTGTGAGACACCCGCAGTAGGAAATGCTAACGTTAGATCTGAATCGGTTAATCTCCCTCCCCGTCCTCCCCGTGCCCCAAGATCTCGTAAAACAACTAGTATTGCATGACAATTTTTTGAACGTATATCAGCTATTGAAGTACAATGGAATATTTATCAACAAATATATAAGCATAAAAGAGGAGGCAAGCAAGGGGGTACGGGTACGTTAATGAGACATATAAGTGATAATAACGATAGAAAGTTAAAAATTGCACAAGGCGGTGCGGATATTGGTGGGCCAACACAAACTAGAATAGACCCAACAACCGGTCAGCTAATGAAGAAGTATAATAAATTGAGGGACCGGGAAGAAATAGCAAAAATGGTAGCTGTGGGTTGTTTGTCATTTAGTTTTTCTTCTTCTGATGCCTTTATTCATTATATTCAAGCAATTTATAATCCTATGTTTAATGGTATTCCTAGAAGTACTTGTATGACCGATATTTTTAGACTTTATTCACAATATTATTTTTATTTATCAACATTGTTAAAAAATATTCAATGTAGAATGTCCCTAACTTCTGATCTTGGTCGTGCTATAAATAAAAATGATTATTTAACTATTACTTGTCACTGGATAGATAGTAATTTTGTTATGGAAAAACGTATTCTTGTTTTTTTATATGATGAAGATCGTAAACATACTGGAGATTTTATTGTTGATTCGATTGTTAAAGTTGCAGAATTTTACGGTATTGAAAATAAAATCTTATGTATTGCTTTTGATAATGCTTCTAACAACAAAACTGCTATAACAAAGTTAAAATCTAAGCTATCTTCGTCGTTACCTAAAATTTTTTATGTTAAGCGTGCTTGTCATATATATAATTTAATTGTAAGAGATGGTCTTGAGTTTTTTGAATTTTATATTGAAAAAATTCGGCTTGTCGTTGGTTTTATTCAAGAAATCAATCGTAGAAAAAGAATTAGAGACTTTAAACTTAAATGTGAATAAAATGGACTTGCACCGATATTGATGCCCGAAGAATGTGATACTAGATGGAATGTTACGTATGATTTTTTTAAAACTTGTTATAAATATAGAGTTCCTATTACACTATCTTTTAACCAACAGTGTGATTCGTTTGCTGATTCTGCCCACTGCATGCTACGTGATTCTGATTGGATTGTAATTAATGATCTTGTTAAGTTTTTGAAAAAAAATTATATAGCTATGGTTGAATTTTTCGATGCTTATTATCCTACTGTTTGTAATATTTTGGCATATATAGCCGATATTTTTGATTTGCTCAAAGAATATAAAAATAAAGAAGGTTACAAAGAAGTTATTGGTGCCATGTTTGCTAAATTTAAAAAATATTTTTTTTCGATTCTCCCTATTTACTTGATTGGTGCTATGCTAAATCCGTGCATGAAATATACTACTATGTGCCACTTTAGTACTCTTATTTATGCTAACTTAGAGATAAATACTCACAATGATATTGATGATGAAGAACAAGAACAACCTGATTAGTGGACGGCTATGACCGATGCGAACGCTTACATAGATAAATTATATAACCATTATGTTGATTTAGTTGATTTTGCTGTGCCGACAAATATCACTCCAACTGTCTTTCCTCCTCCTCCCGAGGAACCATCATCTTCTAAAAGACCGGGACATAGTGGTTTTCCTAATTACTTTTATGATTTACCATATTGGAACAGTGTTGAGGCGAGAGCTTACACAACAACTTATCGGGAAGGGCTGAAGTATTATCTCCGAACGCCGTTAGAGGATCGCAGATGATGGATCAACGTGTTGGATTGGTGGAGGAATAATGAAGCACAATATTCTATGCTTTCAAGATTAGCTAGAGATATCTTGAATGTTCCAATGTCAACCGTTGCATTGGAGAACACTTTTATTTAGGGACGACAGTAGCTTGGAGACAACCGACATTCATTGAGAAGTAATGCAATGAATGTTCTAGTTTGCCTTAAAGATTGGATTAGTGCGGAATGAAGAAATCAAGGAATGGAAGCGAAGCCGAACGACGAGCAGAGACTTAAAGAAATTATGACTTCACGGGAGAATTCAGCAAAATCAAGTCCAATGCATAGTTTTGCCTCTGTTGATTTTGACTATCATATGCAAGTTCCCGTTAATATTAACATGAATTAGTTGGAAAAAATGATGCAAAATTTGTAGATTTTTCATCCATATAAATTATAAATTTTGGATCATTTTGCAATCAATAAAATTCAACATTCATTCACTCTTTAATCTTTACTTTATAATTTTTTTCCATTTAATGATTTAAATTGAATTTCTAGTTTAAATTAAATACTAAGTTTTAATATATTACTAATTTACTATAAATATTATTAATTTATTATATTAAGTAGCATATGTTTTATTTAAAGAAGTACATATATTTATATGTGTACGTATATATTGAATGGTATGTATATATGTGTATATATTTTCTAAAGTAATATATATTTAATGTATACATGTGTATATGTTTTACAAATTAGCATATAACTATATATACAGTGTGTGTATATATTGTAGTATATTTTATTTAAAATAGTATGTATCTATTGAATGGTACGTATATATGTGTATATATCTTCTATGGACGTATATGTTTAACATATACATGTGTATATGTTTTATAAATAGTATATAACTATATATATAGTGTGTGTATATATTGTAGTATATATATTGTAGTATATTTTATTTAAAGTAGAATGTATATATTGAATGGTACGTATATATGTGTATATATCTTCTATAGGCATATATATTTAACGTATACATGTGTATATGTTTTATAAATTAGTATATAACTATATACATAGTGTGTGTATATATTGTAATATATTTTATTTAAAGTAGTATGAATATATTGAATGATACGTATATATGTGTATATATCTTCTATAGACGTATATAATTAACGTATACATGTGTATACATATACACTATATACTTTATATGTGTACGTATATATTGAATAGTACGTATATATGCATACATGTGTATACATATACACTATATATTTTATATGTGTACGTATATATTGAATGTTACGTATATATGTGTATATATTTTCTAAAGTAGTATATATTTAACGTATACATGTGTATATGTTTTATAAATTAGTATATAACTATATATATAGTGTGTATATATTGTAGTATATATATTGTGGTATATTTTATTTAAAGTAGTATGTATACATTGAATGATACGTATATATGTGTATATATCTTCTATGGTACGTATATGTATTATGTGTATATATTTTTAAATAGTAATGTAGTCTATACTATATATATAGTGTATATCTATTGTTTAACGTATTTAAAATGTATATAGGTGGGTATATATAATGTTTATTGGAGAAAGTTTTTTGTTTTGGTTTTTGATTGGATATTTAACCGATTTTGACCGAGTTTAGATTGGTTGGATTAAGTGGGTCGATTCAGGATTGTTTTAAAATTTTTTACTATTGGGTTCGGAACCAGACCGGCCCATTTAACTAGGCCCGGATCTGAATCGGCCCACAAATCGAATAAAATTTACAGGCCGATTTCAAATTAACCCGACCCAGCTCACTATGGATAATTAATTTCCAAATAACTAATTTTGAGATAACTTATCTTCAATCAAATAACCCCAGCATATATTGGATTACAATATTAAAAAAATAATATTTTAATATTTTATTCACACTTTTTAAATTCATAAAATTCAAAAAATATTCTTATATTTAACTCCGTCTCTCGTGCAATGAAGACACGTAATATTGTTGAGATTTCTTGAGAAAAGAGCCAAAACTTAAAAAAGTGTGGATCAGGGGTTGTCAGCAGAGCACCTTGAGACGTGCCGACTGCCCAATATGAAAACTATAATTTTGTATTCAGCACATGCAACCCACTTCTGACAGTGTACAGTAACGTGCCTACTCATCCAGGGCTAGAAAGAAAATGCAATTTGGTTGATTAAATGTTTCGCTATAAAGTCCGAAAAAGACTTAAACTATGCTTTTATTTTAAAATGATTAAATTGTTAAAGTATTTTTTTAATGTTTTAAATAATTAAATTGTTTATTTTTAAGATAAATGTTGGAAAAAATTTTAATTTTACCTTTTATTAATTAAATTTCAAAAGATAAATTTCAATAATGATAATAATGTTTTGGAGTTTGAAAAGGACAAAAATAGAAAAACATGATTAATTTATTTCTTTATCTTTTTTTTCTTAAGATTTATATCATATTTCAACAATTCAATTATTTTAAAATGAAGAAAGTAAAAATCTATTATATATAATATTTTAATTTTTGTGGGCGATTATTTTTATTATTTGATTCGTGACTTCCTACGATTACATCTTTATCAGTTACTCATTCCAGGGTATTGCAGCAAAGTTTGCATAGCCGAAAAGGCCATCCCATTTCCTATTAACTCTATTTAAAGTTGATAAAAAGAATAACAGTCGATTGGTTCTTGTTTACACGTGTCTTGCAAATGATTGGTCTAAATCCACACTAGTTGTTTTCTTTTTCAATTTTACAACACAATTTGAAAGCTGACAACACTAAGAGCACCTTTACATGAAGATCAGTAATCGACTAAGCTATTATTACCAAGGAGTAGTAGCTTTTTCAACTGTTGATGTCTCCTCAGACTCCTCTGTTTCTTATACTATAAAATTTATTTACACTATTCTCTTTTTTCAGTGTTTTCCCACATTGCATCTCTCCTTTTCTCCGATTCTTGATCTTCCTAAGTTTGAGGTATGCCCTTTACATCTTTTTCCTTCATATCAATTGTCAACTCCTTGACGAGGGTCTATTGAAAACAGCCGCTATACTACTCTACTTTTGAGGTAGAGGTTTGGTATACACCTTGTACACTGAGTATGTTGTTGTTATCAATTATCAACTCTATTTTATTTAATTTTTTGCTTTTTTTTGGTTTTTTATGCTTGCCTGTAAATTCTGGGGTTCTCGTGATTTTTGTTCAAGTACTACTTATATGAGCACACTTTTGAGTCAAACCTTATTTTGAATATAGAACTGAGTGAATAATGCAACTTTTTGATGCCCCTTTATTTTCTTTTGTGAAGGGTGGCAAGAATCAGAAGATAGTTCAGATAATCTGTGATAAAAATTCAATCTTGTTAATGCATGATTTGAGTTTTTTTCTTTTGTTCAATAGCCTTGTTAATGTTTTTTTTTTTTTTTTAATGTTTTTTTAGAGAATCATGCGACTTTGAATTTTAATATGAGAATTTATGAATTACTAGGCTAAAATGGATCCAAGGTTCAATAGATTTCCATCTTCTGTGAATGGATTCAATCTGGAGAACCAATCCTTACTCGATTTTTCGGGTAACTGGAAGAATAAGGAACCTATAATTGGGGCTATTTATCCAGATCAGATACTAGCCAATGGTCCAAGATTTGAAAACAGCTTTGTCCAACATAATGTTGGTGGGGTTCAATCTTTTTCAAATGCCCCTTCACCAACAAGCAATATAGCATTGACTTCTAAGATTGGCATTGAGGATGATTACAATGAAGACTTTGATTTCTCGGATACGGTTTTGAGCTATATAAATCAGATGCTTATGGAAGAAGATATGGAGGACAAGACACATATGCTTCAGGAGTCGTTGGAACTTCAAGCGAAAGAGAGGTCATTCTATGAGGCCCTCGGCAAGAAGTATCCACCTTCACCTCAGCAGAACCTTTCTATTACTGACCAGAACGGTGAGATACTGGATGACTACTGCTCAGGAAGTCTGTATAGCTGTACAAGTAATGTCGGCAGTAGTGGTGGTTACCTAATTGATCCAAGGGTGGATAGCATTCCCAATGATCATAATTCCTCTTATGAACAGGGGATTTCCATTTGTAATGGTACTTACTCTTCGATTAGCTCATCGAATAGCATAAATAATCTTGTAGATGGGTTCTTAGACTCTCCTGTAGGCCCTCTTCATATCCCTGATATATATAATGATAGCCACCCAATTTGGAACTTTAGGAAAGGAGTAGAAGAAGCAACCAAATTCCTCCCTACTAATAATAAGTTGTTGGACAATGTGATTATTAATGACTTGCTGCCTCAGGAGAAAAGAGGAGAAAGTGGTTGTGCGGCAACTCAGGTGGAGAAAAGGGACGGGGGAGGGACTTCACTTACAGGGTCGAGAGGGAGGAAAAATGCTCATAGAGATGATAAGGATTTAGAAGAAGAAAGAAGTAGCAAACAAGCTGCGGTTTATACAGAATCAACAGTTCGTTCAGAGGAGTTTGATGTAGTTTTGCTGCATAGCATGGGCGATGGACGGCAAGCATTGACAGCTTATCGTGAGAGCTTGAAGAATGCTAGAACGAAAACCACAGCCCAGAATGGGCAATCAAAAGGATTTACTGTGGGGAAGGGTGGCCGCGGCAAGAAACAAAGTGCTAAAAAGGAAGTCATAGATTTAAGGACTCTTTTGATAAATTGTGCACAGGCTGTTGCCGCTGATGATTGCAGGAGTGCAGCTGAACTGCTGAAACAGATCAGACGCCATTCATCTCCTTTTGGAGATGGCAACCAGAGATTGGCTCACTGCTTTGCAGATGGTCTGGAAGCACGTTTGGCAGGCACCGGTAGCCAGATTTATAAGGCTCTCATCAATAAAAAAACATCAGCAGCTGATTTTTTAAAGGCCTTTCATTTGTATCTTGCATCATGCCCATTCAGGAAGATTTCAGGTTTTACCTCAAACAAGACAATCATTACAAAAGCAAGGAATGCTTCAAGGGTCCATATCATTGACTTCGGTATCCTCTATGGCTTTCAGTGGCCTACGCTTATTCAACGTATTGCAGCAAGAGAAGGTGGGCCACCAAGGCTTCGTATTACTGGTATAGAATTTCCTCAACCTGGTTTCAGACCAGCAGAAAGGATTGAAGAGACAGGACGCCGTTTGAGCGATTATGCCAAGTCCTTTAATGTTCCATTTGAGTACCAAGCAATTGCAAAGAAATGGGAAACCATCAGACTTGAGGATCTAAAGCTTGAAAAGGATGAATTTCTTGTTGTCAATTGTTTGTATAGATTTAAGAACTTGCACGATGAGACAGTGTTAGCTGAAAGTTCGAGAACTCTCGTTCTCAATCTAATAAGGGAGATCAATCCAGACATTTTCATCCATGGTATTGTCAATGGAGCCTACAGTGCCCCATTCTTTGTAACAAGGTTCCGTGAGGTCCTGTTTCATTTTTCAGCACTTTTTGATATGCTGGAAGCTAATGTACCCCGTGAGTTTCCAGAAAGAATGTTAATTGAGAGAGAGATCTTTGGGAGGGAAGCCCTGAATGTCATAGCTTGTGAGGGATGGGAAAGAGTTGAAAGGCCAGAGACATATAAGCAGTGGCAAGTTCGTCTTCTAAGAGCAAGGTTTACACAAATACCTTTTGATCAACAGGGGATCATGAATATGGCAATTGAAAAGGTGAGAACAAGCTATCACAAAGACTTTGTAATCGATCAAGATAACAAGTGGATGTTGCTGGGGTGGAAAGGGAGAACAATCTACGCGTTATCTTGCTGGACACCTATTTAAGGAACCTGTAAGGCATTCTTTTAACATGCTACCTTGTGAAAATGAGGTTGTCCTTCCACAAATTTGGAGAATTCAACAATACAGATGTAAGTCTCAACCTATTTTCCATCACAAATGTTTTCTTCTTATTCCGCTTCATCTCTTAACATGTAACAGTGACAAAAATTTCCACCGGTGCAGATCTAGATATTGCTAACGCAAGTGACACACAGGGCATATTCTTGTTCTCACCTTGATCGATTACAAAGTCTGAACAAAAAGTCTTCGTTGTGATAGCTTCAGAAATGGGGAGGCTTCAGAACAGGTTCTTTTTTGTCTTTTTGACACACAGTCTTCGTTGTCAAAAAGACAAAAAGTCTTCGTTGACTAGATAAATGATCAGAAATGGGGAGGCTTCAGAACATATTCTTGCGAATGATGATGAAGTTGTAGTCATTGCCGTTGAGTGTGCAGCATGTTTGTTTTTTTATATCTGTATACAAGCTAGCTTGCACACACTTTAACCTATCCCTTGAATATCTGCTACAATCCATCACGGATAACCAAATAACTCTAGTCATCAACACCTAGACAAATGTGAAGAAATCGCTTAGTTATCAAGGCCTAGGCAAATGTGAAGAAATCACCTTGAGTTTTTTATCCTTTCGTTGGTCTCTAGTGAGATTTTATTCCTTGTCTCGAGGCTTTTTCTCACTCGAGGGGCCACTTGGTCACACCCTTGGTTGCTTTATGTGCAACACATTTGTTATTAAACATTGCTTTCTTGTTTGTTTGACTTTTTTGTCCATTATTTGGCTTTCCTCTATTAAAAGAGAGGGCGTGCCTATTCTTCTTTTATTCCCAAAGACCTCAAAAGCATAAAACTTAAAGATAAAGAAAATTAATTTAGAACCAGTGTGGGATCCAAATGCGTGTTGTTTCGTTCAAATTGAGCAAAAATTAATATTACGCATCTAGGAAATGTGATCTACTTGATCATCAGAAAACTACTGCTTATCTACGCACATTTTATGAAAGCGGTATCTAATCACAAAGACCACTAACACTCTTGATGGTGGTTTGCCATGGTTTTATAAGATACGATAATTTATGATATTGTATTGTATAGTATAGTACAATATAATGTTTGAATAGACAGTATCGTTCGCTAAATAGACAGTATCGTTCGCTACTGTTTAGTAACAGTTTTATTATTTGATTTGACAGTACAGTATCATAATTGGTAAGTTTAAATGTTAAATTTATCAATAATTGTTAATAAAATAATTTTCTTCCTATTAATCCGTCACGAATTATGCCATGTAATATATTAAGTTGTTAAATTCATGTAAATTTTAACAAAATCAATACAAGAGTAGATCAAAATAAATGTAATCGGATTCATTTTTATAGTAACAAATTTCATTTTCTTTTGGTGTTTTCAAGCGTGACCAGCAACGACAAGTATAAAGTTTGAATGCATCTTTTGTATATGCTATGAGAGTGTTCGGTATGAAATACAAAATAAAAATCTAGAAAAACAAATGGTTTCTTATTTTCTTGTGTTCGTTACGCAACTAAAATTTTTTTTTATATAGATTTAACACAAAAACAATGAGAACAAATAAGCTAAGGGGGTGGGTAAGAAAAAAAATTATGAATTTTTTGTTAAAAAGAATATTTGGGGGTGGTGTAGCGGAGTAGAGGATCACGGGTAGAGGTAAGAAAAAAAAATTTAAATTTTTTAAAAAATAATTTTAAAAAATATATTTTTTTAGGTGTGGGAGGGGGGCTGGGCTAATAGAAGGTGGTGGTGGGTTAAGAATTTTTTTTTAAAAACTTTTTAGAAAATAAAAAAATTGATTCAGGAGAGGGGTAGGGGTGGGTGAGGGTAGGGTAAGAAAAAGTTTTAAAATTTTTTTGAAAAAAAAAATGGGTTGGGGGTTTGGTAAGGGGTGGGGTCGGGGCAGGGTAGAGGGTGGGATAAGAAAAAAAATTAAAATCTTTTAAAAAAGAAATTTAAAAAATATTTTTTTTGGGCGGGGTGGGGTGGGGGAGGGGTGGCTCGTGGGGTGAGGGAGGGGTAGGAGGTGTAGTTAATAAAATAAGGTAAAAGATAAAATGGGATTATATAATATTAAATAAGGGCATAATTGAAAAAAAAAATAAGCAAACCATGAAATACCATCAAGTCGGTGGTTACATAAAGTTATGATTTTCATGGTTATCAAACTATGAAATTAAACCATACCATACCATATATTTTCTAAATTATTATAAATGTTAAATTTATCAATAATTGTTAATAAAATAATTTTTTTTTCTTTTAATTTGTCACAAATTATGTCATGTAAATATATTAAATTATTAAATTCATGTAAATTTTAACAAAATCAATACAAGAGTAGATCAAAATAAATGTAATAGGATTCATTTTTATAGTAACAAATTTCATTTTCTTTTGGTGTTTTCAAGCATGATCACCAACGACAAGTACAAAGTTTGAATACATCTTTTGTGAATGCTATGGGTGTGTTTGGTGTGGAATACAACAAAAAAAAAATTAGAAAAATAAATAATTTCTTATTTTCTTGTGTTCGTTACGTAAATAAAAAAATATTTTCTAAAAATATTTGTATATATTTAATACAAAATAATGAGAACGAATAGGCTAAGGGTGATGAAGTAAGAAAAAAATTATGAATTTTTTGTTAAAAAAAATATTTGGGGGTGATATAGCGGAGTGGAGGATCTAGGGCAGGGGTAAGAATTTCTTTTAAAAAAATTTTAAAGACAAAATTTAAAAAAATATATTTATTTTTTGGTGCATGTGGGGGAGGGGGGGTGCTAATTGAAGGTGGTGGTGGGCTAAGAATTTTTAAAAAACTTTTTAGAAAATTAAAAAATTAATTCAGGAGAGGGGTACGGGTAGGGTAAGAAAAATTTTAAATTTTTTTTCTTTGAAAATGGGGTGGAGGTTTAGTAAGGGGTGGGATCAAGGTCAGGGTACGGGGTGGGATAGGAAAAAATTTAAAATTTTCTTAAAAAGAAATTTAAAAAATAATTTTTGTTTGGACAGGACGGGGAGAGGGGAAAAGGGGAGGGGATGGGGTTGCTCGTGAGGTGGGGGTTAGGAGGTGTAGTTAAATAATATAAGGTAAAAGATAAAAAAGAATTATATAAGATTAAATAAGGGCATAATTGAAAAAAAATAAGCAAACCATGGGATACCATCAAATCGGTGGTTACATAAAGTTAGGGTTTTCATGGTTATCAAACCATGAAATTAAACCGTACTATACCATATGTTTTAAGAAACAATCAAAACAAACATAGTTTCCTTAGTAATAATAGAGTTAATACATAAAAATGACCCTAAACTTGACACCAAATTATAACTTTGACCTTAAACTTTGATAGTGCACAAATAAGACCTTTAACTATTCAAAACCTGAACAAATATGACCTCCGATTTTGCAACCCCATGCGTGAGTCTCACTCGCGCCTACGTGGAAAGGTAATCCAATCACACGATGCTACGTCGTTAAAAGAGCTGACTTGAAGAGAGGTCATATTTGTGCAATTTTGAATAGTTAAAGGTCATATTTGTGCACTGTCAAAGTTTTTCTTTTTGTGTTAAAACGACGTCGGTTTTATTATTATTATAATAATTATTTTATTTATTTCTATAGTAGCAACACCTAGCTTTTTTTTTAATTTTAAAATATTATTATTATTATTATTATTTTATTTATTTCTATAGCATCAACACCTAACTTTTTTTTAATTAAAAAAAACAACCACTAGCAGGGATCGAACCCACACAATAGGCTGAAGGAAGTGCCCAAGAAGAGCAAATAACACCACTGGGCTATCTAAGTGCCTTGTTTCATGTGGTTCAAAATTAATATACGTACATAAATATACATTTTCTATCTTATATATATACAACGTAATTTTTTTTTACCGAGGGGGTTCGGGTGAACCCCTTGGCAACCGCGTAGGTCCACCCCTCGTTAATTTAATAACGTTTTAATAACTTTAATTTAATAACATTTTAATTACGTTAATTTGATAACGTTAATTTAATATACTACTACTGCTTTTCTTAATAACATTAATTTAATAACGTTTCGTTAAAACTATAACTTTTTTTATTATTAGTATAGTTTCATCTTTAATTAAATATTTAAATAAATAATATTTAGATCTATTATATAACTTAAATTCGTCCCCTGCTTTATAATATATATACATACCCGCTCGATTTTTTCATATGAGGCTGACCCGCCTAATTAATAAATCTTCAATATTGCTCTTTTTCCGCAATGACAAAAGAAATTAGATGCCATTTTCATCTTTGAGTCGAAAATAATAAAAAAATAATAGTGAAGAGTCATTTAAAGGTCATATTTGTGCAGTTTTGAATAATTAAAGGTCATATTTGTGCAGTTTTGAATAATTAAAGGTCATAGTTGTGCACTGTCAAAGTTTAAGGTCATATTTATGTATTAGACCCTTAGATTTTAAGCTGAACGCCCAGTTTTGTGTGTTGAATACGCGTTTTGCGAAGTAGGATTGGAGGTCATATTTGTGCAGTTTTGAATAGTTAAAGGTCATATTTGTGTACTGTCAAAGTTTAAGGTCAAAGTTATAATTTAGTGTCAAGTTTAGGGTCATTTTTATGTATTAACTCGTAATCATACCATACCATATCATAAAATATCACCATCCAAACAGTGTGTTAAGAAAAAAATACCATGGAATTTATTCAACCCATTTTTCTATCGCCCACACTGCTCAAGTAAGTGTGCGACTCCATTTAAGGACCTCCTTTCTCATCCGCCCACTCTCCATATATGTGATTCTTAAAGCAAAGATGGAAGGATGGGTAAAAAGCACCATAGGTGTTTCTAGTATCACAATTCAATTAGTACACAGGTGGTTGGATATAAGACGGGAATATGACTTTACTTCATAAGTAGATGTTTACTTTGAATTACTTTTCAAGCGATTTCAATCCATGGTCTATAAGAAAATATTTGTCTTTGCCACTACTTACCACATTTTATAAAAAAGAGCCTCTCTTCTTCCCCTTTCTCTCGGCGACCACTGAAAACTAGGGCAGCTATGAATACCACTGTCTCTCCCTAGCCTTTGGATGCGGGAGAGCTTCTCCAAAACCCTACAAACAACTCTACAAAAACCAACACAAAACTCTATTATGTTGATAAGTTGAGTCAAACACAATCAATCATTAATCTTTGACAAACTAGTTTAATACCTGTTGAAGTTGTTCATGATATTTCAACATTAAAATTTTTGTTGGATGAACGACAAGCTTTCGCCGAGGAGGAGGGACTTCATCAAGCCATAGTGGTTAAATTATCTATGGGATCACCAGATTTATCAATTTTAAGATCGATTTTACCTAAGTTTCTCGGCATTAAGGGAGATTGCCTTTCCATGTTGCTTTCTCAAAGGGAACTAATTCGTATGGATCAATATGATGATTTTGTGGCCGCATTATCAAGAGGTGTGAATTATTTCATCCACAATGACAAAATTCATCAGATTAGGATTTTTTTTGTGGACTATTCGATTCAACCTTAAGGAGGAGACTTCA
Source organism: Capsicum annuum (assembly GCF_002878395.1). Classification (NCBI taxonomy): domain Eukaryota; kingdom Viridiplantae; phylum Streptophyta; class Magnoliopsida; order Solanales; family Solanaceae; genus Capsicum; species Capsicum annuum. Next base: position 168,965,090 of record NC_061120.1, on the reverse strand, counting down.
CGTGTGGCAGTATGAATTTTATTTTCAAACTTGTCAACGGGTTGGTTTGCTAAGAGGTCTTTGCTATCCATTGCATCAGTAGTTGGAAAACTTATTGTTGTGGATAAGTCCATACAAGTGATATCAAGACCGAGCACGACTAGGGTTAGAGTCATCCTTGATTTAATGGGCAAGAATCCGAATTGTATTAGACTATAAAGTGTGGACAAAGTTACGAGAAAAATTATTGAGGAGTTTCAGGAGGTGGTGTATGATAATTTCCATCATATTGCACTCATTGTAAGCACTAAGGTCATGATGAAAAAAAGTGTCGATTGTTAATTGGAAAAAAGTAGTGCTTAAAAAAGAAGATGATGCGACAATGGAGATTGAGAGAGCTTCAGTTGAGAAATTCCAAGGAGATGCATGTGATTATCTAAATACTAAGAAGAACCAACAAAATGGAGCTAATATGGGGGGTATTCCCGTAGGTTATGTTTTGTCTAAGGTATCCAAAACTTAGCTAAAAACTCACAAGATGAAAAAGAAGCTCTTCAAAATCTACTTAGTGTTATGGATATAAGTGTCGAGACTGAGAGTTTGATGGTTTCTAAGAAGGATATGGAGTTGAACAACGCTCGAGGTGATGTTAGAGGTGAGGGATGGACAATGGTCTCACGCAAATAATTTTTTAGTCCCCAAATTAGCAAAGAATTTAATGTGGCAAAGAAACAATGCTTTGCAACAAAAGATGTTGTGGATCCTAACACCGTTGAGGCTCTTTTAGATAAAAATGAGCACCAATCTGATTCGGGCAGTCCTAAATGTCAAATTGCACATCCAAAATTGACAAATATGCTAATGCAAGAACAAGTTGCAAGCTTGGTTTGTCCCTTACCTGCCTTGAAGCCGTTGACAGCCATATTGGATGCTTCGGTATTTGAGATATTTTCTCCATCTATGGAGCCATTTGGTGAGCAACATGATAAATTTGGATAGAAACTATTGTTAAGGGGAATAAACAAGATGTGGTGTGGTAGTAGCCTCAACTGTGATGCATTTAATCAACAAGTTTGAAGCAAAGAGTGACCAGAAAAGTGGTACAAATATAAAGAGTTAGGCAGACATAGTGGAGGAAGAGAGGTAGGTCTCATCCCCTCCAACGTGTAGCAAGTTGAGTCCAGCAACCCCTATATTTATGCCAAGTTATGCCATGACTCTTCTATCTTTAGACGCGGGACAACTTGTGGCTTAAACAAGTGAACTTTTGAATGTTATGATAATCCTACTAAAGGATTCCAGACCAAGAGGTATGAGCCAGGAGCTTTAGTAGAAGATACAATGCAAGCTTTTGATGGTGATTTAGGCTTTGACAAATTTGATGAAGAAGATGAGGATAAAGTATTAGATGAATGCTTTGCTAAAGTGGCTAAGGATGGAGATCTTTCACCTAGGCAGCAAAGGAAAGGATTCAAGACAAAGAAGACTCATGAAAAAAAATATAGTTGGGATACTAAAGTATCTGAAGAGGTTATTCTAAGACAATTACCAATGAGGGTGGCAAAATAGAAGGAAACAAGGTTCAACTACATCAACAAGATTCAATATATCTAATGAAGAATTTATGAAGTACCAAGATTCTTTGGAATAGTTGAAGGAAGAAGACTAGGTGAAGAATCAAATCTTTATTGGGCTACATCTTCTTGAAGATTTCTAATTTTTAAAGGAACATGAATCTGACTCCACATTCTTGCTTATTTTAATATTTTACTACTTAAGTATTATCATTTGTAATATCATCATACAGTTGGTTATTAACTTTGTGATGATCATAATATATTTAGTTCTTTCTTCTTCTTTTTTTTTTACATGCATGTTAATTAGAAAAGGTTTTTTTATGCCTCAATAGGATTAGTAAGGCAAGGAATAACCCCTCTTGCTTGTACTTTTTCTTTTGAGTTTTGCTTTTAATATATATATATATATATCAGCCCTAGGCATCTCGCCTAGCGGATTTGTTAAAAAATTACAAAGAAAAATAAGCATATTTTATTGTAAGTAAACCAAGACTTATCATGCCTACATCAACTGGCAAATTTAAGAAGAAGAAGAAAAGATATTTTTCATGTTTAATGAAGTAGTTGCTTTACCTAAGCAAGTTAGAGCTTCCGTGGAATTGGATCAACTATCAAGATAGTTTATCTAGATTTAGATTTACGACAAAAAGGAATTTTTTCTGTTCACATAAAAGGAATTACCGAGGGGAATTCTACTGTTCCACTATAATAATATGGTAAAAAATGGAAAGTGACCTGTGCTGCTATCACAAATTAAATTACATTATAGTGTAAACTTTTTTTACACGGTTGGCTTATATTATCTAATCCCTTCATGAATAATATTACTAACTGGAGACTTACGGGGAGATTTACTAGTTTGCACCCTATCATCTCAAAATCTTCACAATTCATTTATCTATTAAGACAGATAGTTAACTCCAAAACTTGGAGCTATTGCCTCCGTCAATCAAACTATTTTCCATGCTACAAAACTAAACTCGTTTATTGTCCCAGGACTTTGGTATGGTGATAAAATGGCAATTTGTGATGTGTGAGTTGGGGCACAATACAGACATGGACCCGACTCCTACGACAGACAAAAGTTATTCAAGTGAAGAAGGGTAAAAAGATGGACCTATTGTTCTTCAAGTTTCAAGTCATATGCCGACGACTCTTAGGACTTTAGTCTAGTGATAAGAAAACAACGCATGATGTGGGAGTTAGGCACACTTGACAACCTCATGGGCTCGAACTCTGACACATACAAAACATGTTTTTTAAGTAAGGAAGGATAACGGGAGGTGTCGTTATCTACTCAGTAGTTCCTGAAAGAAAAATAGGAGCAAAAATAGTGTGTACCTTGATATTTTGCAGCGGAAAGTGTTGAATTTGCTATAAAAAAGAATCTCCCTAAGTCCATTTCATAAATTGAATGCCTTTTTTGAGTGTTTTTTTGATGTCAAGAAATATTCACAGCTTTATTCTTTGTTTTCTGTTTTTCATCACTTTTTCTCTCTCTGAAGAAGAAGAACGAACTTGACATTTATAAGGGGAAGTAAAACTGTTTTCTTTATAACTGTTCCCCCAAAATTTCAAATACGTAGTTTTATCTCTTCTTTTTTCCTTTTTTTTTTTCAGATAATCAAAAATAAAAAAACAGGTCGGGTCAATCCACATAGGAGACCCATAACCCATAATCTAACATCTCCCACTTCGCACATGGTAGACAAAACCCGAAGCAGTACGACATTAACAAGTCACCAATTCATATGACAAATAGTTCGTGTGACCTGTGAGCATCACGAGCTTTACCTATAAGGTTTTACAAGATACATATAGGAATCCAATCACATGTGGAAAGAATTCTACCCGACATCATTCACTACTTCAGTACTTCAGTAGTTACTTATCCGATCCCTCATACTCTTAAAGAGATGAACTCAAGTTCATGATTAACATTATATACACATTTACACTTGACTCCTTAGTGTAATAGCCGGCTTGTGCAGATAAGTTAAAATATTTATTTTAATCGTCTTTTCTTTCTACTCAGATCTATCTGTTTCAAATCAAATGCTTTCCTAGACATGCACAACATTGCCAAATTTCTCATGGCTATTAGTAACATGTTAAAGTAGCAACACCAATCGAAACTTCAAGAATAGTCAAAGGGTATTAATATTAAAAGTTGAAATAACTTTGATTATCTCACAAAATGAAGAAGCAAGGATTTATTCTTTCATTAACTCATTGGTCGCAAAGCACACGTGGTGTGAAACACGTGCTACGATGTTCTCACCTTATATTGGTGTGTGTCTCTCAATCTTTTTAATCATTCAACATCGTACAAATCTAGATCTAGACATCTCTAAATATCTAATCTGAGTTTCTTTCTTTAATAATCTTCAAATACATATTCTTAGAGAAACTCACATCTGGCTTTAAAAAACAAGTCATAATCTGATGGTGGAACTTATCTCTTCATGTTCCTCGATGTAAGAGGCGATTGCTCATGTAAGAGAGTCAATCTCATGACTTATTTGACATACTATATCAATAAAATACATTTTCACGTGCATATTAGATTGAACATAAATTCAAGACTCTTATATTGATAATAATTACAATCGAGTCATTTTACATTACAGAAATATAATCATATTCTACGTAATCCTAGAGCCATAAGATGTTTCTCAAACAAGTCTCTAGATATCGCCTTTGTAAAGAAATTAGCTATCATTTCTCGTGTAGAAATGTATTGTAAATTTATTTCTCCACTTGCTACTATGTCTCTTACAAAGTTATACTTAATGTCAGTATGCTTGATCTTGCTGTGATATTTAGGATCCCTCGTATATGTGATAGTTGCTTGACTGTCACAATATAAAATCATCGAACCCTTAGGATTCTTTTCAATGTTCAAATGCTCAAAGAATCTCTTCAACCAAAAAGCTTCTTGTACTGCAGATGCACAAGCTACAAAATTGTATTCCATAGTTGACAGGGTTGTGCATGTTTATTTCTCACTTTTCTATTAAATTGCACCACCACTTAGTAAGAAGGTATAATCGAAAGTTGATTTTCTATCACACCGATCACTAGCCCAATTAGCATCTGTATAACCTTTTATGGATAAATCAGATCCACTATAGCATAGTGAATAATAAACAGTTCCCTTCAGGTATCGAAAAATTCTCTTTACTGGTTTCCAATGTTCTTTTTCAGGATTGGATTGATACCTGCTAACCAAACCTACGGCATAACAAATGTCACATAAAATTTCCAACTACACTAGAATATGATACTCGAGACATGTTTTTTTTTTTCATTTTTCGAACACATTTCGAGGCTTAAAGTTTCACCTTTTTCTATTGGAGTATCCATGGTTTGCAACTATTCATTCAAAAATATTCCAAATTTTTTATTATGTATGTTTCTTTAGATAGACTCAAAATTTTATTTGAAACGGCCTCTTTGGATTTCCAACACCAATATATAGTCTACTTCATCCATATCTTTCATGTCAAATGATCTTGAAAGTCATGACTTAACAGTTTTCACATACTCTAAATTATTTTTCACTAATAAAATATCATCTACGTAAAGTGAAAGAATCACAAATATTTTATTGGACTTTTTTTACATAGATGCAATGGTCTTCATCGATCATGGTGAAATCAAATGAAATCACTTCCTTATAAAATCTCAGGTACCACTGCCTTGAAGACTGTTTTAAGCCATATATTGATCTATTTAATTTACAAACTTTCTTTTCTTGGTCTTTAACAACAAAGCCTACAGGTTGTTCCATGTAGATTTCCTCGTTTAGTTCTCCATTGAGAAAAGCAATCTTTATGTCTATTTGGTGTAATTCTAAATCTAAACATGTAACTATAGCCAAAAGCAAGCGAATTAAGGTAAATTTCACAACTGGTGAAAAAGTTTCCTCATAATCTTTTCCTGTTTCTTGAGTAAAATCTTTTGCCACCAATCGTGCTTTGTGTCTTTCTATTGATCCATTTGATTTGCATTTAACTTTGAGAATTCCCTTGTTCCCAATATTTTTACGCCTAGAAGAAAGGTCAACTAGATCCCAGACTTTATTGGTTTCATGGACTCTAGTTTTTCTTTTATCGCTTTTATCTATTCATCTTTTTCAGGAATCGAAAAAGCCTCAATCAAAAAATTAAGTCATCAAATTCTGTGGGAGATACCAGGAAAAACTAATCCTCAATCTCATAAGATCGTTTAGGTACACCTTTTCTGGTACTTTTACGTAATTTAAGTTCAGATTCCACAATAGGATTTTGGGATTCACCACTCCAACTTGGACCAAGAATTATTTCTTGATCTATTGAATTATCAAGCATGTCCGACGATATTATTTGACCATCTGAATTCAACATTTCGTAAAAAGGATCATTTTTTTATTTCACCCCTTCTAAAAAAAATATTTTCCAGGAATGTGACATCTCATGATTCAATTTCTGTAGTACTTCCATCTTCGAATTTACCAATGAACAAATTCCCTTTCGAGTGTTTTGAGTATCTTATAAAGATATATTTGTTTCCTTTTGGACTTAATTTTTCAAACTTACAAAAATGATCTTTAATATATGCAGTACAACCCCAAAGTCGTAGATCATTAAAGTTTGGTTTATTATCCGTCCATAGTTCATAAGGAGTAGAAAATACTGATTTAGAATGTACTTTATTCAATATATGGGTTGAGGTTAATAATGCATCTCCCCAGAAAGAGATTGGTAAATTTGTCTGAGCTATCATGGACTTTGTCATATCCAACAATGTTCAATTCATTCTTTCAGCTACACCATTTTGTTGAGGTGTATGGGGAGTAGTTAATTGTCTGATAATGCCTTTTTCAATATACAGTTTTTCAAACTATTTTGACAAATATTCACAACCTCTATCAGTTCTTAATACCTTTATATTTTTGTGTAATTTATTCTCAACTTCATTCATATTCTTTTAAAGCATTCAAGTGCTTCAGATTTAGGAGATATCAAATAGACATAACCAAAAAGTGGGAAATCGTCAATAAATATAATGTAATATAAAGCACCAAACCTTGTCTTTATACTCATTAGACCACAGATATCAGAATCGATTAAATGCAATGGAAATTCAGCTCTTACAGTCTTTCTAAATGGTTTACGTATAATCTTTCCGGCAAGATAATTTTTACAAGTTGGTATTTCAATTTTGAAGAAAGAACCTCAATATCCTTTCTTTGCCAATCTATTCATTCGATCTTGCCCTATGTGACCCAATCTACCATGCCATGTAAGTATATCAATATTATTATTACTAGAATAATATGACATTACACAACGGTCAACATAATAGTTATAAGTTGAAGGATTACAATCTAAAACAATAAAGCGATCATAACAACGTCCAAAATCATAAAAAAAAAATTATCTAGAGTTATTCTTACACTATTGCAACTAAAAAACAAATGAAAACCAACATCTAAAAGAACAGACACAGATACTAAGTTTCGTCGAATTTCTGGAGTTTATAGGACGTCATGCAACATCAAAGATCGACCTTCATGCAAGTCTACTTTAAAAGTGTCAATGCCTTTGACTTTAAGTCTTGCATTATTTCCTACATAAATTCACCTTGATCTAGGTGAAACTCGACGGACTTACATAAATTCTTCTCAATCTCGACTTACATGGTCGATGGCTCCTGAGTCTATAATTCACATAGGATAAGATTCAATTAATAAAACAATGCTAGAAATATTTATAGCACTTAGAGATGCGTTTAGAAATGCTACCTTTTTCTGCTTAGGATATTTACGAGCAAAATGCCCCAGAACTTGGCAATTGTAGCACTTCATCTTGCTCTTATTTTTTTTTCTTGAAAAACCTTTTTTCCTTCTTGAAATTTGTCTTGTTCTTTTTTGCAAAGGGTCCTTCTTCGGTCTCTTTACCCTTTTCGTTCTTTTTTTTCAATTTTTCTTATGCTTGAAGCCTGAAGACTTCTTTTCACTTGATTCTGCCATAAAGGCAGTAGAAGCAGCTCTAGCAGCACCAAGCCAATCATCTTCAAGTTCCACATGATGGTCAACATCAGAGAAAGTTTTGATGCTATCATTGTGGGTTAAGTTGACCTTCAAGTATTTCCAACTGTTGGGAAGAGATCGAATCACTGCCTGAACCTGCTGCTTATCCGAGAGAACATGACTAACACTTTTGAGCTAAGCTATCATATTGGACATCACCTTAAGGTGTTGTTTGTTATGATCATGACACTTCTTGTAAATGTCAAACTTGATAGTTATTGTCTGAGGCGGGTGAAAAAAGTATCCTCATATGTTCCTCACAAGTGTGCCCAGACAACATTAGCAGTAGGAAATTTCTCACACTCATGAATGAGGTCATCAACCACAGAACTCACAATGTTCCACGTGCAATGGAATCAGCCTTTTCTCAAGCCTTATAAGCTTCAAGGTCTCTTCTGTGTTGTGCAGTATTACCCTCTTCTGATAGACATAAGACATAGTTAATACCTTCAAGAGCATTTTGCTGTTCCAGCACATACCATATTTTACGACTCCAAATGTCATAATTTTTACCATTTAGTTTTTCTCCTTTGTTCAAGTCGGCAATTATGCTTTTTGATGTCATTTCTATTATTAAGAGACAATCACGCAAGTATTTTATCAATTATGCATAATTACACATTTAAGCAAATCATTTCACATAAAGGTTTCATGTTTAGTGTAAAATCAAAAGGACACTTAAGAATCCAATCATCATCTGCGAACTAAACACTTCGCCAAAATTAAAAATTAATTTCTTAATGTGTATTAGAATGATAGCTTTCAATTACGTATTTTAAACTCAAATAAATGAATGAAATTCATATAAAAGAATAGAAAAAATTTAATATATATATATATATATATATTACAAGTCAATTTAAATATGAAAGTCATCCCACAAATATTTGAGACAACTTATAGACACACAAAAGGCTCGCAGGTCAAATCTCGAGGTAAACATTAATTAATCTCTCGCCTCAAGGATCACAAAGAGAATTTGCTAAAATATCTAATGCATCCCAATCTGAGGTTTCTACATAATTTTCTAGTTCTACACGTTTTAATTCAATCAAATGAATAAAATTAGCAATTATAATGCCAGGGAACATCTTAAAAGACTTGAACTCTTTTAGTTTCTTTTCTCTTTCCCTTTGTATAGCCCTCTCACTCCGTAACAGATTCTGTGTGACTTGGGGACATCATTTCATATGATCTTTCGACCTCAAAAACATGTCCTTCGATGATGTGCTCTTCCACTTTGTCTCTTTGCTCGACATCCAGAACTCTCTCTCAGAGTGATTCGAGTTTGTCCCCATTCAACCATTTCTGAAATAGAAACCAATAAATAATAAGAATGGTTTAACCACTCAATGTGACATCTTATGTCACAATTTATCGTAGAAGGCAAATCTGTTAAAAGAATTTAAGGGTTTATATTTTATTTTTTTCATTTTCCCAAATTAATAACATTACTATAATAATGTGCTATGTTGAAGAAAACACTAGTACTAGTACTATTCATTTTTAATAAAAAAATCACTATTCTTAATTTATCTAAACAATCATAGTGCTCAACACTTTCTATCTATTCTTTTTCTTTGCTTTAATTTTGACATAACAATACCATTCAAGATCAGAGAAGTAAAAACAAAAAAATTCCAGTTCTTCTTTAAAAAAAAATTACTGATCTTTGAAATCAAATAAAGATCTTCAACCGGATTTGTTAAGCAGTTGTAGCGCATCTTGATTCCAGAATAGAAGGTTGTCAGTTCGATTCTAGTTGGGTCTAAAATTTCAATTTTTATTCGATAGTGATTTCTTTCTAACAGGTAAGTTCTTATTCAATAATTTGAAGAATTATACTTAAACTCGATACCAAAATCATGCAAAACAGAGCAATTTAACCTATCTCAGATGCCATTGAAAGAAAAATAGGAGCAAAAAAAATGTGTACCTTGATATTTTGCAGTGGAAAGTGTTGAATTTGCTACCGAAAAGAATTTCCCTAAATCCACTTTGTTTCTTTAGAAAACAAAAAATTATTTCACAAATTAAATGCCTTTTTTGGATTTTTTTTTAATGTCAAGAAATGTCAGCTTTATTCTTTGTTTTCTGTTTTTCGTCACTTTTTCTCTATCTGGAAAAGAAGAATGAACTTGACATTTATAAGGTAAAGTGAAACAATTTCCTTTGTAATTGTTCCCTCTAAATTTCAAATAAGTAGTTTTATCTTTTTTTTTTTTCAGATAATCAAAAAACAAAAAAACGGGTTAGGTCGAGTCGGTCTACATGGGCGACCCATGACCCGTAATCCAATAGTTCCAAATTGTGTGGGGTTTTTAGCCATGTAAAGGAAAGAGACTGCAAAATAGAGAATTAATGATTGAGCTATTTTTATAAAAGAAAGAAATGATGAAAAGTGAGAAATTGAGAGAAGGTCTCTTCCAGACAACCTCTCTACCTTACAAAAATAGGAGGAGTAAGATCTGCGTACACCCGTCCTCCTAACTTTACTTGTTACCTACTCTCCCCAACTCTACTTGTGAAATTACACTAAGTATGATGGTGGTGGTGTCTGCACTAAAATTGAATATCAAGATTTATGCATGCTTTCACGTTTAGCATTAACTTGTGATAAAACTGAAATGATCAATCTGGAAATCAGTTGTATTTCTAACAATATTAATGAACATTAATTGAACAAGCTATTTATATCTTGTAGAAGAAAAAAAAAGCTTCTAGAGAATTTGATCTTAGCTCTTATTCTCCAATTACACAACTAATGTCCTTATTATAGGACAAGTAACTGACTTTTAACAACTTAAGAGTAAAAGACTAAAAGCCCCTTTATGTAGTTAATCACCACACTACCCCTTTATATCTAACACATGTACTTTAATATAGCTGGTGGGTACAATGTAGTTTTGATGATTGATAAACTGACAAAGTGATATGAAATAATTCTGATAAACTCAAGAAAATAAACAAGTGCTAATTTGAAGAAGTTGAATTTGATTCAAACACTTGATGATAAGGGAAAGCAAGTTGAGTTGAAAAAGGAGTCCTATGGAAAGAAGGAGTTTCACTTCTGAGCATATCTTGAAGAGTCCTATGTGTAGAAGAAGAAAGATTCTATAGATTGAAGAAGTCTACGTAAGATAAGTAACATACAAATTAAAGGACTCTTTGTTAGATCAATGAAGTTTCTGATGACCAACACATGAATGGACCATGTTACTTGAGCTGGTCCAATCATAGGAAAACAGGTTCCAGGTTTCACTGATAGATGCAGACAAAGATTGCTTAAAGTCAGAACTGAATGAGCAAGCCTAATTCTGATATACTTAAGTTACTGATCACATGAGAAATTGAAGAAGTTGTGGTTTAGTAAAATACTTGAAGATATGCTAATTTAAAGAGTAGAAGTTTGACTCCAACACTAAGGAGACAAAAGTTGGAATTGAAGAAGGAGTCTCACTTGAAGTAGAACTCTATGTAATGAGAGTTTTGATTAAAGGAGGAGTTTGAAATAAAGAATAACTCTTTGGAGAGCTGTATTTAAATAAAAGATGTATTATTTAGAGTAACTCACACACTTACAAAGCAGAAAAGCTAAATCGATAGATTGACTTCACGAAATGTTACTCAATCACTGAAGAAACACATTGAAGAACCTGATCCTAAGTATAGAATCCAACTAAGAGTTTTAGCATTGATTTTTAGAGTTGTTCATTGTGTTTGAACTATTGATGTAATATTAATTTCAGTGTGTTATAAACTGAACTAGGAGCTAGTCTTCGAGTTGGAAAAAATTCAGAGACTTTGGGAACGCATATCTTAGGAGGTGTGTGTGTAGTCAGGAATTAGAGTTTATAATTTCTAGTTGTTGAGTTAAAGGAATTAGAGTTTATAATTCCTATTTGTTGGTTACAAGAGTTTTGTAATCAGTCGTTGTTGATGCTCAGAGTTATTTAGTGAAGTTGGGGTTAAATTCTATAGAGGTGTAGGTCATGTTTTTTTATACCTTTTGAGCCGGGTGTTTTCCACGTAAAAATCATTGTGTTCTTTACTTTCTATTTTACTGCTTTCTTGTAACACGTCAGGCAACCCATTCCATCGATAGACAATAGTTAGGCAAAAATAAGATAATCAGTAGGACACGAATTCTTAATAAGTGGTATCAGAGCGGGTTATCTTGTGAAGGCTAACACCTTAAGATAAGATCAAAGATGAATTCTGTACCACTTACTGGCTACTGCGAAAGACAAGACATCAATAGGCCTCTATTGTTCAATGGGCAGTACTACTCAGGATGGAAAGAAAGGATGAAAGATTTTCTTCTGGTTGTTGACTACGAACTCTGGAATAGAATTATTGATGGACCTCAATACCCCATGAAGAAGGATACTGAAAACACGGATGTATTAAAAGAAAAGAGTGAGTATGATAAGGCCGACTTTAAGATACTTGGAAAGAATGCAAAAGCTAAGTATATTCTTATTTGCGGACTTAGACCAGATGAATATAATAGGATCTCAGGATGCACCACTACAAAACAAATTTGGGAGACTCTTGTGAATGCATATGAGAAGAACATGGATACCTTAGAGAAAAATAAAGGAACTAAGGATAAGTCAATAGAACTAAAAGAGTCTGACAGCGTAGAATCAGATCTGGATAATAGAAAGCTTACTAAGACTTTCAAAAGGTATTTTAAGAAAGGAAAGCGCTAGAACAAGAGAGGAACGAGTAGTAGGTGCTATTCTAACTATAATTATCAAGCTGGTTATTTCAAATATAAAGATACAGATCATATGATTTGGGATTGTCCATTGTGGGAAATTGAGCGAAAAAATATAAGAGCTGAAAAAGAGTTGAAGCTAAAAGAGAAATCTTACTCCAAAAGAAAGGAATCATTTGCTACGATGGCTGCATGGGGATCAAGCTCAGAAGAATCTAATGATGATGGAGTTGATGAAAGTTCACTTATGGCTATAGGTGACTCAGAAAAGGAAGAAAATAAAATAAAATCTGAGGTAAGTCTACTTGATCTTAAAGATAAATTGCATCTTTGTTCTAAGAAAAGACTAATTCCCTTGATAAAAGCATTGATTGATGATTTTCATGAGCTCACATCTAAAAGGGATCAGTTATTCAATGCTTTTGCAAGTCTAAAATTTGATTACATTTATCTTGAGACTTGCAAGAATGTCACTGATACTGAAAACTGCACCCTAAAGGAACTGGTCAGTCAACTTGGTTCATCAAACCTAGATCTAAAATCAGAAATCTTAAAGTTGTCAATTACTAAAAAAGAAAAAAGAGCCATGAGTGAAAATCATAAAAGAATTGAGTCTGATCTTAAACAAAGAAAAGATGAATTATTTTATTAAAGAGAAAAGGTTAGAAAGCTAACTCAAGAAAACTCTAGGATAAAACTTGATCTTGAAAGAGATAACCTATGGACCAAGTCATCTAGAATTATTAATCATCTAAGTAGTAGGACTCAAAATGAGAGGGTTGGCATAGGTTTTCATAAAGAAACTATTTCCTATAAAGATTTATGTTATATTTGTGGTAAACTAGGACACCCAACCACTGAATGTCCTGTTGCTGCTAAAAGCAGATCCAGCAGTCTAAATCTGAAAAATAAACTATCTCAGACCAAGAAAAGGATAACTAAACCTGGTCAGATAAACAGGTCACGTAACCTGTTGTCTGCATGGGCTAAAAGAAATTTGATTCATTGATTTACTCATAAGAAAGGACCCAAGCTTGTCTGGGTGCCTAAAGTTAACCTCTAATTTGTTTTGCAGGTGAGAGTGAAAGGAGTCAAGTAAAATTTGTACATGAATAAAGCTTGCTCAAGGCATAAGAATAGAAAAATATAAAGTTTCTTTCACTCATTACATTTAAAGGGGGAATGGATCATTTGAAAGATGACCAGATTTCTAGTGCTCGTGTAAGAGGGAAGCAAGGGAGATCTAAAGAAAAAAATAATGATCTAGTGCTTGAACCTGGTTCGTATGAATCTTTGTGGACTAATGTAAAAAGAAAAAAAGTTAAGAGGATGACAGTGAAACTGTTGAGCATACACAAAAACATGTTATACCACCTGTTCTATGAGTGAGGGCATATCGACAGGGGGAACAACGAAAAAATGATTTGGGACTATGGTAGTCAAAGGAAAGCAATTTCACTCTTGTGACCTATAAAGATGTTGATTATATGGATTACTTAATTAACTGAAAATACACCACTGACACTAAGTAGAGAGCATTTTAAAAGGAATAGGTTAGACTTGGGGATGTTAAAATTGCATGAACTCCCCTTAATGATTGACTAGAATAACCATTTTTCTTCTTAATCTTATTAGCTAAAATGTTATTCGATTCAGTCTTGCACATTTAGTTGTGTGTCCTAATTTCAGATTTTTGACTCTTCTAACCTAATTTTGTAATAGATTATGCATAAAAATAGGTACAAGCAAACAATTATGACCACAAAGTTTTTCTTATCAGGTATGTTCTACACTGACATAAGAATAGACTGTCTAAGTTGAAACAGTTGAGCACACCTGTTCAATTCCTCATATTTCATCCTCTCCTTGTCCTATAATGTTGACGAATTGGTTGACCAAACTTTTTTTGATTCTCTCCAAATGGTTGTGCACAAATGTGTTAATTCTACACCAAAAATTCCTTCTTCTCTATCAACCAAAATATCATTTTTTGTACCATGAATATGACAAACTTAATCATCAATCACATGCAGCATATGTTTCTGAATAATGAAAGGGGACATGATTTTCCTTTTAGTTCATAATTAGTTATTTTTTAGGACTTCTTGGTCCTAAATTAGGTTTGACTTATAAAAAATAGATGTTCTTGAATAGATGAATCATGTTGCTCTACCTGTTTCAATAAGGAGGGCTAACACTTATTTGAAAAAAAAAATCTGAACTAGAAGCTGCACAAGACAGTCATGAAGTGGAATAAGAGTTCCTTAAGGCTAGGATCATGACTTTGAAGCTTGACCTTGATTGATAGAGGGATGAAAATTTTGAAGTCATTAGTCAATTGACACAGTTGATATCACTTGTTCTACCTTCCTCATCCACTCCTCACTATTTGTATCCTTAGCCATATCCCACTTTTATACCATATTTTTTTAATGCTCAATTGTTTTTCTTTGTTCTGTACTAGCTTAGGTTTAATGTGGAACATGCTCTGTCAGTTAAATGGAATGGTTATCTTTGCTAAATTGACTCATATTTTTGCTCTCTTTAATACATTACTAGGTTGGCTAAAGTCTTTGTATGATTGTTTTGGTGATAGCCCCAGTGGCCATGAATAGCATAACAAATCACTTTGGCTAGTATATTATTGCATTGAAATGGTTTTTCGATGATGCCAAAAGGGGGAAGATAAGAGGGTTGTGTAATGTTTATAACCCATTGACTAACTTGTTTCATTCTAGTGTTTTATACTTTAGTGCTTACAGGTGAAGATATTTGAATACATAGAAAACAAGAGGTTTTTCATCATAAAAAAGGGGAAATTTGTTGGGTACGATGTAGTTTTGATGATTGACAAACTGACAAAGTGATATGAAATAATTCTGATAAACTCAAGTAACTAAATATGTGCTAATTTGAAGAAGTTGAATTTGATTCGAATACTTGATGATAAGGGAAAGCAAGTTGAGTTGAAAAAGGAGTCCTATGGAAAGAAGGAATTTCACTTCTGAGCATATCTTGAAGAGTCCTATGTGTAGAAGGAGAAAGAATCTGCAGATTGAAGAAGTCTACGCAAGATAGGAAACATACAAATTAAAGGACTCTTTGTTAGATCAATGAAATTTCTGATGACTGACACATGAATGGGCCATGTTACTTGAGCTGGTCCAATCATAGGAAAACAGGTTTTTGGTTTCACTGATAGATGCAGACAAAGATTGCTTAAAGTCAGAACTGAATGAGCAAGCCTAATTCTGATATACTTAAGTTAATGATCACGTGAGAAATTGAAGAAGTTGTGGTTGAGTAAAATACTTGAAGATATGCTGATTTAAAGAGTTGAAGTTTGACTACAACACTAAGGAGACAAAAGTTGGAATTGAAGAAGGAGTCTCACTTGAAGTAGAACTCTATGTAATGAGAGTTATGATTATAGGAGGAGTTTGAAATAAAGAATAACTCATTGGAGAGTTGTGTTTAAATAGAAGATGTATTATTCAGAGTAACTCACGCACTTACAAAGCAGAAAAGCACAATCGACAGATTAACTTCACGGAGTGCTACTCAATCACTGAAGAAACACATTGAAGAACCTGGTCCTAAGTATAGAATCCAGCTAAGAGTGTTAGCATTGATTTTTTGAGTTGTTCATTGTGTTTGAACTATTGATGTAATATTAGTTTCAGTGTGTTATAAACTGAGCTAGGAGCCAGTCTTCGAGTTGGGGAAAGCTCAGAGGCTTTGGGAATGCATACCTTGGGAGGTGTGTGTGTAGTTAGGAATTAGAGTTTATAATTCCTAGTCGTTGAGTTAAAGGAATTAGAGTTTATAATTCCTATTTGTTGGTTACAATGGTTTTGTAATCAGTCGTTGTTGAGGTTTAGAGTTATTTAGTGAAGTTATGGTTAAATCCTGTAGAGGTGCAGGTCGTATTTTTTACACCTTTGAGCCCGGTGTTTTCCACCTAAAAATCGTTGTGTTCTTTACTTTCTGTTTTACTGCTTTCTGGGAACACATCAGGCAACCCGTTCCATCGATAGACAACAGTTAGGCGAAAATAAGATAATCAATAGGGCACGAATTCTTAACAATAGCTAATAAGCTGCATACCTTTATCCTACTAACGTTCCGCAAACTTCGGTCAAAATGGTCTTGGTCTCAGTCAACTTATTATACTTTTGGTTGGTTTCTTCCTTGAGATGCATCTTATTAAACTTTTAAGGTTGTGATAAAATGAAACCTTTATCGTTTCTCTTTCGTGCAATGTGTGTTCAATTCAATTAGGAATTTGGAAATTGGAATGTGGAAGGAATTAGACAGGTTAAAAGGAAAAGAGAGAAACGGGACAGAGATGATGAATATAAGACTAAGCAGTGAATGTCAAGATTTAATTCCCTTCTACTTTTAGTAATAAGTTGTTGCACCTCTTTCTTATTCAGCTAAAAACTAATGTCTCTCATAAAATTCTGGTATGTTTCTCTTTAGCATTTTAGTGCCATGAACTATCTGAAGATTTTGTTGTCCCTACTTGCTTTTCACCATAGATTTATTCAAAGCAAATCTTAGTACAAAATAAGTCTCTGTCTCAACATCGCTCTCATACTTCACTATATTTACACCACAGTAAATTTTTTACGTCTAAACCTCGAATGAAAACTAAGTTTTAACTTGCAAACCTCAGTTTCTGCCCTTCTCCTCATTTCCAGGGTTGCTCTTTATGTCACAAACAATAGTAGTCTCCTTTCCTCCTGTTAGAACAGCATCGACATCTCCCACTTTAACTTTATTCATTTTGCTTTTGCACGGTTCACACTCAGCAACTTGGCTACTGGATCGAAATCGCCAATAATCAATGGATTATTGTATCTTTTGGTGTTTTATCTCAACAATACTTTCATTGGTGCTCAACTGCTTCTCATCATCACCCATTTTCATCTCTTTTTCTGCTTTCAATGATGAGTCTGGCATTAGGTCAAGCACGCATTTCCCCTCTTGGCACTGTTTAGAAAAGGATCCACTTAATGGAGAAGTCCCTAATGAATCTTTCT
Source organism: Capsicum annuum (assembly GCF_002878395.1). Classification (NCBI taxonomy): domain Eukaryota; kingdom Viridiplantae; phylum Streptophyta; class Magnoliopsida; order Solanales; family Solanaceae; genus Capsicum; species Capsicum annuum. The sequence continues at coordinate 168,947,690 of NC_061120.1, read as the reverse complement.
TAGGATTCTCACTGGTTGTTGTCTCTAAAAGATGATAAAAGTATTAAGTACGATATACATAAGGTGTGATAAATTAGTTTAATTGAATTAACAAGTTATAGAGTATTCAAAACACAAAGGAAAAACTAGATCTTTTGGAAATAAGATAACCAGAATATGGGATTAAGATGTGATCTTAAAATAAATAGACTGTGAATCATATTTCAATGATCTTGCAGTTTACACTTAGTGTCTTTCCTTTACATGTTGTATATGTGGTGTATATAGCTTTAATAATGTAAGACAAGTACAATGAACATTATAGTTTGAAATTTCACGATACATAGAGCCTTGTTCATCAACATTATCGTTATTCACTTTTTCATTCTCTTGAGCCTCTACAATGAAAGACAAAGGGACGATGTTCAAAGCGCTGCAGAATTTTCCACCATACAAACAAAAGGAATATTCGAACTGCAGCAAAACCCAACTCCAGAACAATGTTTAAAAAATGACAGATAGAATTTCAAACATTATGAAGCCAAACCTCTCATTAACGCAGACAGAACGCCTGATAGAATTCGAGAGGAACTCCAATGAATATCAAGATGAAAAAACATTTTAATGAAATATATCAGAACAGTGCTAAAAAGAAACGATCATTTTAAAGTTGAACCTATGACGAACAAAGACAGAAGGCTTATTAGAACATACAGAAAGAACTGAAGCTGTAACTTTAATTTGCAGATCACTATGTTCTGTTTTCACGTTATCGTTCTTCTCATCAATATTTGTCTGAAATGATACAGTATTAGACCTACTGATTTACTTATTTTAGCTTGTCAGTTTCTTATTAATGAAACGGGTTGCCTAACGTGTTTCAACCAGGCTAAAACAACAAGTAAATGAGACAGTTTTTCATGTGAAAAGCAGCCGGCTCAAAAAGGTGTAAAAAATCACGACTTGTACCTCTACAAGATTTTATCCCAAACTTCACTAATCAACCTTGAGCCTCGACAACTGCAAATTACAAGACTTCTGTAATCTAGGAATTATTATGAGATAAAGTTTTTCACGTGAAAAACACCCGGCTCAAAAAGGTGTAAAAAATCACGACTTGTACCTCTACACGATTTTACCCCAAACTTCACTAGCCTCTACAACTGCAAATTTCAAGACTTTTATAATCTAGGAATTATAAACTCTAATCCCCACTTCTACAAACCACCCAAGATATGTGTTCCAAGTCTTCGAGTTTCCCAACTTGAAGACAATGATCTTTAACTCAGTTTCTTAACTTAGTTTATATTTCACTGAGACTAGAATTATATAAACATTACTACTCAAGAACTAACCTAATACACAGAAAATAAGACACCATATCTTCTAAGTAATAGCAACAAGCTCAACTCCATGTTTCTTCAAGCTTTGACACTGCCAAGTCAATTTGTCAATAGCCTTTTTCTCTGTAAGTGTGTGAGTGACCGTGTAAGTTACTCCCTCCATGTAAACACCACTCTTTAAAGATTCCTTTATCAGATATGACTTCAATCTCCAATGTAACTCTTGACTCTTTAGAGTTTGTTATGAATTAGAAGTCCAACTTGAAGTTCATCTCCTTTTGAGGTAGAACTCCTTCTTCAACTTAATCTCTCTTATCTTCAAGTATTGGAATCAAACTCAATCTCATTATTTTCACCCGTGATGATTATGGTAGAAATTATCTACTTTACCACCGTATCCACTTCTTTAATTCAATAATCTTGTCTTCGTAAACCAGTGAACTTGCATTCTTGATCTTGTTACATCAGTGAAACAACTTTATCCACATGTTTCATTCATTTTGTCATTCATCAAAACTTTAATGCTCCAACTAATTCCCCACTTTTGATGATGAAAACCTCTCGAGTTATGCATTAACCTGCAGACGCTTAAAAAGAATTTTCCTGGATGAAGGAGGTTAGTCTATAGGTTATAAGCATTGCACAACCATATGTTCTTCTCCTGTTTGGCATTATTGAAAATCTTAACATACATATCAGAGTAAAACTATTTTGTCAACCCATTCATGTCCACTGGGCTATCAACAAGACAATCAATACATAACAACAGTATTAAAGATCTATCAATTGAGAAAGACAAGAAAATAATTTAGCAAACTAAAAGCTCCATTATATTCAGTACCAGATATAAGCATCACAAGCTAAGCAACAACAGAAAAAAATGAAACACTACCGAGCAATGATGAAGGGGACAAAAACAAGAGATCCTAAGGAGCTAAGGAAATGATGCAATCAGGCAGAGAAAGTAGGTGGAATCAGCTGTGTCAAACAATAAATGGTAGCAGCATTAGCAGCCCTCTCCTGAGCCAGCTCATTGTCAAATTCTGTAATTCTAGCCCTAAGTGTGGTAGTTTGCTGGGAATGAGCAACTATAATATCCTCTATTTCTTCAGTTTTCTCCTCCAAGGCATTTTGTGGCCTTGAAGAGTAGTGCTGACACGTCTCATGGACTCAGAAAGAAAGGAGTGACAAACCTTGCCAATTACATATTTTTTGTCTGATATTCCCATACAGGAATGGGAACTTCAAGGTCTTTAAATATTTGTCCAAGCCAGAAGCCATATGACAAGGAATTACCATTTTCATCTTGACGAAACACACGATTTATGTGTTACAAAACTCGACTGGGAAGGTCAATTTTGACCTCAGAATCCAGTAGCTACATTAGTGTCATATCTAAATAATTGGCTTCAGTTTTCCTTTCCTTTTTCTAGAGAATGATTTTGTGTACTACATCAAAGTGGAGTTGATGTAGGGGCGGTATCTCCCTTTTTTCAACTCGATGATGGTGAGTAAGGGTGGGTACACCCGAAAGTTTCCCAGTGACCTCTAGGGCTGAGGGTAAATTATGAAGGGAAAGCCACTTATAATTCACATAGCAAGACCACCCTTCAGAAGGAACATCTATAATACGTGCCACATCGGCACGAGTCAGCTTAATCGGGTCCCCAAGAATAGTGGAGGTAAACATAGTACCATCAAACTTACCATTAATATAAAATTTAGTAACCTTTTTCTTAGTTAATTTTCTTTGAATGGTGCCTTGAGGAAAGAGGTATGACCATCCTTGAAGAGCTATCTTGGTAAGAAGGATAGGCATGTTAGGACCCCGATTTCCAGTAATAACTCTACCTCGCATTACTTTTTGTTTTTGAAAATTGATTATGTGGTCAAGAGATAGATAGGTAGGTTCATAAGTAGCCATAGAGTGAGATAAATATAGAGGAATAGATGGAGTAGGTAGAGTGACCGATTTCTTGGAAGAGCGTGAAGAGGATTTGGAATTTTTTGAAAGCTGTGGTGCAGATTTTGGAGTTGTCTTTTGAGGTGGTTTAAGGAAAGATAGAGATTTGGCAGAACGAAAGAAGGGGGTTTGGGGATAATGTTCTTCACCTTTTTCCCACAACGAACATAACTAAGAAGTAAGTCGTCATCAGTAGAGAGAGTGGCTTCCTAAGAAGGATACCTAGAAGGCATAGGGCGTTTTTTTTTTGCTCGCCCTTAGAGCTTTCTCAAAGAACCTCATCATCTGGCACAGGAATGGGTGCACCTGAAATTTTTTTGATCCTAGATCAGGATCTTTTAGTAACTTAGTGAGGAGGAGAATGGGATTTAGGAGAGATATTTGGATAAGAATGATATCTTAAGGCAATTCCGCAGAAGGATGGCGAAAGGGGTCAATCATCACTTTCAATTCATTCCAAGCTGCAGAATGAGATATTTTGATGGTAGAAATAGGTGGAATTTGGGGTATGGGTTGAGTGAATGGAATAATTTCCATCGAAGGAGATGGGGAGAACTCAATTTTTCTTTAGCTTAAGAAGTGGAGTGAAGAGAGGATAGAGAAAAATCCATAAAAAATTTGAGAATTCCAAGTAAGAGGTAAGCTTTGAGGAAAGTTGATGTGAGAATAGGGATTAAATAGAACAAGAATTTGGATGAATAAAGGTGAAGAGGAAGACCTTCACTAGGCTAGAGTTAGTGTATTGCAAATAGGAACTGATTTGATAGGCGGTGGAAGCTTTTTGAAGTGTGTCAGGACTTTTTAAATTTGGCGGATAAAGAAGATGAAGTAGAGAGATTAATATAGGGACTAGATATTCTCAAGTGTTCCATTTTAGGCAGTGTTGTACATTAGACAAGTGAATCGATACCTTAGATAATTGGTAGCATGGACTTTTAGTTCACTTCATTAGTATTTTGAAATACATAGAGATGATCTACAATTATAAAGATTGTTAGATACTGGACTTGAGACACACAACTAAATGTGCAAGACTGAATAGATTAACAATTTATCTCTCAATATTAATGTAAAACAATTATTCTAACCAATCATAGAGGGTGATTTATATAATTTTAATCATCCGCAAGTCTAACCTATTCTTTTTAAAGTTTTCCCTACTTAATGCCTTGGTAAAAATCTCTATAATTTGATCTTTAATAGAACAAAACATTAAAGAAATAAGACTTTTTTCTGCATTGTCCCTAAGGAAATGATATCTTATATCAATGTGTTTAGTTTTTTTGAGTTGCACTAGATTTTTGGCAATATTTATTGCACTAGTGTTATCACAATAGATTGGAACACATCTAATATCCATACCAAAATCCTGCAGTTGTTGTTTAATCCATAACAATTGAGCATAACAAGATCCAACAGCAACATATAAGCCTCACTAGTGGACAAAGCTACAGAGTTTTGCTTCTTAGTGGACTAGGAGATCAAACATGGTCCAAGAAAGTGTGCCATACATATGGTACTTTTTCGGTCCACCAAATAGCCTGCATAATCAGCATTAACATATCCTACTAACTTGAAATTACTACCTTTAGGATACCATTGACCAAGATCAGGGGTTCCTTTAAGATATCTAAAGATCCCTTTCACAGATTTTAGATGGGATTTCTTTTGATTAGCCTAGAATGTTGCACATGGACCCACACTAAATACAATGTTAGTTCTACTTGCTGTGAGATATAGAAGTGACCCAATTATTCCTCTATACAACTTTTGTTCCACAGATGAACCTGTTTCATCTATATCCAGTTTTATGGCAGTGGCAATAGGGGTGCTAATTTTCTTTGCTTTCTCCATGGAAACCTTTTCAGAAGCTTCTTCACATACTTTTGTAGATGAATCATTTTTCCAGCAGCTCTTGTATGTCCATGCTCCAAAAGGGATTTTGACAATCTTTTATACCGATCCCTTGGAGCTTGTTTCAGTCCATACAAAACCTTGTCAATCTTGTACACATAGTCAGAAAATTCCTCACTTTTAAATCCAGGACGTTGTTTCACATATACTTCTTCCTTGAGATAGCCATTTAAGAATACACTTCTTATACCCATTTGGTAAAGAGTAAATTCCTTGAAGGTATCAGAGGCCACAAGAAGTCTAATGACTGCAAGAATCCTTTTTGCCTCGGTCCAGCTCTTGCCGTATGGATTTGGCCTCTCCCCTCTAACATATTTTATCATTTCTTCTTCATCCAAGACCAACGTAGGAACTAGTAAATCAAGTCCCATGCCAACGGATAACGCCTCCCCATTGATTTTATCATACCTATCCTTGAGCTTCTTGCAGAAGTTGAGGTCCATTATCCTATCGACAACATCATAAGCTTTCTGGTACGTTAATTACCTTTTCCTCATGAGGCATAGAATTATGTCAACATGCTATGATATAAGAAGTCAAATTTTAAATAGGTTAGTAATTGTAAAGATGCAACAGATGGTCCATCTGTTGGATAGGATTCTCTGAATCAATAATCCAACGTAACTTATGCAACAGATGGATAATAAGTTACAGCAGAACCACTACCAGTTTCACCAATATACCCAATCGTTGCAACAGATGTGAAAGCTATTGTGTAGCTTCTTCTTCATGGGGTAGATTAGAAGGTCTAGGTTAGGAAAAGTAAACTTGCCTTGTCCTCATACGGCATACGCATATCAGTCATAGTCTAGAATTCTTGGGGGAAAAGGGAGGCCTGGGGTAATCTGGTGTTCCTGGCTTGGCATTCTTGGCCTATCACAGATCCCTCTTCTCTTTGGCACCAAGTTCTGCGTATATATCCACCTTCTTGACTGGCCCCTGAACTTCAACTTTTGGAGAGGGAGGAATTGCAATTTCTTTTGATTTCTGACTAGAGAGTACGCCTCTAATTGCTCTTTTTATTCTCCTAACCAACACTGTAGGAGTGTGTGGCTCCCTTACCTTCTTGGATGGTATAACACACCTCTTGGATTTGAATTCCTTGATAGCTTTAGAGATAGCCTCTACTTTTTCAAAGAGTTTATCCTGTCTGTCCTTGCACTCTTTGCATTCGCAATGAGAACACGAGGGTGAAGAGGGGTGAGAGGGACCTGTGTAAGGGCAAAACGGGGTGTTTTAAAACATATTTATTCTTTTTTAAGCATCAACATGTTCATCATCATGAGTGGTAGCAGCATCAGCATGCCTTCCACCAACACCAACAAATCCACCAGAAGAAGCACCCGGATCTACCTTAGTAAATGGTTGGTCATGAAGAGCCTCAACATTAGGCTGACCTTGTCTAACTGCTCTTCTTATGGCTGTTGCTCCAGCCAATTCCTTTTTTATTAACTCCACCGTTGGGTCTGCTATAGTATCAACATGACCTAGAGTAATATAAGAAGTCATCACCGACTCCTCCCCAGTAGGCACGATCTATAGATGCATAACCTATAAAAAAGATAGATGCATTTAAATTATATAATATAATAATTTTCACAGTTGGGCTACATTTTAAAAAAAAGACGCATCTATTGTATAGTTGCAGTATATGGTTAAAATCTATTTGAGTCTGGTTCAAAGAAACAGAGCAACACATGGATAATCTGATGCAAAATATCAATCATCTGTTGCAAAAGTTGCACAAGACGGGTAATCTTTTATGCAATAGATGATCTGTATATCACAACAGATGAATAATATGTTATCAGATTACACATCTATTGCATAATTTACAGCAGATGGTTAATCTGTTAGGAGTCAAGTTCAGAGAACCAAAGCAACAGATGGGTAATCTGATGCAAGATATACCCTGTCGCAACAGATGTCCCATCTGGTGCATCAGATATAACATCTGTTGCACCAGATATAACATCTGTTCAATATCTTTCTTTGAGTAAAATTACTTTACTTAAAGAATACGTACTGCATCATCCGGAGGGTTAAAGAGATCAGCCTCCTTAATATTGGTGTTGCTCTTTGCAGTCAACCACTTAGACATCCTTGGATGAAAAACCTCATTCGGATAATCCATTAACTACTTTCGGAGGGGGGGAATGACTTCAAATGCCCAAGCCTAAAATATGTAAATAGGAAGCAAGCAAAAAAAAAAGTCATAATAAATATATTCAATATAAATTAATTGATGAGTAAAATTAGCGATTAATTTTATCATGAAAGCCCAAGGAAAGTCGCATAATGTGGTCGTCCCTGAGGATAGCTTTGTCAATAAATATTGGATAGTTAAGTAGAAGTTGTCATATCCCCAGGGATAATTGTTAAATTTATCAAAATCCTCAACACGTGCTAGCAAATCATCTTCTATGACCTTGTTGACATCTCTTGCCAATATAACCGAATGGGCAAACCAAACTAAGCACAATTTCTCCCTGTACTGCTTTGGTATGGTTTTATCCTCGAGATCTGTTAACAAATTCGATGCTTTGTAGCCACGTCGAGCAATGTCAAACAACCCATCTATTTTTTCCTTGTATTTTCTTTCCTTGAATCTTTTGCGGGGTGGTAGTCCTTCTGGATGATGGCATCTCAAGCACGTCACTATGGCAAACACTTGCAAGCCAAAACAAACAAGCACGCCATAGTAGTTGATCCAAATTTATCCATCTTCTTTTTGCCCCCCTCCTCCGGATCTTTATTATCCCCCACGTACTTGATCCTGCACTTGAGAAGACCATATACCATCATCATAGGGAAACAGATACAGGAAGAGGGGTCCTCAGGCAGCTCAAGAAAGTATCCAAAGCAGCTCTTCTTACAAAATTCGCCTATGTTTTCGTTATTCATAATTTTCATAAAATGTTCAAAAATTTTCCCCATCTGATATTTAAGTACAATTTGACCAGTTAGTTATTTTGCTTCTGGGTCATTTATCGACATCGTAACTTGAAACTTGTCAATACTAAGGGGTCGTTTGGTTTGAAAATGGTTATCCCGGGATAAAATAAAAGAACACATTTTCCTTTGTTTGGTTGGAGGGATTACTCCAATCCGGGATAACTTATCCCACTATTTTTCCCTTAGTCTCGGGATAAATTATCCCATATACATGGTGGGATAAGTTATCCCGGTATTAGTTATCCCGGGATAACCATTTTCAAACCAAAAAACACCTAAAAGTTTTAATAGGATCATGCTGGGATGTCGATATTAATTCACTATCCATTGGTGATCCATTATCATCATGTTGATGATCATCCTCTTTCTCTTTCTCACTCTCCAATTCTTCCTCTTTCTTACTTTTATTTTCTTCATCACCATCTACAGACCCTTGTCCACCTCCCTCAATGTTGTTTTCATATCTTTCCTCAACTTCACTTTTCCCTGACTCAGATTGTTCAGGAAGCTCCTCCGAATCCCTTTGTACTGTAACCTTTTTTTTTGAGTGGTCAGACGTTGATCCACTTTCACTTTCTTTTCTTTGGGAGACATGTTTTACCTACAAACAAAGAAAAACGAAAATTACATTACAATTGATGTATGCATAAATTTTAAAAAATATATTACAAACACCATAAATATTAATACACCAACAACCACCACCACAAACACCACCAACCAATGCCAACAAACAAACATCACGAATACCGACAGCCACCACAAATACCACCAACCAATCCCAGCACCATTGCCACCACGACGACCACAAACATCACCACCACCACTACTACCACCGCCAACACTACAAACACCATCCAACAATACCACAATAGTCAACAGAACACTGCGATGGAAACTAGGAATTTCTCGAGTTCTTCCTACGATTTTACCAGCAAAACTTAAAATTGTAAACCCATTCTCAAAGATAATACAACTAAAAGTTTTATTTTTCATTGTAAACCAATTCTCAAAGATAATACAACTAAAAATTTTATTTTTCATCATCAATTTAAAAACCCTTATTTTTTTTAGAAAAAAATAATAAATATAGAGCTCTTCTCGAACTCTGTTGCCTATGAAGACAAAAGAAAATGACTGATACAAGCAAGAATAAAGTCAAAAATAACACCTATATGGTCGAAAATGAGAAGAAAAACGATCTGTTGTGGAGGGTTGAGAAAATTTATTGAGTAGTTATTGTTTGTACAGTATTGTTGAGTGAGAATGAGAGAGAAAGAGCGAGACCTCGAGATTTGAAATGAATAAACATTTTGTATGGGTTGATTTATATTTTGGAAAAGAATGACAAGTTTTGAAAATGTTAATTTGGTCCGAATTGATCTTAATTATTTTTAAAATCATAAAATATATGCGTAATTTTTAACCCTCTCATCATGCAATTGCCAAAAGGGTAATTCAATTAAAATTGTATAAAGATAATTAAAGTTGTAGTTGACCGAGTACTCTAGTTGACCCTATAAAAACTTACCCCTGGTCCTAGATTAATTAATTTAGGTACTATTAGTCTAACATATGAACTCAATTGAAATTGTAAAAAATAAATGTTCAACATGTTGCATCAGATTTCTCATCTGTTGTAAATTATCAATTATATTAGGTAACAACAGATTACGAATTTGTTGTAAATTATCAAACAGATTAAGTCATCAGTTACGACAGATTACCCATATATTGTAAATTATCAAATGGATTGTCTTATGTCGCAACAGATTAGCAATATGTTGTAAATTATTAAATAGGCACTGCCATCGATTGTGGGGACCCTATGAGAACTCACCTCTAGTCATAGATTAATCAATAGTTGACCCTATGAGAACTCACCCCTAGTCCCAGATTATTCAATTAAGGTATTAGTATCCTAGTCCTAGATTAATCAATTAAGGTATTAATCTAACATATGAGGTAGTAAGAATTGGTTCGACTTAGAGTTATCGATCGATGACTTTAGTCTGGAGGAATGTAGTACTGTCTCATCATGCAATTGCCAAAAGACACAATTAAAGTTGTAATTGACCCTATGAGAACTGACCCCTAGTACTAGATTATTCAATTAAGGTATTAGTACCCTAGTCTTAGATTAATCAATTAAGGTATTAGTCTAACATATAAGGTAGTAAGAATCGTTTCGGCTCAGAGTGATCGATTGACGACTCTGGTCGGGAGAAACACAGTACCGTCTCATCATGCAATTGCCAATAAACTCAATTAAAGTTGTATTTGACCCTATAAAAACTCACATTCAATTAAGATATTAGTCTAACATATGAACTCAATTGAATCATATATAAACAAATGTTCAACCTATTGCAACAAATGTCTTTTCTGCTGGATTAAATCAAACAAATTATGTAATTTGTTGCAATATATTACACATCTGTTGTAAACTATCAAACAGATTAAGTCATATGTTATACCAGATTACCCATCTATTGTAAATTATCAAATGGATTAAGTCAGATGTCACAATAGATTACCCATCTGTTGTAAATTATCAAATAGATGCTGTCATCTATTGTAGTTGACATTATGAGAACTCATCCTTAGTCCTAGATTAATCAATTAAGGTATTAGTTGAACATATGAGGTAGTAAGAATCGGTTTGTCTCAGAGTGATCGATCGATGACTCTTGTCGGGAGGAACGCAGTACCGTCTCATCATGCAATTGCCAAAAGACTTAATTGAAGTTATACTTGACCCTATGAGAACTCACCCCTAGTCCCAAATTATTTAATTAAGGTATTAGTACCCTGTCCTAGATTAATCAAATAAGGTATTAGTTGAACATATGAGGTAGTAAGAATTGGTTCGGCTCAGAGTTATCAACGACGACTCTGGTCGGGAGGAACGCAGTACCGTCTCATCATGCAATTGCTAAAAGACTCAATTAAAATTGTAGTTGACTCTATGAGAACTCACCCTAGTCCTAGATTATTCAACTAAGGTATTAGTACCCTAGTCTTAGATTAATCAATTAAAGTATTAGTCTAATATATGAGGTAGTAAGAATCGATTTGGCTCAGAGTGATCGATCGACGAATCTGGTCGAGAGGAACGCAATACCATCTTATTATGCAATTGCCAAAAAACTCAATTGAAGTTGTAGTTGACCCTATGAGAACTCACATTCAATTAAGGTATTAGTCTAACATATGAACTCAATTAAAATTATATATAAAAAAATGTTTAACCTATTACAACAGATTTCTTTTCTGTTGGATCAAATCAAACAGATTAGGTAATCTATTGCAATATATTACGCATTTGTTATAAACTATCAAACAGATTACGTCATTTATTGTGACAGATCATGAATCTGTTGTAAACTATCAAATAAATTAAGTCATTGTTGCACTTAAATATTTTAAGATCTTTTTTTTTAAAGCAATTTAGGTATTTCCTGTCTGAGATAAAAAAGTTAAATACTAAGATGGTAAAAGATATTACTCGGTACTACTTGGATAACGCAAAAATTTCCTGAGTGAGTAATTTTATCTGGTCTTTTCAATGTCACCGTCTCCTCATGCTCCTTAAAAGTTATTAATGAATTTTTAAAACCCCCCCATATCTAGAACTCTCTCTCCTTCAGCCATAAAGTAGTCTAGACTCAACTCATTACTCTTCTTTATTATCTGTTCTCAATTATGTTTGTTTTCTTTTTCCTCTCTTTTCTCTCTTCTTTCGGATGAGGATCCTTTAGAATCTCAACCAATCAATATCTTTTCTCAACTGAATTGGATGTTCTGATCTATTTACTTTTTTGACATTGCAGGTACGATTCACTGTTGCTCTTTTCATCTCATCTGCTTCTTTGTATGTCATTTAAATAAATATTTATATCTGTTGCTATTAATAATTTATCCATTACTAGTTTTCTATTTATTGAGAAAATTGAAGGAAAGGTGACTTTTAAGTCTTGAATGAACGAACTGTTATTTTTATTAAAATATGCAAAAAAAGTCATTTGTTGGGAGAACTTAAAAAACCTTGTTGTCAGTATAGTTTTTTTATGTCTTTTGTTTAGTACTTTGGTGGTGCTGTTATTGGGTGGTGGTGGTTATGTTGGAACATGTGATGTTTGTGTTGTGGATGGTGTTGGAACATATGGTGTTGTTTCCTTGTTGTTGATGTTGTTGTTGGTGGTGTTGCAATAGTTTTCTCAACTGTTGCAACTGATGAATCAGCTGTTGGAACAGACGGAGCAACTGTTTGAAGAAATCAAACTAGTAGCAAGGCTGCTTTGATTTATTTCAATAGATGACCCATCTGTTATAACATGTTATTCATACTTTGCAATGATGCCTCAACGGTTGAATAGATGGGTAATTTGTTGCATCATATTGGTCATCTGTTGATTCACTCAATTTTATGTTTCCCTTTTGTAATGTTCTTTTTGTCCTTCTCTTGTTTGACATTAAATATATTTCTCTTGTTTGCAACTAAAAAGAAGTGAAACTGGATCCCCTTTTACCCTGCCAGCATTAAAGACTAGAGTAAAGATGGGTTCGAAGGAATAAGCTACTTGCAGATGGAACCAATTCATATGTTGGAGGTATGTATTACTGATCAACCTATCATGAAAACATACATCCAGTACAATGATTTTGTAAATGTTTGTTCTTTACCTATTAGGCATTAATCCTTCAAACAAGATATGACATTTTACAGTTAAGATTGTTAGGTTTGAACTGGTAAGGCTGAGGGACCAAGATGGTGGTGTCGATACCCCATTATAATTTAATGACGGTTCATGCTCATGTTTTTGTGTCAAGTTTGGGGAATGGTTTAAGTTTTTGGTGGTAGTGTAAATATCCAATAGTGATTAGACCGGTTTTAATAGTGCAATGGATTTGTTGAAAGGCCTCCGAAGCCTCGCACTGCAACAAATAAAGATGGATCTAATAGAAATTTATCTGGTCCAAATTTATATGGATAGGCTGTTGGAGGAGACTATTATACAATAGAAGGTGTTTGGGAGAAAACCTATGCGGGAAGAGGGAGATTGAGAAGGCCATATATTACCTCAGTCCTTGTTTAAGAGGATACACAGGGTGGGAAGGAAAGTGTAGCAAAATTAGCTTATGAAATTGACATGAAAAATAAAAAAACTGGATGAGCTGCGAATGTGAAAGTATATCCAAAAATGAAAATCCATCAGTCGTTAAAGAAAAAGAAGAATGATCAAGAGGAATTGAGTTGGTCACTTTGCTAGAGACTGCAACTAGCGAGCGCAGCCTCAACGAAGACCCACAAAATGCAGGACCAGAACTCTAAGGAAGCAGCTTCACGAGCATGGAAGGTGGTAAGATTGTCGGTTTGAATTGAAAGGTAGGTTTCAATTTTGATCGATAATTTTACCACCTTTCATGCTCGCGAAGATTTTTCCTTGGAGTTCTGGTCCCGCACTTTGTGAAAGTCTTAATTGAGGGCACGCTCACTAGTTGCATTCTCGAGTAAAGTGTCCAACTCCAGTCTTGTTGACCATTTTTTTTTTCATTGACTGACGGATTTTTATATTTTGATACTCTTCTACATTTGAAGCTCATCCAATTTTTTCGTTTCTCATATGAATTCCATTTGTCAATGTCGCTACACTTTCCTTCCTACCCTGTGTTTCCTCTTAAACAAGGTCTGAAATGATATATGGCCTTCTCTACCTCCCCCTTCGTGCACAGGTATTCTCCTAAGCACCTTATGCTGTAAAAAATCTCCTCCAATAATCTATCCATATAATTTTGGACCAGGGGAATTTCTATTGGTTCCATCATTATTTACTGCATTACAAGGCTTTGGAGGCCTTTCAAGAAGTACATTGCGCCATTAAAATCGGTCCAATCACTATTGGATATTTACACTGCCGCCAAAAACTTGAACCTTTCCCCAATCTTGACACAAAAACTTGAGCATAAATCATCATTAAATTGTAATGGGGTATCGACACCACCGTCTTGGAACCCTTCGGCTTTATCAGTTCGCACCTATCAAACTAAACTATACAATGCAGGACCTTATTTGAAGGCAATCGATAAAAAACTGCATTCACAAAATCATTGCACTTTATGTGTGTCTGACACGGTAGCCTGATCAATAATATACGTAACTCACATGCATGAAAATGGATACATTGCACGCACCTTATTCTTCCTACCCCATCAGGACATGTCAGACAGTGTTGCTTATTTATCTGCACGCATATGATAACTATTAAAATAGAGGTGTGAAGAGTCGTGACTTTTTATATTAACACATTCAAAACATCTGATGAATCGAAATCTCCATCTGTTGCAACTAAAGAATCAGCTGTTGGAAGAAATCAAAACATCTCCTCCAACATATGGTCTATCTATCGCAATAGATAATCCATATATTGCAATAGATGGTAAATCTGTTGTGACAGACCAGACTATTTTTTTTATTCATTTGCACGCATGTGATTACTTCTTGCTAAAAATGTTTGTTTCAATTTAGTTTTCCTATTTATAAAATTAAGAGAATTTTATTATATTCTTCCAAGATTACCCCTATTATTATATAATAAATGATAACATTAGGTTCATAATAATGAGTTAAATATATAAAAGTCCACAACAAACAAACAAACAACAACACAAGTTTCTGCAATTACAACGGTCATGGTGGATTATGATTCGGGCATGTAATTCTTTTGTGGCCAGCGCACTTACATATAGAGCACTTGTTTCTTCTTGATGAAAATGATTCTTCAACTCCACGCCTCCTCTTATATGGCTTTCTTCCCGATTTAATAGTGCTCGGATCAATATATAGAGGAGGTATTAATCTCCTCATAAGCAATACTGGAACAACCCAAGATTCTTCGAGAGGCACCGGAGTAATATGCCCACTATATGCCATTTCATATTTTTCCACCAAATAATATTGAAAGGAGTGCTCATAAACTTCAAGTCCATAGTTATGATCATATTGAGCTCGAAGCGCTGCCATAGCATGTGGACAAGGTATTTTGACCAAGTCAAAAACTCTACACGTAAAAGATCTTGTTTGAAGATCGATGGTGGCAACATCACCATGATCGGTGATATGGAATTTATAATCTGCTATTTTATGAGAGAATAACCTATTCCCCAAACTGATGTTCGTTGATATTTTCTTTTTGATTTTGAGAACAAATCGAGTTCTTTTTTCTGGGTACTTGAACAACACACGCCTTTCGCTAAAAAAATTGCTATACTTTTCGCTTATTTTTTCAAACATAGCCTTGATGAGAAATTCTCTTTCATCGCCAAACAATGAATTCACTGATTCAACTATGTTTGATGTCATAATATTGTACCTATAGAAAAGAATCACTTAGTATGACATCATACTAAACTTGTAAATCAAACAAGACATTAAATTCATAAGAATATACCTATTTGTTGGACAGAATGCCCGGCTCCATCTCTCGAAACTGACACATGCGAGAAATTCTGCTACCTTGGGATTCACATCCTCTATTTGATTGAAATGGTCCAAAAACTCCTCTTTACTACATGTTTTAGCTGCTCTATAAAAAACGGTGACGGCCCTTCCGTTGTGATAGTTGTTCCGAATATTCTCTCCTGATGCAGCAACCAAAGTAAGCTGAAGTGAAGAAAAGTGAACCTATCTTTGGAATACTTGGATTCCTATCCGATACAAAACACAAATTTTCGATATCTTCGACGCAGCATCACAGTTGTTCAAAAAAAATTCATAAGAGGTATCACATTCCTTGTCCGCTACACAAAAAGTGACAGGAAAGATGTGATTCTCCGCATTCTGCGCCACCGTCGCTAGCAGAACTCCATTATACCTGCTCTTCAAGAAGGTACCATTGACGGCTATGTCTTTTCTCAAATGTCGAAAACCATGAATCCAAGCACTATAGGATACAAAAAAGTACATGAACCTTCCGTTTTTATCCAAATGCAACGCCGTCTTACTTTCAGGATTTGTGGACTCAATCATGTAACGATAAGTATCCAAGACTTCATACCCATGCTTGAGTGTCCCCCTAACCAAGTCCTTGGAAATTTCCATGGCCGTATATACCTTCCAATAACTGACCAGGACACCCAAATCCGTAAGGAGTTGATTGTCCATAAGCCTTGTTGAAGGGCCTTTGCTATCAGGGAAACTACTCTTTAAATATTCACCGAGGACCTTTGCCATGGCATGAGGATTTTATCCCGAGATGTGCTCTGAACCACATGTGATATGCTTTTCATGTTTATGAATGACGAATCTGTCAGAACTTGTATACTTCACCGCTCTCAACCACCACTTGCAGTTTGAATTAGCACATTTAAAGCAAAAGACACTGCTCGAATTAATCACCTTCTTTATTCTTTTTTCAAGTAAGAAATAAACAAAGTGTTAGATAATTCATTCTTGTCCTTGAATGATATTCCAATAAAAAAGTCGGTCCCATCATCTTGAAGATTTCCAGACTGTGTCGATTGAGAAGAACTGCACATCGTATTGGTCGTATCAATGGGCATAGGTGTTTGATCATCATCTGGAATATTCATATCTAGATTATCCAACCTATCATCAAAGAAGTCTTCTTCTTTTTTTCTTCTACGTTCTGGTTCTCATTTTCTCTCGTCTTTTCAACCATGTACACCCTTAACACCGGCCTGGTTGAATCACTTAGATAAGCACACAACCGAACCTGATCGGTTATCTTGAAAAGTAGTACTCTCTGATTTTCAAATGAGTTGTGCATGTAGCTGATGGCGAATTCTTCTTGTTGATAATTCAGTCCACAAAAGCTGATGATTAAGTTCACAAAATCATCATACAAAACATCACTTTCGACTATCATAGCTATCGTCTCTAGCATTTTACCCTTCTTCCAATGCCATATATATCGATTGCTCTTCTCGATCCATTGACCATGATAATTCACCCCTATTGTTATTGATCCCTCTATTAGTGGTACCTAAATAAAGTCATTTGTTAAAAAAAGTTGATAGTGATTTCATAGTTCCGTGAATGAATCCCAACAGCTATGTTATCTGTTGCAATAGGTAAGTGACCAGTCGCAATATATTCTTACCTGTTGGGATTCATGTTACGCTCCTGAATTTTCATTGCAACAGATGAAGCGCCTGTTGGGATTGATGTTACAGTACTAAATCACCTTTGAATCTGATTCCAACAGATGAGTGACAGTTAGAACAGATAATTAACTTGTTGCAACAGATGACTTACCTGTTTGCAACAGGTTAGTAATCTGTTGTAATAGATATTGGAATCGTGTACAGGTTTTGTTGCAATAGGTAACTAATCTGTTGCAACAAATGTGTCAAATGTTAGAACAGATGACCCATCTGTTTAAACATGAATTCAACATATCAGTCTTTCGTTGAAATAGATGTCTTATCTGTCGTAACAGATGATTTATCTGTTTAAACAGATGGATCTTATGTTGGATTCATGATTGGATTCTATCCATTGTTGGAAAATAACAACACAATAGCAGTTACCCAGATGATAAATTTAACTAAAAATCATAATTTGACTTACCAACGTCTCCTATGAAGTAATGCCAAAGTGGAAAGTGATGTTCGGAATAAAATTTAACCTAAGAAATTAGTCAAATAGAAACAGTAGCGGTAACAATAACAACAGCAAATGGTCAACAAGAACAACATGAAGATGATAATGAAGTAGAAGATGATGATAATGAAGCAGAAGATGATGAATGAAGCAACAACAACAATGAACAACAAAAATCGCTAAGAGAGATAAAATAACAATGGGTGAGAAGAGAGAGAAAGACACATTTTCCCTCCATTTTTCATTATATAGGCTAACATTTGGATCAAAGTGTAAATTTAAAAACTTGTGGGTTATTTTCAAACTTTTCCAACTTTATAAATCCATAATAAAGTAATTGTCACCTCCACCTAATAATTAAGACTTGTGTCATCTACACCTCATTTTAAAACTCTTTTGTCACCTACAGCCCAAACCCCCAATT